>NC_066873.1:11030583-11393083 GCF_022985175.1 Labeo rohita
TATTATTATTATTATTATTATTATTATTATTATTATTATTATTATTTTATTTAATTTCAGTTAGTTGCTGAGGCAATATTATAATAATTATACTAATTATTATAATAATTATACATAAATAATTTTTAGTTTTAGCTTTAATTTAAGTGACAATATTATTATAATTAATAATAATAATAATAATAATAATAATAATAATAATAATAATAATAATAATAATAATAATAAGCACTGCATACAATAACCTGAGTTCAACAACAACAAGCACTTCATGCAATAATCTGAGTTAACCTCTTCTATTTTGTGCATTTTAATTACTGAATAATAATAAAAAAAATATTATTATTATTATTATTATTATTATTATTATTATTATTATTATTATTATTATTATTATTATTATTATTATTATTTAATTTCAGTTAGTTGCTGAGGCAATATTATAATAATTATACTAATTATTATAATTAAACATAAATAATTTTTAGTTTTAGCTTTAATTTAAGTGACGATATTATTATTATTATTATTATTATTATTATTATTATTATTATTATTATTATTATTATTATTATTATTATTTTTATTTTATTTCAGTTAGTTGCTGAGGCAATATTATAATAATTATACTAATTATTATAATAATTATACATAAGTTTTAGTTTTAGCTTTTAATTTAATTTAAAGTGACATTATTATTAATAATAATAATAATAATAATAATAATAATAATAATAATAATAATAAGCACTGCATACAATAACCTGAGTTCAACAACAACAGTAATAAGCACTTCATGCAATAATCTGAGTTAACCTATTCTATTTTGTTCTATTTTTTGCATTTTAATTACTGAATAATAATACAATTTTTTATTTTTATTATTATTATTATTATTATTATTATTATTATTATTATTATTAATAATAATAATAATAATAATAATAATAATAATAATAATAATAATAATAATAAGCACAATAATAATAATAATAAGCACTGCATCCAATAATCTGAGTTCACCTGTTCTATGTTGTGCATGATTTTAATTACTGATTTTATTTAAATTGTTAAGAAATGTTGGCTGGTTATCCTGTTGGTTTCAACAAATTACATTTTTCATTACATTTCAGTAAATTTCTCAGTTTTCAGAAATACACAGTCTTAGTTTTTCACCTGTGTTTAAAACTAGATTTTTGAGAGGTTTTCCCCCTTTCTTTAACATTGACAATCTTTTGAAGTCAAAAAAGTGGCTGTCAAGCTCAGAGAAGGACAAAAACCACCAGAGCAATCATTTATATGATTCCAGGTGTCCTAAAGCCGTACAACTTATGTGACAGAAAGTCAAAATTGTTCACTGAACATTTTATCTTCTACCCTAGCACTCCTGCTACATTAATCATATAGACTACACTATTTGCATACATTTGGAAGCAAAATGCACACACCACAAAAGGAGATGAGCTTCATATATTGCATCTAAGATGAACACACTAGGTCTTAAACATATTGAAGCATAAAAGACATTTGCGAGCTAGGATCATCAGTAAATAATGACATAAATTTCAGTTTGTACTTCACAGAAGTGACACGAGTGTAAGCAGGTGATGAAAGAATTGTCATTTTTGCTTGAACTACTCCTTTTAAGCAGCACAGACTGAAGTTCTGCGATTAAAGGGAGCCTGTGCTTTGTACAACCGGGTTCCGATTCCTTTTATCCGTCTCCCCTATGTGCAAAATTTAAGCCCAACAACTTTGTTCTTAAAGTGTGAGAGAAAGATTTCATGGGAGAGATATTTTACTGAAGCATGGCAATCAGCAAACTAATTAAACGAGGCATTAAGTCAGGGCATTAAGGTAATAGCATTTAAGCTGTAGAGAAAAGGTCATACTTTTCTTATATTGCAACCACGATTAGCGAGAGAAATGAGATAAAGCAAATAAATGACAAAAAATAAATAAATATATGTGGATTACCATACAAAGCTGTGCAATTATGACTGCTGTATCTGCATACTGCATGTTAGCATTAAACATTAAGCTGAAATGCACCCTACTGCTTCACAATCTGCTAGATTTTGTTTCCAGGTTAAAGCTTGACAGATATAGGCTGGGTTCAGAATATGTTTACTGCATACTGCGCAGTATGCACTGCATTCTGCCTTCTGTTTGGTTTAGATAGCATGTGAATACAAGAGAAAAAAAAAATATTTGGGGAGAAAAAACTGCCAGTGCTGATGATATAGATACAGTATGCTGTGTATATATACCATTAGTTTACACTGTTTTAATAAAAGACATTTTTAAATGTTTGATCGTGTGATTAAATAATGCGTCAAGAAGATATTAAACTGGATATTAAAGCTGAGGCATTGCAATTGATTTGGACTGATACAGATGGGTAAACTTCCAGGTACATATGAGACCATAGCGGATATTAATATGATTTAAATATTAATAATATTAATTAATATTAATGTTATGAATATTCATATCCAACAGATGGATTAGATTTGTTTAAATAATTTTAAGTAATAATTATGTTTATATATATTTTTTAATAGTTTAGTAGTTTTACTAATTTTACTATAATGTTTATATTTTATAATATTTATATTTTTATATTTGTATGTCTAACTTTATTTAAAGTTAAAAAAAAAAAAAGGACTGATTCATACAGTAGCCTGGATGTATTCTATCATATGTTTTAATGTTTTTAAATTGTTTTTTTTTTCTTAGAAAAATCTGTTTTTTGTATTGATGAATTAACTATGATGTCTATAAAAATGTCTACCTGTAAAATTGCAATGTAATATAATTAAACATTAACATGAACAATATTTATATAGCATTCATTAATCTTAAGTTCAAAACTTACTAATACATTATTAAAATGTAAAGTTGTATCTGTTAACGTTAGTTAATGTGCTGTGGATTAACATGAACATAAACATTTTTATTAACTAACATAGCTAACAAACATTAATAAATACTGTAAAAATATATGTGACCCTGCACCACAAAACCAGTAGTATTTTTTTTTTTTTTTTTTTTTTTTTTCAAATTGAGATTTATACATCATCTGAAAGCTAAATAAATAAGCTTTGATTTATGGTTTGTTATGGTTTGCAATATTTGGCCGAGAAACAACTATTTGAAAATCTGGAATCTAAGGATGCAAAAAAAAAAAAAAATCAAAATATTGAGAAAATCGCCTTTAAAGTTGTCCAAATGAAGTTCTTAGCAATGCATATTACTAATCAAAAATTAAGTTTTGATCTATTTTCAGTATAAGACACATACACTGTATTTTTGGCTATTACTACAAATATACCAATGCTACTTTTGACTAGTTTTGTGGTCCAGGTCACATATTGTTCATTGTTAGTTCATGTTATTTAATGCATTAAAGGAGAAGGTCACTTCCAGAACAACAATTTACAGATAATGTACTCACCCCCTTGTCATCCAAGATGTTCATGTCTTTTTTTTTCTTCAGTTGTAAAGAAATAGTTTTTTGAGGAAAACATTTCAGCATTTTTCTTCATATAATGGACTGATATGGTGCCCCGATTTTGATTTAAGATTAAAAAGTATTTCAATTGTATTTTTTTTTTAATGAAAATAACCGATCGTTTCGCTAGATAAGACCTTTCTTTCCACGGCTGGGATCGTTTACAACCACATTTGGGATCGTTTGAAGCCGCATTTAAATTGCTTTTCGGAAGTTCGAACTCGGGGCACCATATCAGTCCATTATATGGAGAAAAATGCAGAAATGTTTTCCTCAAAAAACATAATTTCTTTACGACTGAAGAAAGAAAGACATGAACATCTTGGATGACAAGATACAAATATATATGTGTCAATCTTTGTTTTGGAAGTGGACTTCTCCTTTAACTAATATCAACAAATAAGACCTTACTGTAATGTGTTACCAATTAAATAATTGCATTACATGTAATTTTCTCCAAAAACTTGAATAGAAAGAGTAAACGAAGTCAGAAGATTGGCTTACAAGATCAAGAACTAAAACTACCAATTTATGAGAGAAAAAGATATTTGCACACCAATCTGTGAGCATTTTATTCTGAACATACAAGTTGCTGCTTGATATTTGCAGTCTCTCCTCTTTTTCTTTTGCTCAAACAATACATTGTGTCTGTTTTTCACTAGTGTGATTGCATTGATTATGGTGTCTTCCATTTTGTTTTAACAAAACAAATACCTCTCGCCTGATGGGTAAATGTGCCATTTTGTCACACATGCGCTAAGTGCTTTTCAGTCTCTCGACATCCAACCTGGTAGACATGGGTGGTGAGTTCATCTTCAGCCTGTAAGACCTGTTTGAGAGACACCGAATAATGTAAGGCTTTGAATGGAGTGTTGTAGTGGAGAGATTCATTTAAAGCAGTCGTCTTCTGTGCTGTAATGCTACTCTTTTCACTTACACTACTGTATGTACTACTGTGATAACATGTCTAATTGCTTTATAAAAATCTGACATGCTTAGTAAACTGACAGGTTTGATGTGTTTTTCTTCAATTTTAATGATTATCTTTCAGTTTTGTCAGGTGTTTTCAAGCATTTAATTAGCACTGTTAAAATCAGTGCGTTAACGCAGGCGATTAATTTTTCTAGTTCAACGGTGTTAAAAATGTGGGGTTGGCCACTCCACTCACAACTGCTGCTTCTCTTTTATTTATTTTTTTTCTTGACAAGTGCATTTATTTAGCCACAGAATGTTTTTATGACAACATCAAACGGGAGATTTCCAGACGCGTACTCCAAAGCCAGGCGCTAGCCAAACGAGCACGGAAAAAGGTACAGGTGACGAGGGAGCTTCAGTAGAACAACAGTAAACTGTGGTCAAATAAGATGTTGTTAGGTCATATGTCAGTAAAAATGAATTTATCTGTCCTGTCAGCTGTTATACTGTGCTTGTAGCATGCATACTTCAACTGCACACACAAATGTGGCGGCATGCCAGAATCATTTTATATTAAAGCGCGAATGAAACTACGAGCATGCATGTCAGATCTGTGTCACGTTCAGCAGCGGCAGCTCTTAAAGTAATAGCAGCCAAATAATCTAATAACCCATCTGCTGTGATGTCTGTTAATCAAAGAAACAAGGGAAAAAGAGGACATCGATAACTTTTGTAGCTTCAAGGATTGATCTATATTTAATTTAGTATTTAGTGTTCAATAACTTTAACTTTCAGTTTCTGTAAATAACTTACTTGCTGAAGGGCACAGGTAAATAATGTCTGTGTGAAGATTGTTTTAAGTTCACTTAAAATCGAAGTTGTTATTTTTTAAAGTCTGGTAAATGGTAAAGTTGATCTCTCAATTATACGGTAATGTTGAATGACTGTAGTCAATGGTTAAATATTATAATTTAATAAAATAATTTCCTAGAGACATCAGTAATATTGGTATCAGTGATACTCACCTTCAGACATAAAAAAAATAAATAAATAAATATTGAAAAATATGTTGTTTCTACTTTAATTTGAAGTTTTTATACTTTTATAGTGCACTAATTTCACACTCAATCTTCAGTGTTAGGTTGGATTAATCTTGATTAATTTTAGGGGAAAAAATGTGTTTAATTATTATTTTTTTAATCGATTGACAGCACTTTGATTTTTAATTGAAATTAGTAAATAAAACTGGTTTTTATTCAAGTCAAAAATATTATTTAATTTGAATGAATCAACTTAAAACTAGGCAGATGGATTCAGTCTCATCATATCATGTTTTTACACTTGGAATTAATTAGCAGATTTATTTATCCAAAATGACTTACAAACGAAAATTAATCAAAACAAAAACAATTCTTATATATATATATATATATATATACATACAATATATATATATTATTACAATGTAAATTACAATGTAATTTAACATTAAATACATTAAATTTAACATTATATACATAAAACATTAATACTTTTTTCAGGATTCTTTTATGAACAAAAAGTTCAAAAGAACATTTATATAAATATTTTTTTTTTAACATTATAAATCTTTAATGTCCTTTTTGATTAATTTAATACATCCTTAATTTATATCATTTTAATGCAAAATGTGTAATTTATATCACTGTTCAATATATAGTATCAGTAAAGTGCTTTAGATGTTTCTTCCAAGAGAATCTTTTTTTCTATTGTGTGCATGTACTTCTTAAGTAACAAACAAACAGGTTTTGCGAGAGCCTTTTTTTGGCTGCTTCCTAAATGATCATAGTGATCTCGGTCAAAGGCTTGACAAAAATGATATATCAAAGCTATAGAGTACAGCACTCATTTACTGCATATTAGTCACAGATGTAGCGGTAATGACATTGCTCTTTGATGTGAGTCAATGGACACTTTTACAGTACAATGAGCCAATATTAAGAATGTTAATGTACCCACGCTGCTGTTCACTGTCTTAAATTGAACAATGTATGCTTTGTTAACGTTGCCATTTTGCAGCTGTCTTTGTTTCTAAATGTTTTTTTTTTTTTGTGTAATACCCATGTAGGATATTACTTGTGACAGATGTGCAGAGCTCATACAAAGCCCCGCAGCTTGAAGCTGGGAGTGCTGGGAATGGTGACCTTTGAGTCAAACCCTCATACCGTGTTTATCCTGCAACATATCTGCACACAAACACACACAATTAACAGCCGTCGGATACGGTCCCGCCTCCCTCTCGCGGTTCACGCTGCCTCAGTCTGTGGATGTGCAATAAAAGTGTTCTCTTGTTCTTCCCCTAAGTGCAACAAATGTAAAACACATTGCTTGAGGAGGTTTGCGCAAACATACAGATTTACGCACAAGTGCTTTTTCCTCTAGTCAACATCCTCTGTATTGATCAGTAGCGCTCAGGCAGAAAAAGTATAGCTAATACGGAGAGGGTTTCTGGCCTCTTACCTTTACCCTCAACAACATGCCCACGGTGTTGGCATGTAGGTGCATCCCGCTATTGTTCAGCACAGCAAATGCTTGTGCAGTTACTGCAAATTTCAGGCATTATCTTGTTTTTTGGACTTTATTGACTGGCTGTTGTTTGACATGTTTGGGTCTGGTTTGACATTAAAAGGCAATAAAGTCTAAAGAGTTGGGACTCTGCCTTAGTAACATGCATGGGTTTTTAATTATAACTTTTATTGTGGCCAATGTGTAATTTTTTTGTTGTTGTTGTTGTTTTATTATTATTATTTTTAATGCAAATAAAATAAAGATTATTAGAGTGTGTTTTACAAAAAAAAAAAATATATATATATATATATATATATATATATATATATACATTAACACTTTACAGTATGGTTCATTAGTTAACTACGTAGTTAACATGAACTTACAATGAACAATACCGCTACAACATTTATTAATTTTAGTTAATGTTAATGAACATTTACTAATGCATTATTAAAATCAAAAGTTGTGCATGTTAACATTAGTTAACGCACTGTGAACTAACATGAACAGCTGTATTCATTAACTAACATTAACAAAGATTAATAAATACTGTAAATGCATTGTTCATTGTTTGTTCATCTTAGTTAATACATTAACATTAACTAATGGAACCTTATTGTAATGTGTTTCCAAAAAAATACTATTTCAGTCTTTTTAATTACATGTTTAATTCAATTTTTGCTTGCTTTTTTTTTTTTTTTTTTTTTTTTTTTTTTTTTTTGTAATTAATTGTGAAATTTACTAGCCATTTTAACAAAACAAAACAAATTATTTTCCAGTCTAGAATTTTAAAGCCGTATTTGTAGTAAGTAGGGCTGAAATGATGGCTCTTCGCCATCTGAAGAAAATTATTTTTAGAAGTTGCAAATAAACAAAGATGATTGGAAATTTAGTGTAGAAACAATTTTCATTCAAGAACTGCTGATAAATTTCACAAATAATTGTGTTTTATAAAAATTACATAAATGTCTTAATTGAACTATGGCCTGATCTTGGCTTAGTCTAAGCCCTGTCTGTGAAATTTTGAAGTAGAAATGCTAAAATGTTTATTTTCTTGTAAACTGTACTCGATTAATCTTTATTTGCAACTTTAAAAAAATCATTTTTCACAGTGTAATTTTAAAAGAAAATATAAGATTTAATAATATTTATTTTAATTTCAGTGTTTGTCATTGTTTCTTAAATTTGTTTGTAATTATTTGTGATGTTTGCTAGCAATTTCTTAGTAACATTTATTTCTACACCGTATTTTTTTTTTCAGTATAGTTCAGTAGTTCAATTTACATGAGTAGAATCTTGATAAATTTATAGTAATCGAAATACTCACAAACCGTGGATTAGGACTAAATTGGAGAAAATGTAAAAACGAAACACTTTTTAATAGTGATGGGTAAGCTTTGTTGATTGCCAGCTGTGCAAAGCTGAAGTGTAAAATCTTAGAGTTGTATCTAGATTCGTCTGAAGAGACACATCTGAAGGGAGGATATACAGATATGGTTGAATATTCAAGATGAACTGTCCTGAAAGAGATAAGCCTTGCATTATGCTGCTGTCTTGCTATACTAATCTTTTGTCAGTATGAGAGCTTTTGATGTTTATAAATAAATCAACTATCCACTTGTTCCTTACACTGGGATCCTTCTGATGTGAATGAGCTGTTTTAACCGAACGCTTCAAAGCAAAAGTTTTTTCACTCCAATTGTCCTATCGACGACAGACTCAAGCGCGTGGACTGTGTCAGAAAGCGAACACGCATCTGTATGCTGTATCCAGTGTAGACAAGATAGCGGCAGTGATTGTAATTTTTTTGCTTTTGATGCGACTTGACATTTGCATTCAGCGTAATCAAATGTCAAGCCTTTAAAGGGTTGCTCCACCCCAAAATGAGAGTTTTGTCATTAATCGCTTACCCCCATGTTGTTCCAGACCCGTAAAAGCTTTGTTCGTCTTCTGAACACAATTTAAAGGAACACTCCACTTTTTTTTAAAAAAATAGGCTCATTTTGCAACTCCCCTAGAGTTAAACAGTTGAGTTTTACCGTTTTCAAATCCATCCAGCCGATCTCCGGATCTGGTGATAGCACTTTTAGCATAGCTTAGCATAGATCATTGAATCTGATTAGACCATTAGCATCTCGCTAAAAAATGACCAAAGAGTTCCATATTTTTCCTATTTAAAACTTGACTCTTCTGTAGTTACATCGTGTACAAAGATGGAAAATGAAAGATTTTCTAGGCTGATATGGGTAGGAACTATACCCTCATTCCGGCGTAATAATCACGGAACTTTGCTGGCGTACCATGGGTGCAGCCGGCGCTATGATATTACACAGCGCCTGAAAATAGTCTCACTGTGCAAGCAGGTGGTCACGTTGGTTATGTTGACGGAAGTTAGCCTATTTTCAGGCGCTGCGTAATATAATTGCACCTGCTGCACCCACGGTACAGAAAATTTCAGATTGAACCACTGATGGCAGATAGACGATTTTGACAATGCCTTTCATAGTTTTCTGGGTCTTGACAGTGGTATTTACCTGGCAATCAATGGGACAGTGACAAACCTCCCAGTTTTCATCCAAAATATCTTATATTGTGTTCCGAAGACAAACTAAGCTTTGACTGGTTTGGAACGACATGGGGGTAAGTGATTAATGACAAATTTTTCATTTTGGGTTGGAGTAACCCTTTAAGCTACTGAATGCCAGTGGGCTGGGCCTGTGGTGAGATGATCATTTGTTGATGTCTTGCTCTGGAGGCAGTGTTTATGCAAATGTTTTTTCCCCTGTGATGTCATCTGGCACCTCAGATCCAAACGAGATGTTTTTAGAGCTTTATGAAAAAAAGCTATGAAGCTATGAAACTTGCAGGATATTTTAATGGTACAAAGATCTCTTATATTCCAAAAGATCAAGGCAGATTTGATTTCTCATGTCATGACCCCTTTAACATTACACATGCATGACATTTTAGAATTGCTAGTGGCCATTAAAAGGATTAATCATATCCATAATTATATCAGCATAAATCCTTATCATTTTTGGTGCAAATACATTAAAGTAACCTGACATTATCATTGAAGAACAGCAATAATAATTTTTAAAGACTTGCATAATAATGGCAATATAAACATGTCAAAGTCAGACATGCCCCTTTGCCAGCTGTGATGCCTGGTTACTGGTTTAAACTTGACTGAGGTTTTTAAAAGATTTTTGTGTCAGCACACCTTAATAGCTTCAACAATTAATCGCCAATTAAGTTTATAATACAATGAATTTAGTCCCAGAGTATGCAGAGCTGTAATAGCTGCTAATGGTGGATATTTTGATGAATCGAAAATTTTATATTTTTCTATGTATAAACTGTTTATGTAATAAAATATGTTTTCGTAGTTTGTGTTGTCCCTTATCAGTGCAAAATTATCACAAATTAAAAAGGATTCATGCCAATATTGTCCAAAACCCCACTTTTCTAGGGCGTTTCCAAACTTTTGGAGGGCAGTGTACATCTATTCACATATACACACACCACACACACATACATTAGCAATAAATGTAATTATATAACAACTATACATGGACGAAGTCATGCTATCATTTAAATGAGTAGGTAGAGGGAAAGAAATTAAAGCAAGGATATAACAATGGTCTTTATTAATGTAAATGGTTTTAGTCAGTTTCTAATATTTTTCAGTGTCTTACATTGTGAAACACTGCACAATATATACCACTTGTTCAATTTCTTAGTTAATTGCTGGAGCATGTTACTGGAAATAATTGTTAATTACAGCCCACAGCAAAGCAAATGTGAACTGGGAAAAAAAAAAAATGTGAGAAAGACTTGATGAATACAGCTATTCTTCTGCTTTCCGCCATTTATTTTTCTCCGAAGCATGGAGTCTATTTCGGGACTTTGCAGAGCTCTTTACGGCGTCATGCTTTTTTTGTTAAATGGAGACGTTCTGTGTATACAGCAGAGTGACGTAGATACGCAAGAGAAAAACAGGCTTATCATTGTGTTCAATAGCTATGTTTTCGTGATTTTCTAGATTTCTTTGTCTTTTCGAGTGTGTAGAAGTGCCATGTGACTGGAAAAAAAAAAAAGGGCAAAAAATAAATGTAACGTTAGTATGCGGCACGCACTCAAGTCAGTATAGCAGCAAGAATCCAGTGTGCCCTGTCAGATCTAATGGCTGAATGTGAAAGTTGAAGGTTTGTGTAAAAATGTCAGAGTTTCTCAGAGTTGAGCCTCTTATGAGAAGCTTTGTCTAGAGCACTTGTTTAAAGTACAGCAAGCTGTCATCCTTCAGGATGGTTCTTAACAGGAAACATCTGTGAAACGTGGTATGAGGTGAAGTGCTTCACTTCCAATGACACAAATGTATCAGAGTACTGTGATTTTAATTCGGTTTAATTCTAAAAGAAAATTGAAGAACATCTAGAAGCATATAAAAGAAAAATATGCTCTGACAGCTAGCAACTTGAGGTGGCCATGTACATTAAAATTGAACTGATAGGTTTTAATATGAAAATAATTAGAGTAATGAACAGATATACAATCTGTGATGATAAATAAGTAAATCTTGTTGTCGCAAAATATGAAATATGAAATGCAGGTCTATTAGCAACTAGATTTATACTTCTTATATATATTTTTTTTATACTTCACTTATTCTGTATTGTATTTTTTCGACTGACATTTTCCAGAAATAGAGAACAAAATAAACATGTTTTCATGTTTATTTACATTACCTTTCAAATGCTTGAGGTCAGTAAGATTTTTTTTTTTTTTTAACAAAAATTAATGTTTTTCTTTTGTTGTTGTTGTTGTTGTTGTTGTTGTTGTTGTTGTTGTTGTTGTTGTTGTTGCTGTTTAAAAAAGGATTCATCAAATTAATCGAAAGTGACATTTGTAATGTAATAAAATAATTATTTTTCAAGCTTTCTATTCATCAAAGAATCATGGGGGAAAAAAAGGTATCAAGATTTTTATAAAAATGTTAAGCAGCACAACTGTTTTCAGCATTGATAATAATAAATCTTTCTTGAGCACCAAATTAGCATATTAAAGTGATTTCTGAAGGATCATGTGACACGAAGCTTAAAGTAATGACAGAATCACAGGAATAAATTGTAAAAATATGAAATTAGAAAACAGTTATTTCATATTATAATAATATTTCACAATATTAATGCCAAGTTCTGTCATGAAACTGTGTGGTGCAGACCGATGGGTTGTTAATGTGAACTGAAGATCTAGCGTTAAACTACTTGGCACAAGCTGATTGGTTCATGTTGCTTACGCAGCCAATGAGCTTGCTGCTTTACATTTAAATGACTGGTTAGCATTCACTAGAGCATTTTGCAGCATGCTTTCAGTTCCTTTGAAACCAGCTCCACCTGTATAGATCTGCTGCAGCTTATTTTATATGCTATTTGTGCAGCAGAAGTATGTCTTAAATACTCACAGCACTGCATTGATGTGTGTATTGGCAGTAGCAATTTCCTGTACTTGTAATAATCTACAATGACAGCAATAACCAACAGCACTGTAGTAGATCTATTCCACTAAGACCAGATACATTAACATTGTCATATCCATTACCATGCTAAAATCTTTAGAGAGTTGTCATGACAGAACTGTTTTTGATCAATAAATGCAACCTTGATGAGCATAAAAAGACATCTTTTAAAAACATGGGATTTGTGAATCTAATGGTTCAAAAATTGACGGGACCCCAAATCCGTAGAAAGTGTCATCTAATGTTATGTATGAAGACATATACAATAATTCCACACCTGGCAAGTTTGGAAAGTTTTACACTTTACCACGCTCTGCTATCAAAACAAATATTGATGTTTTAATGAAGAGCATATCTAATGCCGTTTGAAACTGAGAGGCGTAAACTATAGTGATGGAGCATTCTAACATAAGGCTTGCCATGCTATATTAAGTTTAAATGGCCCAAATACAAAATCTCAATATTATATTGAATGCAGCCTGCGGACTAAATATCATTAAAAAGTTGTGGCATCTGTTGCTGTCTACATAATATGAAGCTTATGTTGTATAAAGCTGTAAGCCTCTTCATGTCTAGACAGCAGAGCTGGAATGAAAGCATCATATTGAATGAAGCTTGTTTTATTGTGTTTTGTGTGATGGAGTTCAAGAGGGCAATGATGTGTAGTAAAGATGATTAGGTTTTTCATTTCTGCATTTTAAGTTACCATATGTTGTATTATCTTAAAGTTGTGTGATGCATTATATTAGTGAGGAAAAAGTTGATTGTATTTTGTTATGATCTACAGGTATACTGAAAACATTTGTGTGTTTGTTCTACATTCACATTAAAATTGTACCAAATTCTGGTCAAACTAAAATAGCTAGAAAGGAAAGCAAAATCTAAAAGAGAACAAAGTCCTTAAAAACATTCCATCACAAAAAAAGCATAATTTAATGAACATTATGGAATGAATATCAAGTATTCATTAGCAAACCTGACTATCCCTCAGCTAAAATAATTTAAAAGGATATTTCACCAAAACATCCATGTTCATTTATTCACCCACATGTCATTTCAACAAATTAAACTTTTATTTGTTCTATTCTTGCATATTTTCATATGTTTAATCTGTGTTTGTATTCAGGCTTGAGCATAATACTTACTAATAACAATCTTCTTGTTAGTTGATTCCCAAAAACAGGATCCTGTTCAGAGAATAAAAGTTCTTGGAATTATATACGTGTAATATGAGTACCATATGTTGAGCATGAAGTATTAAAAATAGGTCAATGTTTATAAAAGCCCACAGGAGGGAGAAAAAAAAAAGAAAAAAGATTAGAGATGAGTAGTGAATTAAGTGACGAGAAGATATGTTTGACATGCTGCTGGGGTATGTATGTTTGCTTAAACAGCTTTAAGCTACGGCAGATATTGGTAATGGATTTAGTGAGCGTTTAGGACTAAACTTCAATTCTCAAAGCCTAGAAAAATCCAGTGTTTGAAAAGCAGAATGAACATCATACTTTTTATCATACTTTTCATTCGGGGGGGGGGGGGACTTTTGAACAGAATACATTTTTCTTTTTTTGCCTAAATATATGAAGGGCAGTAACCATTTATTACTGCCCTTCAGAAGTTTTCCAGAAGACAAAGTAAGTCAAATTTACCCTGATCTTCAAATTCCAAAAATTTTCACCCCTCTTAATGCATTGTGTTTCCTTCTGAAGTATCAGTGAGCATTGTTGGAAAGGGTTCAAATACCCAAAAATGCTGAAAACCCAAAGAATTTGTGGGACCTGAAAGATTTTTCTGAAGAACAGCAGGCAGTTTAACTATTCAGGACAAAAAAATAAATAAAAAATAATCACAGCTGCAGATCATTCAGGTAATAACACAGTATTAAGAATCAAGCGTATGTAAACTTTTGAACTGGGTCATTTTTATAAATTCAACTATTATTTTGTCTTAATGTCTTATCTGGGTCAGTACTTAATAAAAAATAACATGCATTTTGCATGATCCCTCTTATTTTGGTAAAATAATTAACATTTTGCAGATTCTGCAAGGCGTATGTAAACTTTTGACTTAAACTGTTTATATAGGGGCATGTTGTCACAATGGAACATAGTGTCACAGTGGATCCATTGGTAAGCAGGTGATGTAATGCTAAATTTCTCTAAATCTGTTCTGATGAAGAAACAAACATCTACATCTTTGATGACTTGAGGGTGAGTTCATTTTCAGCAATTTTAATTTTGGAGTGAACAAGTCATTGTATAGCTAGTAAATATTTGATCTGATAATTACCTTATTTTTAAATAATATAAATATATAGCATTTAACATTATTAGCCCCAACTTTACATTAACGAAAAACACCTATCCACATTTGTGTAACTGGTCTTTAGACTCAAACGGTAACACTTTAGAATAGGGAACACTTATTCACTATTAACTATGACTTTTCCCTCAATAATTTACTAATTTGCTGCCTATTAATAGTTAGTAAGATAGTTGTTAAGTTTAGGTATTGGGTAGGATTAGGGATGTAGAATGAGGCATTTATATGTGCTTAATTAGTACTAATAAATGGCTAATATTCTAGTAATATGCATGCTAATAAGCAACTAGTTAAGAAACCATAAAAAAAAAGTGTTACCATGGTGTTTGATCCAGGGTACTTAAAAGAATACCATGGTGTTACCGTAGTACCATGTTCAACAGCACATGGTAATACCATTGTACCTTCATACATAAACCACTTGTGTGATGTAGTTTCCATCATTATGAAAAGTGGATGGCAGCATAATCATCTGGACATCAACAGATTTAACCTCACTGGGCAGGTAGCCAGGTTCGTAAAGAGGCTCTTGCACCAGGACGTCCATTACTGACCTGTGCCACCCTACAGCATAAGCCTCTGTTGGCCTTCAGCCATGTTTATATGCATCCTAATCTCTTTGTTTTGGCTGTGCATTGATGTCCAGTATGAAATTACCTTAATTGCACAAGAAAGAGATTCAGGATCAGACCAGGAGTGGTGATCTGAGGTCATGTCACTTTTTGCATGCTCTCTCTTAGTGTGTGATTTTAATAAAAACTGAAACGCAAGATACGTTTGCTAGTTTTCCGGTTGGCAGGCATAATTGCAGGTTGCCATGCAACTGAATTTATGCTCAGCTAAGAATTAGAACTCTGTCAGTGCAGTTGAAGGTTGTGATAAGAAAGGATCCTCTTTGCATATGAATAAAGTAAAAGCATGCCATCTGCATTGCTCTGTATCAATTAAGGTAGCACAACATATCGGCTCGCCGTAAAAGATGCGCATTTGTGATGTCTTGTTTCGTTAGACGAGCTTGATTTATGGCGGAGTCAATATTTGGTGCATTACTTTTCCTTTTCCATTAGCTTTGTTTGTTCGATTCTTAGTTACATTTGTTTTTATCAGAAGAATATGAGTGGTGTTTTTATCTATAGCTTGTACAAAGACGAGCCATGTGTTTTTTTTAATTAGTCATAAGCAGAGTGTGCTGATGCACTTAATTGTAGATCATTCTTTAAGGGAAATCCTTAGAGAATGTGTGTAACAACTGCACGGTTGGTTGCTTTGTAAACAGGGACTTGATCATTGTAGATCTACTAAACGTTTATGCTGAAATTCTTGTAGTAGGTCAGTACTGGTCCAAGTATATTTCCACACAATGTAGCAAATATGCTTAAAAATAAATTAAATATGGATGGCACTTTACAATAAGGTACAATTTGTTGGTGTTAGTTCATGCATCAGGGATCATTAACCTACAGTTAACATTTTTTACAGCAGTGTTCATTTATAAATGTACTATTAAAGGGATAGTTCACCCGAAAATGAAAAGTCTGTCATTACGCACCCTCATGTTGTTCCAAACCCATAAGACCTTCATTCGTCTTCTGAACACAAATTAAGATATTTCCAATGAAGTCCCAGAGCCAAAACAAATAATTCAAAGTTCATTGTGCTCAGACGTTTTGTTGTTTACAACAGCTGTACTTTTAGCAAATTCATCCAGATTTTCATAAAAGGGCCTGTTTAAAATGATTGCCTTGATGTGACTTGCTTTAGTGACGACATTATATTTCACATAAGCTTGAGTCAATCAAACGTTGAAGCCTAGCTACCAGAGTGTCCTTTAATCTACTGATCACAAATGCTTCTGTCATCGCAGCTGCTCCTATTGTCATGAGCTGACAATTCAACCTCTGAAAATGCATAGTTTGTCATAAATATATAAACAAAGAATCCATAGCCATCAAAAATCTAATGATTTTTACTTATGACTAAAATATCTCTTCTGAGCCATAATGCTTAATTTGATAAGAGATGTGCAGGTGCTGATAGACAAATAAAAAGATGCCAGGAGAGGACAGAATAGAAATGTAGCAGGTCATGCAACCACCAAACCAATTTGTGTAATAAGCACATAATGAAGTTAGCAAGGGGTTTAGAAAGTTGTCCTGTATTTATGCAAAAATGTGTGTATATATATATATATATATATATATACACTGTGTGCAGAATTATTAGGCATGTTGATATTCTGGTCATATTTTTTTTCCAAACACATTTTACCAATTCCAAACCACATCAGTCTTAGTAACTACTGTTAATTTTGTATTTAATCATTTATATGTGATGTATAATTGTCCGTGAAGGCTGGAAGTGAAAAACTCCTTATATTCAGGTGTGCAGGATTATTAGGCATGTTTTCGTTTACAGCTAAAATGAGCCAAAAAAGATATTTAACCCAGACTGAAAAGTCCAAATTATTAAATGCCCATGAGAAGAATGCAATACTAATGCATTACAAGAATTTGCAAAGTTAAGGCTTGACCATTGGACAGAGAAATGCTTGTTGAGTCTGCATGGTCAGAAAAAACAGGTGGAGAAGAAAAGATGCATGTTAACTGCAAAAGAATTAGGAATTAAGGTGAAGAATTAGGTGTGACACCATCAGGAACCGTTTAGTCTCCAGCGCCACCATTTTCCAGAACTGCAACCTACCTGGAGTCTTCAGAAGTGCAATGTGTCAGGTTCTCAGAGACTTTGCTTGGTAAAAAATCCTAAAAAATGCCCCTTACTTAATAAGAATAACAAGCTGACGTCTTGTGAAATACATGAAGACAGTTTTTTTTATATGCTTTAGAGACCGATAAGTTGAGAGTGACTCTTGAAGGACAAGCATCACATCCTCTTGTGCCTCTGATTCAAGAATTTATCTTCCAAAATCTGGCAGTAAGTTTTGGGAGTTCATGTTTAGTCTCTTATCCTGAAAAGTCTGACTTGCAGAGATGGACTAAAATGAACTCCCAAAACTTACTGCCAGATTTTAGAAGATAAATTCTTGAATCAGAGGTACAAGAGGATGTGATGCTTGTCCTTCAAGAGTCACTCTCAACTTATCTGTCTCTAAAGCATATAAAAAAACTGTCTTCATGTATTTCACAAGACGTCAGCTTGTTATTCTTATTAAGTCAGGGGCATTTTTTAGATTTTTTACCAAGCAAAGTCTCTGAGAACCTGACACATTGTACTTCTGAAGACTCCAGGTAGGTTGCAGTTCTGGAAAATGGTGGCGCTGGAGAACTGGAAACGGTTCCTGATGGTGTCACACCTAATTCTTCACCTTAATTCCTAATTCTTTTGCAGTTAACATGCATCTTTTCTTCTCCACCTGTTTTTTCTGACCATGCAGACTCAACAAGCATTTCACTGTCCAATGGTCAAGCCTTAACTTTGCAAATTCTTGTAATGCATTAGTATTGCATTCTTCTCATGGGCATTTAATAATTTGGACTTTTCAGTCTGGGTTAAATCTCTTTTTTGGCTCATTTTAGCTGTAAACGAAAACATGCCTAATAATTCTGCACACCTGAATATAAGGAGTTTTTCACTTCCAGCCTTCACGGACAATTATATATCACATATAAATGATTAAACACAAAATTAACAGTAGTTATTAAGACTGATGTGGTTTGGAATTGGTAAAATGTGTTTGGAAAAAAAATATGACCAGAATATCAACATGCCTAATAATTCTGCACACAGTGTATATATATATATATATATATATTCATTTTTGCTAAATGGATTGTTAATGGCTTTTCATACAGATTATACTCTTTATACTCACCAGTATAATGTATAACATATTTTCACCAGTATCTTTCTTTTAATTGTTATTTATTTAAATATTTTAGTTTTTTAATTATATTTTAATTTATTTTATTTTACATGAGTCAGTTTATTCAAGGTTTGAATGATAATGTTTAGTCAGTTTTTTTTTTTTTTTTTTTTTTTTTTTTTGGTTTGGTTTGGTTTGATTTTTAAAGGGGTCGTCATACGCCAATTATCAACAAATTGATATAATTCTTTAGTGTTTTTCTCAATTCTTTAGGGTTTTTCTCTCTTTTCTCAATGGTAGTGTAAAACAACACTCTTTTTACCTTGTCAAAAAACAGCTCTGTTTACAGCGACCCGTTTCTGTACATGTCCCTTTAAATGCTAATTAGCTCTGCTCACACCGCCCCTCTCTTCGGTGGGATGATGAGCAGTTCTCTGAGGGACTGTAAACTTTAGCCGCATTTTGCCACAAAACTTGCTAACTAGCACATTATTAGGAAAGGAGATTTGCAAATATTTATAAAAACCCTATACACACTCAGAAAAAAGGTACATTTCTGTGACTGGGGCAGCACAAAAGTTACAAAAGTGACAAGGTACAAATATGTACTTTTAAAGAACTAATATGTGTCTTCAAGGTACCAAAATATACTTTTAAAGTACTAAAATGTACCTTTAAGGTACTAATATGTACTGTTTAGGGGTAGATAAGGTACAAGGATGTACCTTTTCACTTTTGTACCTTAGGGTACTGCCCCATTAACAGAACTTCACCTTTTTTTCTGACAGTGTACTGACTTATTCTGTAGATGAAGCTGGATCACGAATGATCCGCGAAACATGATGCATTAAGAGCTGGGGGTGAAAACTTTTTAAATTTTAAGATCAGGGTAAATTTAACTTATTCTGTCTTCTGGGTAACATATAACTATCTTCTGTAGCCTCTCAAGGGCAGTACTAAATGAAAAAAATATGAAACTTGTACACTAAGAAAAATGTACATATCTCCATTCTGTTCAGAAGTTTTCACCCCCCGGCTCTTAATGCATGTTTTATCCTTCTGGAGCATCAGTGAGCATTTGCAACTTCTGTAATGGTTGCATACGAGTCCCTCAGTTGTCCTCAAAAATGCTGGAAAATCAACGAATTTGTGGAACCTGAAGGATTTTTCTGAAGAACAGCAGGCAGTTTAACTGTTCAGTTCACTCTGCCAGAACTCTGTTCTCAGAACAGCTTGATCTGAGAAAGTGATCATTATTATTGGGGATTTAAAATAAAAAGCACTGGATGGATTTTTATCATTGTAGGGTGGATGTGTACACACACAGTCATTTGAACATTTATGTTCAAACAACATGGAATTTTTATTTTTATTTTTTTTTATTCAATGACCCCTTTAAATCTTTCTTGTCTTACTTGTATTTTTATATTCTTACTTGTATTTTTATTTTACTTCATTTTATTTATTTATTTTTTTTATTTGGGTTAGGTTATTTCAGGTTGCACACATGAGCTCTTTCTTGTAACTTAAGTCATGGAGAAGAGAACTCGGGCTTGCCATTGTGGTCATTGATTTTGCATAGCAGTGTTTCACAGCAAGCCAGCACTCTGAAACTGTAGTTCTGTGGCTGCGCTAGGCCGCTGGGACTCTTAACAGGATTGCTGTCTCTGAAAAAGTTGAGAAGCGAGACGCAACTCCTGCCAACATGCACACAAACAAATGACACACACGTCCACAAAGACACTCCGAGCCTCACGCACACACTCGTAAGACTACACCCAGAGGTACACGCATCACAGTGTCATAAAACCCAGTGTGAAAACCAGCATCATATTCTAGGTTTACAACATCTCATGCCTGCAGGCGCTACTTTTCGCAAGTAGCAACAAGAAATATGTTTTTTTAATAATAACACCGACAGAAAGGAAGATGGTTTCCACAAAACATTGTCACATTACTATAAGCTCTGAATTGTAGAAATGTACATCATTTGATTAGTCTGTAGAGAAATAGTTTTAACAAGCACGAGCTGTGCATTACTGTATCCATGCAGACCAGCCAACTGCATCCCCCATTCCTCATGGAGCTACGATGCCATAATGGCTGTGCTTGGTTATGAAAAGAAAAGAAGGAAAGGCTTCCTGCACCATTTCCTTTTTTTAAATATTAATTCATGCATGTTTATGAGCAGTAGAACACCTGCTCACAATGTAAACTCAACTGCTGGGATACTCATCATATCATATAGCTTCCTTCACATGTGTACATGTTCTCTAACATGCTTAGCGGTTGTTAACTTTCTTGGCAAGCACAGTAGCGGCGTGTATGTGAATCAGCTTTGAAAAAATTCTGAATATAAGAATTGGCTACCTTTATATTCATTAGTGTGAATTTGAAAAGAATTGGCCACGCCCATGTGATATTAAATTTGAATATGCATGAGACATTTATTGGATAGCAATTACAAGATTCATCAGTCACTCAACAGAGATATTCAATTAACACAATGTTTCAGGAAAACATTAATAATTACATAATTAATTTTGACTGAGCATGCCTATGTATGCTTGGTTGTGTAAATAAGTTTGTTCATCTAACAGATTAGATATATTTCTTTAAATTATTATCTTTAATTATATAGGTGTTACTTTTTTCCTCCATATAACACCACAAAAAGTCCACCATATTGTTTTCGGATTTTCAGATAAAAATGTCAACTGTTTCATCTGTCATATTTCTTTCTGATCATTAATCATGTAATGTTTCCTGAAATTCCCCATATGCTGTGTTGTATTATGTTGATGGGTAATTCATAATGACAAACCGCATGTAAAAACTGCATCTTACTGCAGTAACAATATTTGAATGCCTTTCTGAGTCGACACTTTCTTTTGAGCGACAATATCTTTATGTATAATGCACTTTTTTGATTAACATCTCTGCAGACTGCTTACATTGTAGGATAGCTGCATTACAAACTGCAAAAGAGGTATTTTTTAAACCAGTCATAAGTAGCACAGGTATATTTGTAGCAATAGCCAAAAATACATTGTATGGGTCAAAATTATCTACTACAATTTCCTACTGTAAATATATCAAACTTAATTTTTGATTAGTAATATGCATTGCTAAGAACTTTATCTGGACAACTTTAAAGTCAATTTTCTCAATATTTAGATTTTTTTGCACCCTCAGATTCCAGATTTTCAAATAGTTGTATCTCGACCAAATATTGTCCTAACAAACCATACATGGGAAGCTTATTTATTCAGCTTTTAGATGATGCATAAATCTCAATTTTGGAAAATGGACCCTAGTGACTGGTTTTGTGGACCAGGGTCACATATGACCTGCCCTGTAAAGTGTTTTTTTTTTTGGCACTAATCCATATTTAGTGCTATTTAGCACTGTTTAGAGTGAATGTAATCACAAAGCCCTCAGTTCGAACTACGGATACTGTATTGAAAACCATCCGCAAACTCGGTCATGGCTCGATGTCATAATGAAACACTTGAGAAAGTTGGAAGGTCTTCGCATGCGATGGCAGACTTGCATGCCTACGCTTTCACCTTGGAAACTAAAAGCCCTTGAGTTACTGCTGCTGAGTGTGGTTGGCAGAGTTCATTAGCAGTACCTGAAGTGGCCCCAGCCAGCAGAAGAAGAGCTTCCTCTCACCCGCACACTCCCACACATGTCGACCCTTAATCTCCTCCGTCACTTCACTGTCAGTATACACAAACGTCTGCTGTTATTTTTTTTTTCCGTCTGTTTCAAGAATGTCAACCGAACAGGTGCTATATATATACAGCACCAATTACAATGAGTTTACATGGCCAAAAACACTAGCCATGGACAGCAATGTCTGACTGGTGTTTTTCTACTTCTACTTCTTGTTTCCCTTAAGTTTTGTGTTTTAGTGTATAAAAAGCAAACTCTTTAACACCCAAGTAAAAATCAGACAACAAAACAAGCAAAAAAAGTCCCATAGACTTCAAATTTAGAGACCAGAGTGGCACAGAGACTTGAAGGTTGGCTGTTTTGACTTGAGCCAGTAAGCAACCACCCAGAACCCCCTAGAAACAACCTTGCAATGACACAACCTAGCAACTATATTGCTTATTCTTGCAATTCCGAGCTTTTATCTTGCAATTCGGACTTTCTCGCAATTGTGAGTTTACATCAGAATTGCGTAATACAAACTCACAATTAAGACTTTTTTCCTCAGAATTATGAGATATAAACTCGCAGTTGTTAGTTATAAAGTCAGAATTGCATGATGAACTCACAATTACGAGTTATAAAGTCAGAATTGCAAGATTAAAAACTCATGATTCTGCTTATTCTTGCAATTCCAAGCTTTTATCTTGCAATTCGGACTTTCTCGCAATTGTGAGTTTACAACAGAATTTTCCCCCTTTATATCTCGCAATTCTAAGAAAAAAAAGATACAAACTCACATTTGCAAGAAAAAAATTGTGACTTTATATCTCACAACTCCTTAGAACTGGACTTTATATCTTGCAATTCTGAGAAAAAACGTCAGAACTGTGAGATACAAACTCAGAATTGAAAGATAAAAGTCAGAATTGCGAGATACAACCTCACATTTGTGAGAAAAAGTTTTTATCTCGCAATCTCTTTTATTCCTTTTCACGGTAATTATGATTACAGTACAGATTATTGATTAATAAAGTCTTATTTTCACACGGTTCCTTGCACGATACTATGTTATGACCTTAAACCACTTTCACCATAGTGCGGGATTTGTTAACTAATATATTTATAAACTTGCATCACATAACCAGCTCCATATGTATGGCTTACACGAAATAGCAAACTTGCTTGGTAGCTCACCTGATACAGTGTAACTCTTGAGATGTGGAGTGCTTGGGAATGACTACCATGCAGCAGAGTCCTGCACGCAGCAGGTGGAATAATATTCATGTGCCTGGTGCGGTGCGGGTCTGATGGGTGACAGTCATGGGTATTTGCTCTTTGTACTCAATCTGGTACATGCTGATAGACAGCTGCTCTCAAACGGTCCCAGACAGTGGTGGAATCGCTGCGAAGCTGGCACTTCCTCTTGTAGTCGAAGTGTTTTGTGCAGTCAAAGCGATGTGTGCGGTCTCGAGGCAAACGTTGTTACAAACAACATGGTCACATTTGATTTAACTAAAAACAAGCTAAACTAAACATAATGAACATAGTATTTCTTATTTGCTATTTATCATTTTATGGGAGAATGACTAGGGTAGTTTTCATGTCACAGTTAACTATGACATTTTACACATATTTTTTTTTTTATTATTTATATCTCTGTTAATGATCTTCATCATGTTTTCAACATTCCGCCATGAGCTCGGTGAATTCTGAGCACCACTGACAAACATCTAATCTTGTAAAACGTGTGGTAAGTAATGCCACTCCATAGTATACACAGAGTACGTATGATTGCGAATCTCGAAAGTGAAAGTAAAAAGCAAGCGTGCATTCAAAAGAGATTTCAGTGCCCTGCATATTAATAGCGGCTCCCTGATGCCAGCAGTTTATGTACAGTATAATTACCCAATGATACACTTGCAAGAGAAAGCATTGAAATGCATTTTTTCCCCTCCTATCTTGTATTTATTCCCTTTAGAGGTTCCGTAGTATGTGAAACACAAATCACGCCTCTCACTGTGGACATTTTACTTGTGAAGTGTCATGGAACGTACAGGAACAATATCATTTTACAGAAATATCACCACAGGCACGTTTTTTCCAACGAGCCTGGGTTGGTTATATCATCGGCTATTTGTATTCATTGGATCCAGTCATCTAAATTCGCAGCAAACTGCAGCCTGCACTAAATAACTATCAACAACAGATATAAATTGCCAAGGCGGTGAAAATAGTAGTAGTCGCTTGATGAGACAACTTCCCCAAGTGATCCGTTCTAAGAAAAAAACATTACTCAGAGCTTGATTATTCTATCGACTTTCCCCCAACGGAAACGTTTCCTCAACAAGAACGCACAAATTGGGTCCTGAAAGAGCCAGACTGGCTCAAGTGTGCTTGCGATCTATGCACATTTCATGTAGTCAATGTTGTGGAGCATGAACAGCCATTTGGTTTTATCCTCCCAGGCTTGATTGTCTCTCATGTTTATAAACGCTGCCACCTGTTATGTGCTCTAAACACCTGTGTTAATCAGAAAAGAGGAAATTGATTCGCAGCCATAACAGCCTGCTGTGCTGTGCTCCTGTTCTCCTGCTGGAAGACCCTAATAGTCGATGCTCAGCATACTGCATATTACCTTAATATTCCTATTTTACAGCAACTCCAAATATCTGTAAATGTACAGGACGGAGTTGCTGTTTTGTTTTCTTTATTACCGCACACGTCAAGAAGCATCTGTTCAGCTGGTGATTATAGAGATTTTCTTTCAGCATCCTCTTGTGTTTCCTTGTTTGCTTTCTTTGTGCTGTCTCTATAACATATATTCTGCATTCAGTTGGACATCTCTGTCTGACCTCTCCTCAGTCTGTTGGCCACATTTGCCACATTTAGTTTCCTACTCCATTAGAATGACTGTTTTGTTCTCTCTTTCTTTCTGCAGCCAGATTAGTGTTTTTAAAACAAAAACAAAAAGATCTTTCTATGGAAAGGTCTTGTCTGTCAAACAGCATTGTCTGTCCTTATGGATGGATGCCTTTAATAGCTTTTCATTGTGTGTAATTGATGTTCATTGAGTTTTAACATACATTTTTGCCACTACACTCTTGTAAATACAGGTTCTTTCCAGCATCTATTCTTATTAAGAAACGTTTTCACTATATAGAGTTGACTGTGTAGTGTTTTTATTTATTTTATTTGTTTTAATGACAATGGAGAGGAATAATGTTTTTAATGTTACATTATGAGCTCTTCAGGTCAGTATTTTTGGTCTTTCTAAAACGCCAGTACATTTCTCATGCAAATAATAAAATGCAAGTAATCATATTATTGTTAGAATAGCAGAATTAATAGGCTTTTAAAAGGAGAATAAAATACCCATATCTTTTGACGGTGATGCTAATGGCAGTGTGTCCAATCAAACTCTTTAGTATTTTACTGCAAATTCATCTATCAACATGGAGAGTAGTGCATTTCCCAAAAGCAGCTATGCTTGCTTCCATCGTTACCAATAGAGTTCAGTGGACCTCGCCGTTAGCTTTTGGGAAATGCATCCCAGTCTACCTACTTAATTTCCTCCTTTCATCCTTTAAAAACCATGAATAAAAGTGTAGAAGGGAAAAAAGCATTGAAAATGGCAAGCAGTACGATTAATCTTTAAGTGTCCACCTCAAGATTTTCCATAAAGTCATGCCATTATTCAAAGGTGAATAAATGTATAAATTAATGTTCCTTTTTAAATGAACTGCCCCTCTAACACTTGAATACACACTACCGTTCAAAAATGAAATATGTAAAATATTTTTGAAAGATGTCTAAACACACACGATATATGATTGGATATGACTGGTTATGTTCGGCTGTGATTGGTTCATGCGATAAATCCCGCCTCTTGTGTTCTGCACGCTCCGCATTTGTAAATCAGTCTCGATCAACAATATAATGACGTTAATGGGAATACTAACTTAAAAAGTAAGTAATCAACTCACATAATTGGATATAAACACATTGGTTAACCTTAAATTCAAGGTCCTTTCAAGGACTTTCCAGGTCCAATACCTTCAAAATCAAGGACTTAATGTGGGGACACATTTCAAGTGAAAGAAAGCACTTTCAAGGACCTGTATCTATGTATGTTTGTTTTCAAAAACTTTTCAGGGCCTTTACATTTTTTTTCAGATTCACAAACTTTCATGGGTATCAAGGACCCGTGGGAACCCTGGATGTGACATTTTGCGTTATGGATGTGACATATAAATTCTTAGAGAATGTATGTTTTACCAATATACCAAACCATCCGTTTATATTTTAATAATCTCTTGTTGATAGAGCCTAAACATCAGAAAAATATCAGTCTATGCATAAATTTTCTATGTTAAAAAAGGGAAATAATCATGTGTTATGGATGTGACAAAAAAGCACACAGTTTCTGAGAGACTACATGCTTTGTAGGATTTTTGCGATTTGAAACTGGCAAATCCAGTGTTGTGGATGTGCAGGGTTCCCACACCTTGGTTAACTTCAAATTCAAGGTCCTTTCAAGGAGTTTCCAGGTCCAATACCTTCAAAATCAAGGACTTAATGTGGAAACACATTTCAAGTGAGAGCAAGCACTTTCAAGGACCTGTATCTATGTATGTTTATTTTCAAAACCTTTTCAGGGCCTTTCAGTTTTTTTCAGATTCACAAAATTTCAAGGATATCAATTACCCATGGGAACCCTTGATTTGACATTTTGCATTATGGATGTGACATATAAATGCTTAGCGAATGTATGTTTTACCAATATACCGAGCTATCCATTTATATTTTAATAAACTCTTGTTGATAGAGTCTAAACATCAGAAAAGTATCAGTCTATGCACAAGTTTTCTATGTTAAAAAAAAGGGAAATAATCGTGTTATGGATGTGACAAAAAAAACACAATTTTTGAGACCTCATACTTCGTAGGATTTCTGAGAATTAAAATGCACAAACCAGATGCAATAATACCCAACAAATAGAGAAGCGATGACTCTTTACAGAATGTATAATTGTTACTTTATTTTAATTTTGATGTGTGTATTTATGAGGAGTATGTACTGTACCGTTATGGATGTGACAAGCATGAAAATAGCATCTACTGTACCAGACTATGGAAAATCATGCACTAAAAAAATGCTTTAAAAACTTTGAGAGACCTCACATGGGTATTTGAAACACCAGCAGTTGACATTTGTGCTATCAGTATAGTAAAATCCTTTGGTAAAAACTTTTTTCATGGTAAGGTTGACATTTGTATGGAATTACCCTACATCAAAATAAGACTTAAAATATCATGCAAACATGATCTGTGGGAGTTTTTAGTGAGTAATCAGCTTGGTGAAATTTAAAGTAAATCTCAGTGTCTGTGAACAATATTTACCAAGCTTTGATGACTGATGATCCAAAAAAATTCAAAAATAGTTAAAAGTTAACTATTAAAAAGAATAGCTGAACAGAAATTCACAAATAAAATATATTGTTTAAATTATTACTGCCTTGAGTTATAATTTTGGAATAAATGTAACATGCTTAAAAACACTAACTTGACAAGATTCATGCTTGGCTTTAATAAACAGAATAATGATTACATTAATGATTAATGTAAAAATTTAAAAATAGACTCTTTTTCTTTTTCTCATATTGCAAGTAATGCTTAACCAAGAATTTTTTTTATGTGATTTATTTCTGTGATGGTAAAGCTGAATTTTCAGCAATCACAAATAGTCAGTGTCAAGTACACTATCCTTCAGAAATCAATTAAGATAATTGTTATCATATATAATATTTATATATGCCTTATAAACAAAAAACAAACAAAAAAAAAAAAAAAAAAAAAAAAAAAAGAGCTGATGTAAAAAATGTACCTGATGTAAAAAAAAAAAAAAAAAAAATTGAGAACAACTTCCATGCTTTTTATCTAGCTGTAGAACTTATTTTGAACTGCTTTTTGAACTTATTTTGAGCTGCTTGTGTACTCAGTAGCCTGCAGTATAAAGCTCCAGCTCTTTCTAATGACTCCAGTGACCCTTAGACCTTTACAGACTTTTACTTTTCTCATTACTTTTACGATTAGCTCATCTGAGAATGTCTCCTTTCAAATGAAAGAGTTGAATTTGCTCTGACATGGCCCTTTATTATAAGAAGAATGGCCGAGCTTTCATTCATCTTTATGCCCAACAATATTTAATCTTGACCTTGGGTTGTGGAAATTAGCTCTGCCGTTGTGGCGAGCCACGTTTGATGATATGAACAATTTCTTGTGTAATAACAGACGTTATCGTCCAAATGTAAATCAACCAATAAAGTGTTCAGTGTCACTCAGTATCGGCGGTACAGTCAGTGCTGCTGGCACCCGCGATTGCGTACCTATTCATGCATAGCTAAACTAATGAAGGATTAAACCTACTTTGGCTTGGAACGCCTAATTCTGCCAGATGAGCTGTTTAATGTGGGCTGCTTTGAGGGCAAACAAGCCCCCTGGTTCGGCCCCTTGAATTTGCATAATTCCTTGGACATCTTAGTCCTAGTTATTGGTGTGCTCTGTTTACACATCAGTAGATTAGAGGTCATTTACATGTATATTTATGAAATGATAAGATAATGCGTAATGACAGTCTTGGCAGAAATCACTGTGTTGAATGTAAACACACATACAGCCAAAGCTGATTAAAGTGTTATGGCTGACAAAAGGGACGCTGGTCAACACTGGTGGAAAAGGGCAAAGCAAGCGCAAAGCTATTCGTTTGGCAGGCGTGAGAGACAACTGATAATTATCCTTCCCGTATTGGTTTTAAAAGGCAGCCTTGTGTTAGCAATATGTGTGTGATTTCAAATTACTTCAAAACATTGTCCCAGTCATATTTGACCTCTAAATAAATTAGTAAAAACACATAATCAAAAGAAGGATTTTGCTAAAAGAAAATTAAATGAGTATTTTTCTTTAGAAACAACATTGTGTGTCCTTATGGATGAATGGCTTTAATAGCTTTTTAGTGTATAATTGATGTTCATTAATATTTTTGAGTAATAACAGACATGCTGGCTAAGCTTCTTCACACTGCTTCGTGTTTACAGCACTTTGTATCAAGAACGGTGCTGTATGGAATTAAGGTTCACAGCGGTACGTTCTATTTTGCTTAAAGAAAGCAAAGCCTGTTACAGTTTGCATTATGACTTTTTTTTAAGGGGTATATTTAATTTATTTTGTCTTCTGGGTAACATGTACGTGTCTTCTGTAGCTTGTGAAGGGCAGTACTAAATGAAATAAATATGATATTTAGGCAAAATAAGAAAAATCTACACATCTTCATTCTGTTCAAAAGTTTTCACCCCCAGCTGTTAATGCATCGTTTTTTTTCCTTCTGAAGCATCAGTGAACGTTTGAATCTTCTGTAATAGTTGCATATGAGTCCCTCAGTTGTCCTCAGTGTAAAAAGAGGGATCTCAAAATCATACAGTCATTGTTGGAAAGGGTTAAAATACACAAAAATGCTGAAAAACCAAAGAATTTGTGGGACCTGAAAGATTTTTCTGAATTCAGATAATTTGTGAAAATGCTCGTTTTTAGAAATTCAACTATTATTTTCTCTTGTGGACTGTGTAAGCATCTTTTATGTGAAATATCTTATTCAGTTCAGTACTAAATAAAAAAAACAACATGCATTTTGAATGATACCTCCTATTTTGGCAAAATAATTAACATTTTGATCTTTACTATGTGTGTGTATATAATATATGTGTGTATATATGAAATATCTCGAGATACTCTTTAAAATTCACAGAATATATATTAACATCATTGGAAAATGAACAAATCAACTATTACATTTCAAAGGTCAGAGAGAGGACATGCTAGTGTATTCATTTTTCTAATGATTGATAGTAGTACAGTTTGTCCTCTCATGTAGCCTTTAGGATTACATTTAATGCAGCATTATAGACATTTAGCATTGCAATTAGCAATTAGCATTGGTGCTTCTTTTCATGTTTTTAGAAAACGTTCTCATGAAACCCAACTAGTTGACAAATGTCACTTTAACACTGGATGATTTCATGGTAGCTAAATGTGGGTTAATTGCTGATGTTTGATGCTCTTACTGTTCACCAAGATAATTCCCTACACCCCCCCATCCAGAGCTGCAGACGTGGAGGCTAAAGTGGGTCTCCATACGCCATCCGCCAAGGGGCCAGCGGTTGTCAGAGAGCTCTGCGCAAGGGCTCTCAAGGGAGGAAGCAGCGGCCCCTCCCATCCATCTCTCCCTCTCTCACATCCACTTTCCGAACCTTCGTAATGAGCAGTTAAATGTAGCCTAGGATGCTGAGAATCACTTAGGAGGATTCCCTTAATGCATGTCTCCAGACAGCCCACAATTAAAATTTAAAAATGAATTTAAGCTCCTGCATAATTTACGCAGACACCAAACTACTAATGGGGTCGACAGCTGACAAAGAGGGGTGGGGTCGGCTGCTCGACTTTTTGTCTTTGTGTACGCGCCGCTGCCCAAACTGGTGCTGGCAGACACCGGCTCTCTAGCTCAGTGGGGAGGTGCATCAGGTGTATTTTGGGATTTGTATAGGGGGGTTTGTTTGTTTATTTTTTGATAGTTGATTGTTTGCATGACTTCTGTTTTCTCTGTTTGCAAGTTACCAGAAGTCATGCATGTAATTCAAACCAACTGTGCCCAAAATGGCATCAGCATAATTGTAATGTTAACATTTCTAATCACGGATGAGCGCGGAAATTATAGTAAATGCCTGCAGTTGGTTTCTGGCTTTGTGCATGGGTCATTGTCTTGTTGGATAGCTAATTGAAAATTACCACATGCAGACATACCCTTTTGTTTCTTTACATCTAGAGCTGCGTAGGTGTTCTACGTAGTTGAAAAAGTTGTGACGTATTGCCAAGTATGGTGACCCATACTCGAAATTGGTGCTCTGCATTTTACCCATCACAAGTGCACGCGCACAGCAGTGAGAAGTGAACAAACACACACAAACTGTGAACACACATCTGGAGCAGTGGGCAGCTATTGCTCTAGTGCCCGGGGAGCTTTGGTGCTTTGCCCAAGGGCACCTCAGTCATGGTATTGAAGGTGGAAAGAGCGCTGTTCATTCACAATCCCCACCTTCAATTCCTGCCGGTGCGGGAATCAAACCGGCGCCTTTTGGGTTACAAGCTGATCTCTAATGTACACGATTTTGATTTGTCAATTCGCAGAATTCTTATGTTGTACTAAAATGTGCAGTTGTCCGTTGTATGTCCTATCTATACATGTAATTCACTGCAGGCTTCTAGTGGCAGTAAAACGCCAACAACTTTTATCCCTTTTCACACAAATTATTATTACAAGTGCAGATTATCAACCAATAAAGACTAATGTACAGTTTCTTGCACAATACTGTGTTCTGACCTCAAAACACTTATTTTTCTGACGTAGTAAACTTGCTCGGTAGCGCACCTGGTACAGCATTGTATTGAGTCTTGTCAAACACGAGTCACAATAAAAAAAAAGCTAAAAGAGACTTGTAGAAGTGATTTAAAATGGCTTGATTGTTTCAGCAAATATATTTTTTCCTGAATTATGTGATGGAGAACATTTAAGTATCACTCACCAGCAGTGTTGGGAGTAACGCATTACAGGTAATCAGGTAATCAGATTACTTTTGTAAGTAACTAGTTAAGTAACGCATTAATTTTTAATTTAGAAGAAAATATCTGAGTTACTTTTTCAAATACGTAACTCATGTTACTTTGTTTCCCATGTCTTGACTGACAGCTCTCATGTTGCCAAGTTGAGAGAAATCAGGAGTAAGTGCAGAGGCATTGTGTGCTCTGTGCGAACACGATGTTACTGTAGTTGTAGACTAAATATGAACATGCATTTACTCATCTCACCTGCACAAAAACAATTTCAGTATTCCTCAAAATGAATAAAAAGAGCTTCAGTACGAACCCCGTGAAACTACAGTGCGACAAAACAGCTCAAATTTGCATCAACAAATGCTTTTTCATATCACTTTCACATTTGTTAACACTATCGGGTAGGATTAGGGTTGGGTTTGGTGTAAGGGACATTTCCAACAAGATTAAGATATTATAACCTTTAGCGACACTCCCCGGATATTTGAATTCTGTACAGCAACAATACGTACCTCAAGCAGTGTAATAAAAATGCAGCAATATGTGCTTGTACCAAGGTCACGTATTGAACTTGTGTTTTAGCCCCACTCTCTAGACATTTCACTTTGAAACTGACGTGAAATGTGCAGTATATAGATGTATATTGAAGCACATATTTTTGTCACGCTCAGACTAAGCACACGAACAACGACGTAAATAAACGAGAGGTATTTAATAAATCCACGGGGAACACAGGAGACACAGGAACACAGGGTAGTAACATCAACGTCCAACAAAGCAAGAGGGAAAACACACGCTATATATACACACACAGACTGATTACAGACACAGGTGTTGACAATGAGGGAGAAGCCAAAATACACAGAACTGCAGGGGAGATGATGGGAGAAACCAACTAGAAAGTCCAGGGGTGTGACATTACCTCCCCCTCCCGGAAGGCGCGTCCTCGCGCCGACAAACGGGGACAACAAGATGTACAAAGTCTTAGGAGGGGGCATCGGTGGAGGACGGACTCCCGGGAGGAGGGCAAAAGATGGAGTCCAGGGTGACAGGATATTCCATGGAGGTGATGGAGGGAGGAGCCAAGGAGGTGACAGGAGGGGGCTGGAGCAGGAGGAGCCAGGTGAGACCCAGACCACAGCCATGATGGAGCCCCACGATGGAGCCGATGGAGGGAGGAGCCATGGTGGAGGAAAGGCTAACGACTCCATGGGGCCGACCGACGGAGGCGGAGCAGGTGGTGGTAGAGCCCGAGGCGGAGACAGAGAGCCGATGATCCTGGACGACCCCGAGGATCCGGAGGGCCCAGGCGGAGCCCAAGGCTCTGTCGACCGAAGCGGAGGCGGAGATCCGGAGGTCCGTGGCGGAGCCGGAGCGACAGAGGGCCGAGGCTGTGCCCGCGGGGAGGGAGGAGGTCCACAGAGCCGGAGGGACGGAGCGACGAGGCGCAGCCGGAGGAGTGGAGTCCAGAGGTGAAGGTGGGGCGACGACTGACCAGGGCAGAGCCGGAGGGACGATGGAGGCCGGTGGAGCTGGTGGACCGACGGGCGACGGTGGAGACGAGGGAGCTGAGAGACGGGGTGGAGCCGCAGGGTCGGAGGGCCGAGGTGGAGTCCAGGACTCAGAGGCTGGAGGCAAAGATAAGGGTTCCTCGTGCTCCGCGTGCCATGACACCGATGGAGACTGGCAGACCTGCGGCGAACCCACCGCACAGATGGTGGGCTGAGGGTGAGCAGATGGGCTGCCAGGAGACAGCGGTGGTGGGACTGAGGCCGCAGAAACAATAGACAGAGGGAGGGTGGGTGGGAAATCCAGGCAGTCAGGTAATTTAGATGGTGGAAGGAGAGCGGGCATGTCTTCATATATATCTTCAAAGACATTAGTCAAATTTTGTTCTAGAAAAATTTGTCCCAGATCCAGGCGTTGCTCACCCTCAGCGGTGGTGCAGTGGGCACTGTCCACTGTCCTCAGCACCCTCACGCCCATCAGGAACGTCCACCGTCGCAGGCTCTGTGGCCGGCTCTCGCACCTGGTCAGACGCAAATTCCTCCAGCTCCGTGGCGATCGCTCGCTCTGTCGCTCCGATGGGCGATGGCTCCTGGGTCGCGCTGGTAGCGTGGGATCCGTCTGCGGTGGCTCGGGCTCGTGCTCCGCGTGTCGGGGTGGTGGTTGGCTGGGTTCTGGGTCCGGAGTGGCACTAGCGAGACTCTCCAAGGAGCAGGCGGGGAACGAGGGTTTGTTTCTCGCCAGTGTCCACTCCACAAATGCGGCGAAATCCGCTCAAGGGCCGTCCTCGGACGACGGCGCTCTGCATGACGCGTTGAGGCTGGCGTTATAAAACGCACAGAGCGCATCGTCCGGGTAGCTGGTGGTGTGAGCTACTACCTGGAACATGATGGTATATCCCTCGAGCGGTAAATCCCCCTGCTTCAGCCGAAGGAGGATGAATTCAGGACGGAGTAGGGAAGCCATGGGGGAAAACACAACGGAAATAAAAGACTGTGGAAAAAATGACGAAAAATAAAACGGAGGGGAAAGCACGAAAAAACTGTTTCGGTTGGACGTTCTGTCACGCTCAGACTAAGCACACGAACAACGACGTAAATAAACGAGAGGTATTTAATAAATCCACGGGGAACACAGGAGACACAGGAACACAGGGTAGTAACATCAACGTCCAACAAAGCAAGAGGGAAAACACACGCTATATATACACACACAGACTGATTACAGACACAGGTGTTGACAATGAGGGAGAAGCCAAAATACACAGAACTGCAGGGGAGATGATGGGAGAAACCAACTAGAAAGTCCAGGGGTGTGACAATTTTCATGAGCCTGGGTTCATTTTGAAAGTGTCGCAAAGCTTCCAAAAAGCAACGGAATATCGCAGGCACTTTTTTCCAATGTGCCTGGGTTGTGCTATGCTAGTCTATGCTACTCTGCAGTCTATTTCTTGTCACATAATGCAATTTCAACTCAAATAAATATTTAATGTATATTTATTTGTTTATTTGGTTGGCATCTAATACATGCAATAATGTACAATCAGCCAGTCATTACTGCAAAATAAACTCCTACAGGGTGATTCAAGACCCCATCGCTGCCTGTCGTGGTCCTGATCACCCCATCTGGGTTTATTTTGCAGTAATGACCGGCTGACTGTACATTATCTCGTACTTAGTCATAAATACAAGGTCAGAGATCTTACTGACTTTCCCCTACTGCATATGCATGAAGCAAATATCCAAGGTCAGAGTTTATTGTATAATTTTTCTACAACAAGATAATCATCAGTGGAAAAAGTCAAAGGTTTGTGTATGGCTGTGTTTACACCTCTTGCTTTGGACAACTGTGTAACAGGCTCTGTTCAAAACCTATTGACCATTTGCTGTCTACATAAGCAGCAACCGAACAAGCCGCACAAATAGTGTGCACTCAGCTTGCGGAAGTTAAAATACCTTTCATTTTCTCCATAGCATTGAAAACATTGAAATATACCCGTCTCGTATTTATTCCTTTTAGGAGTTCTGTAGCACAGGTCATTTCCTTTCTGAACACGGTATTCGGAGTCAGGCACATCCCTACTTGATACATTGGATAAAATGGAACACTTTTAGCGCCACTTCTTGGACAATTCACTTTGAAAATGTCACGAAACATGCATATAACAATGTAATATTTTGCAGAAATTTTGCCACAGGCAAGTTTTTCCAATGATCCCAAGTTAAATCTTTGAAGGTAGCATAATGATCTATCTTTTTGTAACAAGTTTCAAATCAAAAGTAAGATTACTGTACGATGCCCACTAGCTTTTGGAACAGAGCTGAACTCCTAAATTCAAAGCCAGCCATTGGCACTGCACAGAGGCCAGTTAGCTTCCGGGGGTTTTAGGGACACAGTGAGCCGAAACTGCCGCTGTGTGACTAGTACAGCTGCTGCCAGCTCTCTTTGTACCATTACTCACTGTCCCCTCTCGATGATCATTGCTTGAATAGTAATGCAGTGTCGTTGCATGGGATTCTGGCTGATTTAACAAATAAGCGCTTATGAACGTTTCCGTGCTATTGGAATGTGGGAGATCCACAAATTGAATTTTCACCTCTCACAGCTGATGACTTCTGCCGCGCAGCTGCGTTATTAGCCAGTGGTCCTCCACTTGAGATGAGGAAGAGAAAGGAAAGAGTGATGAAGAAGAGAATCAAATGACTCGCACAGGATTCGACATTGGTCATGATTGCTTGAGAGGACTGATGGCGCTTCCTCTGTCAGTTATTTAATCCATTACAGCTTTAGGAGATGGTTCTCCTTCTCTGCTATCGCAGAGCAGTGTGGGCTGACTGAGGAGAGATAGAGCGGGAGAAAAAGGCACAAAGAGAGAGAATGAGTCCTATTTAGAAGTCCATTATGTCCTTTCTGTCACATCACTTATTTTCCCAGGCTAGTGCACTATAACCTCCCCTTTCCAGTCTTTTAAATCTACAGCATGTCCTAACCAGGTGCAATGCGACATGTACTTTTTCTTTCTGTCTACACTGAAAGCAAAATGGTGCCACAATGTGACAGAATCACAGTCGATCAGAACCAGTTTTAAGTTTGAAGGTGATGTTTTTAATGTTAAAATTGTAAGCTGAAAAGAATATTTGCAATAATGAAAATGACGAGTTTGTTTCTTCATCAGTAGGGCTGGGCGATATGGCATTTTTTTTTTTTAACTAGTCAACTTGAAAATGTAACTACATGATTCAACTTTTTATATAACTTTCTATTCTATTCTATTCTATTCTATTCTATTCTATTCTATTCTATTCTATTCTATTCTATTATATTATATTATATTCTATTCCAAGTGCACCACAAATGAAGTTGTCAACATGAAGTAAAGTGTTAAACAAATCACTTGTTAAATACTAGGCTATCTTTGCAGAAATGATGCATGAACTACAACTACATCTTGTACAAACTTGTCTTGTACATATTATATATTCAGAAATAATACCAGGAAAATGCTTTAAAAAAAGTCAAGGTAATTCAAATTCAAAATGACTTAAGGCATAACACCAGTAGACTATTAACTATAAATGTTATTTAAAAGCAATGAACCATGATGCAAACATGAAATATCAGACATGCAGTAGTAGTTCTTGACAGTTTTTTTATGCATCTGCGCTGCTTGTCCATTTTTTTTTCTTTCTATGTAAACATGGACGCATTTGACTGTTGTACTGGTGTCTCTCGCAGTGTCTCATGCATGAAACGCATTCTAAAAATGTGGCACTCAAATTAAAAGAAGTTCACTACCATCTTCTTGTATGTTTTTCCTATTCCACTGCCTGTGTCGCAGTTTAGTCAAGACAAAAGCGCATTCTGTGTGAATGGTGCCTAGCTACATGAGCGTGTCACATGCGAGCGGTTAATCACATGCGCCGACATGCGGTTGAATCATTATATTCTCTTTAATGTTTTCATTGGCATATTGTCAAACTGTCTAATTCTAACGTTTGGTAATATTTCTATTCAAAATCATGATTCTTCGATTTCTAAAACATAAAATCGTGGCAAAACATTTAATTTGAATTAAACTATATAATCAGAAAAATTGCCCAGCCCTATTCATCAGAAGAAATTTAGAGAAATATAGGATTAAGTCACTTGTTTACCAATGGATCCTCTGTAGTGAATGGATGGCGACAGAATGAGAGCCAAACCGCTGATAAAAACATTACAGTTAATATTAAAGTAATTCACACAACACTAGTAGATCAATTAACTTGTGAAGTGAAAAATAATAGATAAATCCATCGTAAAGACGTTTAACTTCAAACTATTGCTTCCTGCAAAAATTAGAGCCCTCTGTCCATGATGTATCTTGTTTGAATCAGGAGAGAAATATGCACAGATCAAACACCGTTTGGAAGCATATATTACAAACATTTATATTTTTACAAGATGTTAACCCCTTCAGACCCTGCGTCCATTGAAATGGACATCACATGATTTTTTGTTTAAACCAATAAAATTTAATGTTTTTTAAAATATGAGCAATGCCTGGTCACTGATTGGTCCCTGATCAACCAATTACAATGAAGATCTGACTCCTAACTTAATCTGATTGAGCTACAGACAGCACAAAAGAGAGACATGATAACCAACTAGACAGGAAGAGGAGGAACCCCATATTCTACTTTTTATATGCAGAGTTATGTTAATGGTAGACTCATCAACTTGCACCGGTTGTAAAATTAAGACTATAAAATGATAATATTCAAAGTTATTTTGAAAATCTATCAGAGTAGCAGAACACATGATTTTTTCCATCGCAGTGGACATCAGGTCTTAGCAGGAATTTCATGTATTAGTTGTGTAACAGGTTGAAAAATTTGTGCAAGCATTTCAAAGCTAAATACAGAGGTACAAATTCAAATGTTAATGTTTTATGAACATTGATGTTAATTAATGAAAATAATATTAATATGATTTCACTTATGTCTTCAAAGTGACTATAACCTGTAGATCAATTTTTCATTGGTTTTATTGAGAAACAGCCATAGTGGATGTGAGATCAGTGAATATACAGCAACACACACACTCACACCACTTCCACACACACTGATGCCTTGATGCTGTAATGCACACAATCATATATTTATCAAAACAATCAGCAAGTACACATAAATCCATACATATACATGCAAAGTCATTTTTACATATACTCAGATTCACCCTTTTTTTATGGCATTGTTCGTTCTTACAGTGTGTGTTCTGTTCAAAATCTTAAACACTAGTTTAACTATAGTGCACAAACTCTACATATTATGTATGGTTAAAATATGCTGATTTTTTTTTTTCTTTAGTCCTGGCGTCCATTGTAGTGGACATGAGAAAAATCTAATAAAAATGACAATAACAACTGATCTGCTAGAGTCGTGTGGATTACTTGTGAATTACTATGTTTTTATCAGCTGTTTAGACTCTCATTCTGACGGCACCCATTTACTGCAAAGGATCTATTGGTAAGCAAGTGCTGTAATGCTAAATTTCTCCAAATCTTTTCCAATGAAGAAACATACTCATCTACATCTTGGATGGCCTGAGGGTGAATAAATTTGCAGCAAATTTTCAATTTTAGGTAAATTAGTACTTGAAACTTGTCTGTGCTTAATTTAGAAGTTATTTTTCTTAACAAATTCCCTCAAGTTGCATATTCATGCAAATTGTAGAACAAACCAAAATTTTACTTCCAATACTTCTAATACCACAAGCATTTTTACACATTCTGCCTCCTGTTTGACACCCAGCTGACCCATCTGCATTTGCTCATAGGACTACAGAACTTTTTTGAGCCAGTCGCTATAAATGCCATGCCACAGTGGTTTAGATTAATAAAGTGATCTGAAGTCAATCATTTTTAACGAGTTGGCCGTTTGAGGCGACATGAGCGACAACAACCATTGGCGATGCGGGCGGCGTATTTAAACATAGTTTAACTTCATGCAAATAAGCAGTGAAGTTGCAGTGACTACCAGTGGAAGTGAAGACAATAAAGCTCATGTGATTTGACAATAACAGTGGGAATGCCTACAAGCAACCAAGGATACTACAAATTGCTAGACTTGTAGCTTAACTGGTGTTAGCAAAGCTAGCATGTACTTTTAAGTCATTCTGGATGTATGTCTACTAAATACATAGATGTACGTGTAAAAGGAAAGTGAAGGAAGTGTATGACTTGAGATGGGGTTTGAAGATTTTTAGTAATTAAAGTTTAATTGGTTATACAGCAATTGATGTTCTGTTAATATGCCACATTTAGTTGTCACTTAACTTTATTGTATTGTGACTGGTTATGACTATTGTAAAGTGGGCTATACAATTGTATGCTGAGAACTACAGCATTTCCTCTTGGTTTATTAAGCAGAGCTTTCATACTTATTAATTGACAAGCAATTTAATTTGCCTAAGAGTATAAAAATAGTAAAATGGTGTCAAAGAGGAGGGCGAGCAGACCATACACAGAGAGTGAAGCTCATTAACTTAAATGGAGGTCATAGGGAAATATCCACCTCTTCCTGCACTGTGTTTGCTGAGGGGGTCATAAATTTCTAGCTATTGTGAATTCAGGCCAGGCGGTACCTCCTCTGGTTCAGTCACTCCACATTGACTTCACCTTGGTCCTGATCTTTATCTCACGAGTTGAAATTACAAGACAAAGAATCTGAGTTTTTACACTCTGTCTGTTTCGGTTACATTAGTGTGACAGGACTAATAAGATGATTTTGAATGTGCTGGTTGTATGTTATATAGCTAAGTGTCTGTCTTTTAAGAGCTTCAGAGGTTACGTTGTTCTGGGTAGAGTAGATTAAACATAAAAAGATACATGAGCATGTTCAATCTTTATTTGACTGGGAGGAAGGAATCCTCAAGTGTGAAATCTCATCAAGGCCTTTCCTTGACCTGTCAGTCTACACCCACATCTCCGCCCACATGGACGGCCCCAGTAGATTAATCACTCAAGGACTGCTTACTGTTGCATGAAGACTTGTATGTGCGCTGAGGTCTTTAGCAGTGTGATGGGCTCTTGGACTTTGGGGGTTAAAGATCATCTGCGTGACTCCAAATCTGCATGAATACTTTGTGTTCACCTGATGGTGGTGTCTTAATCGATCAGAAACTCTGAAACTACATTTGCAAAGGATGAGTACATAACAGATTTTTCATTTCTGGATGAACTAACCCTTATAAAATGTAGGCTATTCTTCACAAAGGAAGGAACATTTTGTGTTTTTTTTTTTTTTTTTTTTTTTTTTTTTTTTTTACATTCATATTAGAAGAAAATATTAAAATGACATCTATTAAATTATGGATGAATAATATAACAAGATAAAATCTTCATTCTCTGTGATAAGTGTCTGGTATTCTTAAAGGGATAATTCACTCAGAAATGAACATTCTTTTCATCATTTACTCACCCTCATCTTGTTCCAAACCCGTTTGGGTTTCTTTCTTCTGTATTATCATGGCTCTCAAATCTTTTCATTTTCAGAAAACCCTGCTGTGATCTGATTTGACATCATACTGTACATCATTGATTACAAGATCAGATATAGATTTGAATATGCAGATACACAAATGAGGTTACAGAGCTTTAGTCAAGGGAAAGATTATCAGTACGTAATGACGTTAATTTCAGTCTGATTCTCTCACAAAATAACACACATGTTGTTCCATCATGACAACTCCCAGAGGGTTTAGCATGGTAATGTACATGACGATGTTAATGCGTTTGGTCTTGGCGGAATAGATCTGCTACCGACTCCTGGGACTTGCTGCTGCCAATACATCCACAACATGCTGCTTTAAGCATGTAAGAAATACTGCTGCTGCACACCTAACATACATGAAATAACCCCCATATGTAGCATACATGAATCGCCCCATAGCAGATCTATACAGGTGGAGCTGGGGAGGTGGAGCGTGCCACAACTGCTTCAACAAGCCCTAGCCAAGTATTTTAATATTGAGCAGCAAGCTCATTGGCCGCTGATTCAAAAAGAACCAGTCAGCTGCACCATGTGATGATGCCATTATGCCAGATTGAGTTACACCGTTCGGACTGCGCCGTCTAGAGTTTCATGACAGAACTTTGGATTGCACATTGCTTTTATATGATGTTTTTCTTAACATTTTGGAGCTGGGAAGTCCCTTGTCACTGTTTGCTTTCTTTGTATAGAAACGAAAAACTCCAGCTTATCGGAAAAGCATAATATTGCCACAACATCTTCTGCAACAGTGACATTATGTCGTAATGTTCGCAACAGATTCAAAGTGAAATGTCCAGTGAGTTGCATTAATAGCATGTTCAGTTTTATCTGAAACGGATCATGGTGAATCTGGCAACATTTTATTACATTGCTTGTTTTATATATTATGCAATTCTGAAATTAAATGTCCGTTGAGTGGCATTAAAAAGTTAATGTGTTTTTTAAAAAAATTAAGTAGCACCTAAAAACCCTATCCTAAATCTAACTGATAATGTTAACAAAAGCAAACATCTGATGCCATTTTAGTTTTCTTCTACAAGTCAGGACTCATGTTTCAAAGGATGCAATTGACCCTTCGCAAAAACTCACCCTCCTTAGTTACAGTTGCTGTGTCTGACAAATAATGCCGCTCTCACACTACACATCACATTCGCATGCAGTGAAAAATACATAGCGGAACAAAGAGGAAACTGACAACTCACCGACAGACAGATCACTTCTGGTATAAAGCAAGGTCTCAGCTTTAAAATGTTGTCATTTATCAAGAAATTCAACAATAAATACTGTTTTGTGGCTATTTAATGTTGTGACAGATCATTGTATTGCCTTATTAGATTAATCAACACGCGAACGTCTTTACTTGAAGCTTGAAAAAAAAACATGAATGGACATCAGAAAGCATTTTATTTCAACTGTGGAAATATGTCAGTAGACACAAATTTTCAAAGTTAAAGGAGAACTCCACTTCCAGAACAACAATTTACAAATAATTTACTCACCCCCTTGTCATCCAAGATGTTCATGTCTTTGTCTTCAGTCATAAATAAATTGTTTTTTGAGGAAAACATTTCAGGATTTATCTTCATATAATGGACTTCAATTGTGCCCCCGATTTTGAACTTCCAAAACGTAGTTTAAATGCAGCTTCAAAAGGCTCTAAATGATCCCAGCCAAGGAAGAAAGGTCTTATCTAGCAAAACTATCTGTCATTTCTTTTTTTGGAAAAATAAAAATTTGTATACTTTTTAAGCACAAAAGCTTGTGTAGCACAGGCTCTGGAATGCGCATTTATAACACTACGTACTATTGAATCATGTCGAAAGGTCACGCAGAACTACAGAACTACAAAGCGAACGCGCAAAGACTAACAAAGTGCAAGTAAGTCAAACGCTGTTTACAAACAAAAAGCTACAACGATGTCGGACGATTCTGAAGTTGTAGGAGAAAATAAGATTTTGCTATTTTTTTGCTATTCTCTACCTTTTTGAGCCGGAGTACACAGACGATGAACTTAGACGTGATTCGTAGTAGTGATGGGAAGTTCGGAACATTTGACTGACTTGGACCTTTGAGTCTCGTTCAACAAATCTTTTTTCGAATAATTTCGTTCATTTTAAAAAAAATTTTTTACTGCTTACACAAACGTTGATCACACTACAAACAAGACAAAACTGTAATGCTATAAGTAACAGAAAAGATGAATTCATTGTTTACCTGGGTCTTTAGTCTATGATTAGCTCATCTCACCTCACCTGACAAGTTTTCGGGTTTGAGTCATTCATTCATCACGTGACGGCCCCATAAGATGAATGAACGACTCAAAAAACCCGAAGACTCGAAACAGGTGAACTAATTCCAGTACAGAACCTAATAGGATGTTGCGCATGCGCGACTGAACGAATCACTCCCCAAGACGACTCGTTCTTCCCGAGTCACATTAAAGATCCATTCAAAATGAACAAATCATTCAAGAACGCGCATCCCAGAGCCTGTGCTACACGAGCTTTTGTGCTTAAAAAGTATACAAATTTTTATTTTTCGAAAAAAGACAGATCGTTTCGCAAGATAAGACCCTTCTTCCTCGGCTGGGATCATTTAGAGCCTTTTGAAGCTGCATTTAAACTACATTTTGGAAGTCCAAAAAAGTCTATATTTTATTTTATATACACTGCCCTCCAAAAGTTTGGAAACGCCCTAAAAGTGGGGTTTTAGACAATATTGGCATGAATCCTTTTAACCTTTTTAATTTGTGATAATTTTGCACTGATAAGGGACAACACAAACTACAAAAAACATATTTTATTACATTAACAGTTTATGCATAGAAAAAAACTTACATGCTCAATTCATCAAAATATCCACCATTAGCAGCTATTACAGCTCTGCATAATCTGGGCCTAAATTCACTGTATTCTAAACTTAATTGGCAATCAGTTGTTGTAGCTAATAAGGTGTGCTGACCCAAAAAATCTTTTAAAAACCTGGGCCAAGTTTAAACCAGTAACCAGGCATCACAGCTGGCAAAGGGGCATGTCTGACTTTGACATTATTATGTAATCGAATTAAAAAATTTTATTGCTGGTCTTCAATGATAATGTCAAGTTACTTTAATGTATTTGCACCAAAGAATGATAAGGATTTATGCTGATATTGTCCAAAACCACACTTTGCCAGGGGTGTTTCCAAACTTTTGGAGGGCAGAGTAATACATATTGTATTACTGTTCATTTCAGCTGGAAATAGTGCAGTCACTTTTATGTGTAGGTAAGGTTTTGTAAAAATGTAGATAGAGGCTCGTTTTTCCATTGAGAAAAACAGCAGGAGTGTCATTCTTACAATTTCTCTTTTTGTGTTCTGTGAAAAAAAGAAAAAGAAAGAGGTTTTAAAAGACATGAGTGCGAGTAAATGATGTAAGATTTCATTTTTACAAACTGTAGTCTCTTCCTTAACTCCTTAACTATATTGTCATTCAGTAAGGCATATTAAGTTGAAATATATTTCCCTCGCTCGCAGAGCCAGAAAAAGGGGATTTTTTTTCTACCACGTGTCATGTGTTAATTGAACAGGTGTAAGGCAGTTAACATCCCACAGTCCCTCAGTTGACCTCCAAGCCTGATCTTGTAACTTTGTCTTCCTCAAAAATCACGCCGGTGATAAGTACTGCTCTATTAGCTCAGAATAAAACATGGAGCGAGCGGGTCAATTAAACATCCCTGTTGTACAAGAGCCTATTGGTCTCACATTGCAGAGACCTCATCAAAATGGCTGTCAGATGCATTAAGAACGGTTTGATCTATGTCAGATAAATTAGGCCCCTTCTTAAGCTTGCTGACAGTAAGCTGATGAGAAAAAGTCACATACCATGTACACATAAAATATAACGAGGCCTGAGTCATAGTCCTGCCTTTCAGCTGACACCTCCGAGAGGTGAGCCTGATATATCCACTCTCTCATGGAGACCTTTACCCACAAGGCCAGGGAACGAGATTGTCTGCTAAAGTGTACCTGTATAGTGTCTTTATAAGATGCCTCAGAGGGTAAAAATGACTTTTCAAGTGACAAGTACAGCCAAGGTTGGTTTGGTGGCATTTTGGACTAGTTTCTTTAAGCCTTGAAGCAAAGACATAAAGCAGAAAGTTGAAATGGAAAACTCGGAAACCTCTAAGCCATCTAAGCCATTTGATTCCGTCTAAGAAAACAGCTCGGTATATCTAGTTTCTTAATGTTCTGTACCGTTAAGCTTTTCTTCCCCTACAATTTTATTATTTAGATTTTCTTATTATCTTTCTCTTGGTGATTTCAGCTTTAGCAGGCTTAGCTACTTAGATCTCTTTAAAAGGATTAACATGATCGCCTTATCATGTGTTGAATATTTTGAACGCAGTTGGTTACCTAGCCATGCCGTATGCAACTCTAGCGACATGCCAAGAGACACCGTTTATGCAATTATGATTTTATTCAGAGATGGGTTTAATCTTTATAGAATGGATCAAGCTTAGTCTCAGTATGATGTTTTGTTTTAGAACTGAACTATTCAGTCATATTAAAAGAGAAGAAAGGGAACATAAAAGTAAAGGGAGAATGGAATGGATAAGAATAAAAAGCTGCTACAGGTTCCTTGATTAAAATTTTATTTGAACATACAAACAAGGCCTTGTTCATTTGTTTGTTTTTGTTTGATTTTTCCCTTATTTATTTATTTACCATATAACCAACATTCAAAATGTAAATACTAAATATAAATAATAAATGCCACTAGAATAAAATGAATTAATATTTTCTACTACATGCCAAAAGCGCTACGTCAAAAATGTTGAATACTTTAGCGTATCTCAGTCTTGTAAATTGATGTGTAACGTAAAAAATAAAAGGAATAAGAAAAGACGCCTGTGGCCCAAATAAATTAAAACATGTCAGAAAGTGTGTTACTGTGAAAAGCATATAAAAACGAGAGTGTGGACAGCCTCAAGCCTTTGGGTCAAAACTGTTGGACTTAATTGTTAGTTTCAATCCCATTGAGGTGTCATTCATTTCTAACAGAACTGACATGTCCCGATTGCAAGTCAAATTTCTATGACAGATGTAAATTGCAAAGCATGAGAAAAATACAAAGATATGCTCGTCAAATGGACAATTTAGAAACATTTGGCAATGTGTAATTGGATGAAGTGTGAGACAAAAATATATGAAAGAAAAGATGTTGCGTAGTTTGCTATTTGTGATGCTAATGTCTTTATACAAGCCTCAGTGAAAGAGAAGTCTGTTATAAAGGTTTTATGCATTGCAAAAATCATTTTCTTTCTCATGATTTTAGTCCCTTTGTCCAGTAAAATATCTAAATATCCTTAACAACAGTGACTTGAGAAGTTTTGAATTTAGTAATAAATGTGGTAAAGTTTAAAAAAAAAAAACTGTTCTTTCTGGTCCTCGATTCTGATTGACTGAGAGGAGTGCGATATTCTAGAGAAATCGAAACTTTAAGAGTTTTAAGAATCGCCCTGGAGCTCACGTCTCTGAAAACACTGAAGCTAATTTTCAAATAGACCCTAGAGACCTGTTGTATAAATCTACAGTTAAGGTCAAAAGTCTAATTATTTTACCAAAATAAGAGACATCATACAAAATGCATGTTATTTTTTTATTTAGTACTGACCTGAATAAGATATTTCACATAAAAGACATTAACATATAGTCCTCAAGAGAAAATAACAGTTGAATTGTTAAAAACTACCCCATTCAAAAGTTTACATACGCTTGATTCTTAATACTGTGTTGTTACCTGAATGATCCACAGCTGTTTTTTTGTTGTTGTTGTTGTTGTTGTTGTTGTTGTTGTTTTTGTTGTTTTTGTTGTTTAATGATAGTTGTTCATGAGTCCCTTGTGTGTCCTGAACAGTTAAGAGGCAGCCGTGGCCTAATGGTTAGGGAGTCGGGCTTGTAATTGAAAGGTTGTGGGTTTGAGTCCCAGGTCATGCAGGGATTGAAGGTGGAGGGAGTGAATAACCAGCTCTCTCCACCCTCAACGACTGAGATGAGTCCCTTGAGCAAGGCACCCAATTGCTCCCCGGGCGCCGCAGCAATAGCAATATGGCTGCCCACTGCTCCGGGTGTGTGTTCACAGTGTGTGTGTGTGCGTGTTTGTTTGTTTACTTCTCAATACTGTGTGTGTGCACTTGGATGGGTTAAATGCAGAGCACAAATTCCAAGTATGGGTTACCATACTTGGCCTCATGTCATGTCCTTTCCTTTCCTTTTCCTTAAACTGCCTGCTGTTCTTCAGAAAAATCCCCACAAATTCTTTGGTTTTTCAGCATTTTTCAACAATGACTGTATGTTTTTGTTCACACTGAGGACAACTGAGGGACTCATATGCAACTATTACAGAAGGTTCAAATGCTCACTGATGCTTCAAAAGGAAACGCAATGCATTAAAGGAGAAGTCCACTTTCAAAACAAAGATTCGCATATAATTTACTCACCCCCTTGTCATTCATGATGTTCATGTCTTTCTTTCTTCAGTCGTAAAGAAATAGTTTTTTGAGGAAAACATTTCTGCATTTTTCTCCATATAATGGACTGCTATGGTGCCCCGATTTTGAACTTCCAAAAGGCAGTTTAAATGCGGCTTCTTGTCTTACTCTGCCTGGACTGTTTGTGTTCCGGTTAATGGCAGTTAGGGTATGTCGAAAATCTCCCATCTCATGTTCTCCCTCAGCTTCAAAATCGTCCTATATTGCTGTTTTTTTCTTAAGGCTGTTTGATCTTCTTTGCATGTTCACTTTCCAAAGAGTGGGTCGGTACTTCTGCAGCGATGTAGGATGATTTTGAAGTGATCTTTGAAGTTGAGGGAGAAAATACGATTGGAGTTTTTCAACATACCCTAACTGTCTTGAGTTAGAATACACAGAGTTCAGGGAGAGCAAGACAAGATGAGCGTTTGAGATAAGAAAAGTATTTAATTAGTATTTTTTTAATGTAAATAACCGATCGTTTTGCTAGATAAGACCCTTCTTCTTGGGTTGGGATCGTTTACAACCGCATTTGGGATCGTTTGAAGCCACAATTTAAACTGCATTTTGGAAGTTCAAAATCGGGGCACCATAGCAGTCCATTATATGGAGAAAAATGCAGAAATATTTTCCTCAAAAAACATAATTTCTGTATGACTGAAGAAAGAAAGACATGAACATCTTGGATGACAAGGGGGTGAGTACATTATATGTGAATCTTTGTTTTGGAAGTGGTGGATTATTTAGTACCACATTTCAGAAGCTATAGAAGATACTTACATTTCCCAAAAGACGAAATAAGTTTACCCTGATCTTCAAATTCAAAAAAGTTTACACCCCTGGCTCTTAATGCATTGTGTTTCCTTCTGAAGCATCAGTGAGCGTTTTAACCTTCTGTTATAGTTGCGTACGAGTCCCTCTATTGTCCTCAGTGTGAAAAAATGGATCTCAAAATCATACAGTCATTGTTGGAAAGGGTTCAAATACACAAAAATGCAGAAAAACCAAAGAATTTGTGGTACCTGAAGGATTTTCTAAAGAACAGCAGGCAGTTTAACTATTCAGGACAAACAAGGGACTCATGAACAACTATCACTAAACAAAAAAACACAGCTGTGGATCATTCAGGTAACAACACAGTATTAAAAATCAAGCGTATATATACTTTTGAACAGGGTCATTTTTAAAAATTCAACTGTTGTTTTCTCTTATGGACTATGTCACGTCTTTTATGTAAAATTCCCCTCTTTAGAGGAGTTTGCAATGTAGGTGATCCATTTGGTTAGAGCAAAATTGCAATTTGAAATTCATATATTTTCATGAATTGTATCTTGGTAATTGGCTTTAGAGTGTTTAATGTAGTTTCCACCATCTTAAACTGTCCTGGTGAGCGTGAAGTCATTCATGTAATTGATATGCAGCTTGTGAATGTCCAAAGACAATATATGCAGAATACTAAACAAGGGTAACATCTGGACTCCTAAAAGGATTTGTGGTGTGAACTTTACCAATCCTGTGAGCTCTCCCCAACATGCCTTAATAAACACCCTCAAAAAAGCCCAGCAGTGCAATTTGAGCGGAATCCTGCTTATTCTGCAAACGGCTGCACCATGATTCAAGGGAAGAAGCCAAGAAAAATAATTGTTCTTATTGTTCGGTCAAATCCTGAGTGAGATGTAATTAAAAACACACACATGGTGGGTACATATCATGCAGCATCGAGGGGAACCGCTTGACACGAAAGATTATACATGACTACAAATGCACAAATGTAAATGTGATAGGTCTTGATGACTATTGTCATGACACTTGTCCTATGTGGGCGACCGGTCGATGTTGTTCTTGTAATAGCAAGGGAGTCTGGGTAAGCAGCATTTTGATTGTGTGTGGGTGATGCTCAGAGGCCTTTGAAAGGGAGTTTCTTATTCTATTCACCTCACTACTGAGCACTGTATAATTGAATTGCTTTTTTGTTTGCGTTCCCACCTTCCCTTCGGTATTAGATATGAGTCAGTATGTTTAAGTTTCGAGAAGCATCTTCCACCTCCAAGGCCTTTATTAGTTTGCTTTTGTCAAACACTACATTGTCAGGCACGTCATACACGGCAATATGTGTTCTAAAACCACCTCAAAATCGTCATTGTAGTGTAGCTAAAGACAAATATAAAAAGCCATAGTTTATGCCCATCCAAAAATGTGGCCTAAAGTTGTGTCATGTATTTCAGCGTTTTGCACTAATGTGGTGGCTGTAGTCCTGCCTTACAAGAGCCAGTCGTCTGTTCGTTTACTCTACAACAGTGTTTCCCAACCACGTTCCTGGAGGCCCCCCAACACTGCATGTTTTCCATGTCTCCTTAATCAAACACACCTGATTAAGATAATCGGCTCATTAGTACAGACTCCAAGACCTGAAATGGGTGTGTCAGACAAAGGAGAGATGCAAAATGTGCAGTGTTGGGGGGCCTCCAGGAACGTGGTTGAAGACCACTGCTCTAGAACATGCTTTAGTATTAGCATTTTAACAAGACTTTAACTCAAAAAGCACAAGCTATGATGACATTGTTGTCAGATTTTATTCCTGATTTGAAATTAAATGTTATTAAAATTTCATTTTGACAAACTTTTATTTAAATTTCAGTCTTTTCCATTGAGTAGATAAGAGTTAAACCATCATGAATTTAAAAAAATAATAATAATAATACTCTGTTATTATGAATGTGACCACTGTGTAAACTAATTTGTCTTAACCCTCTGGTGGTCTTTGGCCAATTTATACCACATAAAATAAAATAAATATCAAAATGGTATGAAACTTGTTGACTTTTGTGGCACTTGATATATAAACACATATGCACACACACACACAAATTGGGGATATAAAATGCTAAATGGTCTTTAAAAGACATACTTTTGATCTTCGCAGTTAAAAATTACCACCGTAGTAAATGAATTGGAAATACGAAAATATGTAGCAATTTTTTTTTTTTTGACATATTAGTGATGTTTCGATAATATAGATGTTTTGCCCATCAGTGCTGTGTTTATTTGATTAAAAATACAGAAAAAAACAGCAATTTGGTGAAATATTATTGCAGTTTAAAATAGTGGTTTTCTATTTAAGTAATATACCTTAAATATAATTTATTCCTTTGATGCAAAGCTGATTTTTCAGCATCATTACTCCAGTCTTCACTTGTGCTGCTTAATATTTTTTTGGAAACTGGGATACTTTTTTCAGGATTCTTTGATGAATAAAACATTAAAAACAACAGCATTTATTTAAAATAAAAAAAAAAAAATTGTAACAATATACTGTTGAAAGTTTGGGGTCAGTGATTTGTTCTTTCTTGTTTGTTTGAAAAATAAATTAATGCTTTCATTCATGTGATAGTAAAGGCTTACACTGTTAAAAATGATTTCTACTTTTTTGTTCATTAACGAAATAAGAAAAAAGTATCAAAACTTAACTTAAAAAAAAAGGCGGCACAACTGTTTCCAACATTGATAATAAATCAGCATATTAAAAATTTATTTCTGCAGAATCATGTGACCAAGTAATGGCTGATGAAAAATCAGATTTGCATCACAGAAATAAATTATATTGTAAAGTATATTAAAATAGAAAACTGTTATTTTAAATTGCAATAATATTTCATAATATTACAGTTTTTTTTCTGTATTTTTGATCAAATAAATGGAACTTTAATGAGCATAAGAGGCATAAGAATCAGTTGTGGCCCTTAACTAATGAAAAGAGACTTTGGTTACACATTCAGATCAGCATACAATTAAATTTACATGTGTTCATTTTCTGTGCAAGACGTATTATTACATTCATTTACAAGTATCATTCAGCATTATTTTGTCTTATATTTTTGCTAATAACAGGTTTTAAATAAAATCTTTTATCATCATGCCATCTTTCTGTCTTGTCTTCGTTAACACTTACATTTTCGTTGATGAGATTAACACTGCTAGAGGTGTTAGCAAACATCCTTAGTTCTGCAGAGAGGTATCGTGCGAAATAACGATTTCCTTTCTCTTTATTGTGCAAATGGGCTAAGCTAGGCCTGAACCGTTATGTCTCATTACTTTATTGTGAACACAGAGAATAGATGTGTGACAACAAAAATAGAATAAAAATGTTCACTTTGCAGGCGTCGCATTCTCATAAATGTGTTCACATCCCTGGCTGGCAGAGCACAGTAACTCAATGTAAATCACTACATGCTGGCTTCTCCCTCAAGGCAATGTCATTATTTGTTAAAGCTCTACAGCAAAGGTACAAAATGGTGTGTGCTCCATTTGCTTTGCACTGGAAATATCTAAGAGAACAGTTTCTGTAGTTTGTCTTTGCCCACCCATACTCTAGTCTAATACCTTTGATGCTGGTGATACACATGATTAGCCTCATGGGTAATGTGTTCAGACACACACACACACACAAATTAACAACCCATTAACCAGGGTTGCCAACTCGATCTCGATTCCATGTCTATTTATGTATATACTGTACATATAAGGGGATAACAATGCAGCTGAATGCCTTTTTTAGCACCATTTTAAACTTGGTTTAAATTCAGTATTTGCTTACATTCATTGTGTGTACTAAATGCGTGAGAGTTGGCAACCCTGCATTAACCCATTATAACCCACTGCTGCACATGTTCTCTACAAATTATTTGAAGAAAAAAAGCCTACTGTTTTCTATATTTTATTTTGTTTTATTTATTCAAATAGTTATACTATGCTTAAATGCAATGACATTTTATTTAGATTTTTTTAAAACTTAATTTACATTACATTATTATTATTATTATTATTATTATTATTATTATTAATATTATTATGACATGTTGCACTGAGTAGTAAGATGCTCTTAATCTCATCGTACATGTATATAAAGTACATTGTATATGTGTACAGTGACAATAAAAGGCATTCATTCATTCATTCATTATTATTATTATTAGGATTTTTTTTTTTATGTACCTTAACATTTAAAAGTTTGAGTTGGTAAGATCTTTGACTGCTTTTGAAAAAAGTCTATGCTCATCCGACTGGATTTATTTTATTAACAAACCATAAATACTATAATAATGTGATACATTACATATTAAAAGAACAGTTTTCAGTTTAATATATTCTAAAGTGTAATTTATTTTCAGTAGTCCAGTCTTCATGTGATCCTTCAGAAATCTTTCTAATATTGAACATTATATGTAATATAAATGATTCTACTGCCTTTTGTGCTCAGCTTAATGAGTCCTTGATTAATACAAGTATTAATTTATTTAAAAAAAACGTATTAACCTCAAAATTTTTAATGGTGATGTATTCACAGTGGGGACCAAAAGTTTGAGGCTGTGAAATGTTGTAGAAATATTGAAGATTCTTCACTATTTCTAGGTCACAAATCAAATGTAAACAAATTTGTGACATTGACCATGTGAAATCCTCAGATGATCTTACTTCCATTGAAGCAAAAGATGCTCTTTGAAACGTATTGAAAACATGTTGTATAACAGACTATCAGGTTTTTCTTGTGAAGGCCTTTCAGCTTAAGTGTTGCTTTCAAATCAAGGTGTACTAAAATTTAAAGAGACCGTTCACCTAAAAATGAAAATTCTGTCATTAATTACTCACCCCCCACGTCGTTTTAAAAAATCCGCAAGACCTTTGTTCATCTTTGGAACACAAATTAAGATATTTCTGATGAAATCTGACAGCTTTCTGACATGCATGCATCATGGTACTCTCGTGAACGCAAGGCAAAGACTAACACAGAAGAGAAGAAATTGTTGAATAAAGTCGTTGTTTTAGCATTCTTTGTGCACAAAAAGTATTCTCTTAGCTTCATAACATTACGGTTGAACCACTGATGTCACATGGACTATTTTAATGATGTTCTTACCAGTGATAGGAATAATGGCATTATAAATAAACAGCGTTACTAGCGGCATTACTTTTTTCGGTAACGAGTAATGAAATGAATTAACGTTTCGTTGTTACAATGCCCTTACCGTTACTGACAATAAAATGCGGCGTTACTATAACTGAGCTGACTGAAGCGGTTATCATCCGAGTAGGCTCTCTCTTAGCCATAGGACCTGCAAAGCTGCGCATTGCATCGCATTGCATTTTTCCTCTTAGGTAAATTCAGGCCTTATTCCTCTCAGCACGTCTTCATCCAGAAACGAAAAATAGGCAAGATGAACTTGATGAATGTTCACGTTCCTTTACGAAAGTTACCTAACTTACATGTCCGTGCATCTCACATGGATGTTTAACATTTGAAAAGCGGAGCCGCTTGTGGACGATTATATTAGAGAAATGAGTTTAGACGGGAAAAACTGGAGCTTGCGTTGGTATCATACGGATTACTTTATCCGAGAATATTAGTTTTTTCGACGTGACTTACTTCATTTAAAAGTAGACATTTCAAGCTTTCTATGCATATATTCTCATGTCCATAAAGTAGGTATTCGCTGAGATTCGGGTTGTTTTATTTACGTGTCTGCGAATAGCGGTGACAGAGACCAAGGCGGCAGAGAGTGCACCCTGTTTATTTTCTTTATTTTACAAAAGCACATTCTTTTGTTGTTGTTATGACTGTACACAAATAAAAAGTAGACCATTTGTAGTTTCAGACAATACCTTATTCCTATATGTGGGATGTTTTTCATGTCTGTGGGTTGAAATGACCCAAATAACGTGATATTTAGCCCATGCCCTAGAAGGTGCCTCTCACATTGTCCCAAAGCAACATTAAAATAGTGGAGATTAGTGTGCAATGTTTTATTCAGTTAAGTTATTTGATATATTTGATTTTTTTTTTTTTTGTTTTTTTTTTTTAAATGAACACAATAGTTACTTTTTTCTCCTAATTAGTTACTTTTATGCTTATATAACTCAGTTACTAACTCAGTTACTATGTGTGAGAAGTAACTATAACTAATTACTTTTTTAAAGTAACATGCCACTGTTACTAACACTGATAACATAACACTGGGTCTTACTACCTTTCTGGGCCTTGAACCCAGTAGCAGAAGTAACTATCCCTTTAAGTCTTAAAATTTTCACTTAAATTGTTATGCATCTTCACGAGAGGTTGCAGTCTTCTGAACTATATTTATTAAAGTCATTACTGAATGAATGTGCATAATGAATATAGCATTTCATAGTTCTCGTCTAGCTGTGTTAGGTTTGCACCAGGTGTTCAGAAGAGTTTAAGCAGTACATGGATTCAGCATTTGTCACTCTCAGCATGGAGTCTTTCCCCTTCTACAGAGCCGTGAATCACTCTACCTGTGATGAAAGCACTCCATTACACTCGCTGACTGGAAGAAGCGATGTTAACCTTTAACAATGTTGACAGCTCAGCTTTATCAATACAGCACCCCTTCTGTTTTCAGGGCGTCCTCGTTTTTTATCTCCATGTAGTGTTTGCTTTATGGGCTTACATATTCTAGTGTTGAACTTTCATTTGACGAGCCTATTGTGAGTTTGGGGCGAAGATAAGAAAGGAGGTAAATTTGAGGAATGGCTGTGTGTTTGTGGTTATGCGTAATTTTAACGCCAGCATTATGGTTTGATTTTCAAGGTGTCTTTCACAGTGTCTGTCAGCGCACTGATTCAAGGCAAACAAATGTGTGTTCCTCAAAAAACACCCCAACTGGGACAACAGAAAAATGGCTTTATTTTTATCAGTTGTCTAAGTTATTCTAACTGTTATTTTTTTCTTTCTCTCTCTTTTTCTATGACTTTTCCTGATGCAACAATGCAGGTAAGTCTTTTTCAGCTTTTTAACATGGAAGCATCACAGTAATGGTATTTCAGAGAAATTATATATAGTTAACCTTCAAGCTCTGCAGTTATCGCTCATGCACAGGAAGTGGGTAAACTAACAATCAATGATGGCATTAAAACATGTTGTTTTCCTGCACTGAATTTAATAACACAAAATGCATTTAATGGGAGAGTCTTGATTAATAAAGTTTTCGAAGCTGTAAAAAAGGGTCAAAAGTCACGCATCAACCGTATGTATGGGCCACAGGGCTGCCATTAGGTATTGTCAGATGATCTAGTTTTTTCATTATTCCTACAGTGTGAAAGGAGAAAACTGGCACCTAAATATATGAGGGCACTGCAAGGTCTAAGTTGAAGTTTGAAGGTGTGAAATGGAAATGAAAATGGATGGTCATTTTAGAGAAAGGCTCAAAACATCCCTGAGAATGAGAGATTAAAAGTGCTGGTTTTGTAATGGACATCATTTTATCCACCTGTTCTCAGAATGAGCTTAAAGGTCATCAAAGCCTCACATCTATTAGGGAGCGCAGTCCATTTTAGATATCAAAAATAGTTCTTTTCATAAGTCAGATATGGAGTTCAGTCTCATTTGAACAAAAAAAGCTCGGTGAGCTCTTGTGTGTCTGTGAGAGTGTTTTTACTTTCAGTGTCTGTGTGTGACCACAGGACTGCGGTTTTGATGTTATAATGATCGGACTCTGGTCCTCATTCAGTAATAATTGCGTACAAGCATTCTTATGTGCAAAGAAAAGGGTTCTCGCACTGAATTTCCACCGTGTTTTGGCATACTTTAGACTATTCGACCTTCAGCAAAAAATAAAGCCAACAATTTTTGTTACTCTTAAAGTTCTTCTAAACACATTATAAATGGTAGAAACGTATTGCTGAATTGTGGAGTTACACTGTTAACAGTTTTTCCCCATTTTTGTGTTGAGGATTTTTTTGGGTGGGCCTGAAATCATGTCTTGATCGCAGACTGGAGCCATTGGTGTCTAGGTCTAGCTCAATCGCAAGTTACTGTCATTACCGTTAGTTAGTACAGCCCACAGTTTGCTAGCTGGCTATGCCTTCGTCACGTAAACGCATATTACCTGGCTGCAATAATTTACAAAATGGCTCAGCCTCCTTATTTAAATGTATTTGTATTTGACATTTGAGAGAGGCAGCAGCTTTCCCGTAAGTGGGCGTGGTTTCAGTCCAGACACGCCCCCAGCATTTGAGAGCAGAGATTACTGCTTATTTTTCCATCATTTAAATTTGGCTGGGTGGTTTATAGTCTCGCGCTGCCAGACTTTCAGAAGGGCAGAAGGCAGAAGGTCTGGGAACCTTGGCTGCTTTGAATGGCCAAGACCCGTCCAAGAGGGCATATGACTGACAGGTAAAGCAACCAATCACGTTTTGTGCCACGTCATGTTTAGGGGCGTAAAATTGTCACCACAATAACAGACCAGTGTGTAAAACTCTCTGACATATTTCAAAGATTATATTCCGCAGAGCTTTAAAACTTTTTGAAACTTTGAAAATCCAGCATTTAGTTAATCACAAGCGCTCGTCACCACCGTTGTGACATGACGGCTTTATTCTTTTGTGAGGGGGTTTGGCACCACAGCATTTTTGTGTCCAGGCAGAATGTTAAAGAACATGACACACACATCTCCCGGAAGTCCTGTATATTCAACCATTCCAATGACGAAGTGTTTCCAGCTAAGTATGCCATATGCATCAGATATTCAGCAGCCGTTTTTCTGTAACATGACAAACTCAGAGCATATTTAATATTGTTTATATATATATATATATATATATATATATAATATGAGATAATATGCTTGTTAATGCTACTAATGTACTTATGAAACATTATCTCAGATCAAAACAGATTGAAATGCTTACAAATGTCATTAAACTTTCAGTCGTATGATCATGCACTTTTTAAAAATCTTCAAAATCTTCTTATGACAGATGGTTTACAATGATTTAAAGCTTAATTAATAAATCATTAACAAACATATAATAACGGCTCATTAGTTAATGTTTGCAAATGTCATTAAACTTTCAGTTCATACACACTTATGCACTTTTTAAAAATCTACACTGAATTTTAACAGACATTATACAATGATTATAAGTTTATTGCTAGCAAATGTCATTAAACTTCAGTACACATATTACCTAATAGCTTCATTAGTTAGATTGGGTACTGCAAAATCGTGAAAAAAAAAAAAAAAAAAAAAAAAAAAAATCATTAATGATTTGTTAAGATAGGAGTCTGCACAATAAACGAAAACCAAATATGTGACTTTTACAGACTGTGATTATGAGTTAATGAATAGTATGTTAACATGAATAGTTCAGTGAGCAGTGAAGTGCTTAAAATGTAATTATTCATCAGTCGAAATGTTTACTAATCATTAGTACGTTTAACTAAGTGCTTGTTAAAGACATAACACACACATTGTAATTTAGGTGTAAAACATGTTTTATTGTCACAACACTTATATTAGTATACTACCCTGTAGCATTAAACAGAATATTCCTTGAATCAGACAACAAGAGAAAATAAACACATTTTTCAAACAATGACATTGACATTTGTAAGCATTTTAATTTACATGAAATAATTATCTGCTAATCATTATGTATTGCTATGAAGTTTATTAGTGAACATTAATTAGCACATTATCTCGTTTGAATGTATATGAACTAATGACCTGTTAAGCATTATATAATGTTTGCTAATGATGTATTAATGAAAGGTATTATAAAGTTATACCAAATTATTGGTAGTCACTTATTCATTTTCAAATAATATTATTGAATAAAAATACAGCAAAAAACATTAATATTGTGAAATATTATGAAATATTATGACTATATTATGATAAAATGTTGTGTCTATTTTTAATATATTTGAAATGTAGTTTATTCTTGTGATGGCAGCATCATTAATTCAGTCTTCAGTGTCACATGGTCCTCCAGAAATCAAAAAATTTCTGCTGCTTAATTTTTTTCAAGGTTACTTTGATAAGAAGTAAGTAAATAAGAACATTTTTTTAAACATTTGGCATATTATAAATATATTCATAAATAAACCTTTTGGCTTAAAGGAGAAGTCCACTTCCAGAACAACAATGTACAAATAATTTACTCACCCCCTTGTCAACCACGATGTTCATGTCTTTCTTTCTTCAGTCGTAAAGAAATTTTATTTTTTGAGGAAAACATTTTTCCCCTTATAATAGACTGCTATGGTGCCCCGATTTTGAAGGCAGTTTGAATGCAGCTTCAAACGATCCCAAATGCGGTTGTAAATGATCCCAGCTGAGGAAGAACGGTCTTATCTAGCCAAACTATCGGTTATTTACATTAAAAAAAAAAAAAAAACAATTTAAATACTTTTTAATCTCAAACGCTCGTCTTGCCTTGCAGTCCTTGAACTCTGTGTATTCTGACTCAAGACAGTTAGGGTATGTCGAAAAACTCCAATCGTATTTTCTCCCTCAACTTCAAAAATCATTTCTAAATCATCCTACATCGCTGCAGAAGTACCGACCCAGTCTTTGCAAAGTGAACATGCAAAAAAGATCAAACACCCTTAACAAAAAAGGTAAAACTAAGGTACCCTAACTGTCATGAACAGGAACAAAAACAGTCCAGGCAGAGTAAGACAAGACGAGCATTTGGCATTAAAAAGTATATAAATTGTATTATTTTTATTAAAATAACCGATCGTTACGCTAGATAAGACCCTTCTTCCTCGGCTGGGATCTTTTACAACCGCATTTGGGATCGTTTGAAGCTGCATTTAAACTGCATTTTGGAAGTTCAAATTCGGGGCACCATATCAGTCCATTATATGGAGAAAAATGCTGTAATATTTTCCTCAAAAAACAATTTCTTTACGACTGAAAAAAGAAAGACATGAACATCATGGATGACAAGGTGGTGAGTAAATTATTTGTAAATTGTTGTTCTGGAAGTGGACTTCTCCTTTAACAGAAACCAGGACACCACAGGGCACTGTGAATTTTTATTTATTTATTTTATTTTTTTTTTTTTCCTCTGTGTACATGTGGTATTAGTTGCTTATCAATTTTATCCTAAATGTAAAATGTGCACTACTTTTTTTTTTTCTTTCTAACTTTGGGGCAAAAGGTTTAGTAGGGTTTTGTTATAAGTTAGAATCAAGTAACACATATTCTTCTGATACCAACTCAACTCTCACAAACAGAAGTCACGTTCACCTGAGGAGGTTACTATAGCAACAGTAGGCTGCTCAAACGATTTGCATTAGGATCAGTATGGGTACATCAATAAAATATGACAAGTCCCGTCATTATATTTCACTTTTATTATATTGTAGATTTGCATATCACACATATATCACACACACACAAAAAAGACTATCTGAAGACTGTGAAGTTAGCATTTGGCTAACGGACAATTGACAATTTGAGTTCGAAATATGGAGAGAAAAAAAATGACCAACACATAAATACATACACAAGCCTGCACAGACTGGAGTGTTGCTTAATAGGTGTCTGATTTACTGTTCTGTCTGTTGGATATATCATAAACCTGTTAGCCACAGGTTTATAGAAGTGTATGATGATGTGATTTTTACAACTACAGGTTATAGTCAATCCCAAACAAACTATTGCAGGTCCTTGTCACAGCTGACACAGTGTGTAAACACAAAATGAAGCACTCTGAGCCTGTGCATTAGCTTTAGTGTCAGATTACTGCTCTAATGCTCCAGTAAGAGCAAAACCAGTTGAAACTGGACACAAGCTAAAGGCTTAGGGGACGTGCTGTCGGATACATTTTTTTTTTTTCTGATGACATCACTTCATAGAGGCCTTCATTTTATTGATCAGTCAATTTGCTTTGTTGTCCAGACAAACAGAATCCATGAGCACTTTACTGTTACTGTTACTGTATAAATAGAAACATGCTTCCTGTAATTCATAACAGTGCACATAGCAGCTGTCTTACGATTAATATGCATTCCATGTTCTAGAAAAGAGAAACATTTAGTATTAATGAATATGGATGATAGAGATCAAACCATGAAACCATGAGATATATGGGGTGGGAGTAATGTACTATATATTTTAAAAAGCTGATTTAGCTTAATATTTTTGTGGAATCCATGATGCATGATACATTTTTTTTCTCCAGGATTATTTGATGAATATAAACTTCAAAAGAACATTTATTTGAAATGTATATATTTTTGTAACAGCTTTACTGTAACAATTTAAGGCATTCACACTGAATGAAAATATTTTCTTTCTTTTCTTTCGTTTGCTTAATGCTGACTTATCATTAGCTTCTAAAATATATAAAAATGTATTAAGCCATAATCAGAAAATAATACATTTTAATAGTAGCCATCGTAAATGTATAGAAATATATTAAATTTGATGTTGTAAATAGCACACTGAATATGTAACACAAATACTTAGAACCTTTTAAAGAGAAATAATACCCAGTGGTCCAAGTAATGTTGCAAAATGTAAAACAAATAAACAGATAACTATTTTCAATCTGGTATTAATGGCTGTATTTACTTTCTCCTTTCCCAAAGGAGAGTGATAATTCTTTTTCTGTATTTTCTTTTCCTCTCACACGCAGTGTATGCATAATATCTGTCTTATGCTGAAAAGAGATTTGAGAATTGCTATATAATTGCTAAGAGATGGTGCCTATTGAGTGTTAGTGGGATTATCCTGAGGGGAAATGCCTTATAATACACAAAAACTAGGGTTTGTGAGTTTATTAAAAATGTAATTATTGTCTGGGTAACTGAATAAGAAGTTTATTAATGCAAATATTGTTCTCTGTAGGTTTGTGAATAGCTTTCCATATACAGGCAACAACGTTATATTGTTGTATCTGTTTTTTTAAAAATATATATATATAAAAAATTTAAATTATTCAAATTTATATCAAATTTATATATATATAAACAGAAAAAAATCACTCAGTCAGCCAATCAACATAACATTATTAATAGCATTATTTTTGTTTTGTTTTTTCCATAGTTATTTACAGTGGAAAAAGCCCTCTATTCATTTTTTAAAGGAAAAGTGTACCCAAAAATTTAAATTTGTTCAAGCGTACTCGCCCTCCAACCAGAACAGATTTGGAGAAATTTAGCATTACATTACTTGCTCATCAGTGCATCCTCTGCAGTAAATGGGTGCCGTCAGAATGAGACTCCAAACAGCTAATAAAAACAACCACAAAAATAGAAAATCTAAATATTTAATATAGAAGTAAATTAAAATAAAGACTAACAATTCTAAAAACATTACAGACTATGGAAGCCTAATCCGCCACTGAATAAAAAAAAAAAAAAAGAGGTAATTGCGACTTATCTCGCAATTTTTTTTTCTTGCAATTGTGAGTTTACATCTCGCAAATGTAACTTTTTTTTCCTCTGAGTTGACTGATACAGTACAAACTTACAATTTTCCCCCTCAAAATCAGACTTTATAACTCACAATTGCGAGTTTATATCTCACAATTTGGAGGAAAAAAGTCAGCACTGCGAGATATAAACACGCAATTGCAAGGAAAACAGTGAGAATTATGAGATACAAACTCGTATTTGCAAGACAGAAAGTTGCAGTTTTGACTTTATTTCTCGCAATTGAAATTTTGAGAAAATAAGTCAAAATTCCAAGTTTGTATCAGTTAATTCTGAGAAAAAAGTCAGAATTGCCAGATATAAACTCACAATTGCGAGAAAAAAGTCAAAATTGCGAGTTTTTATCTTGCAATTCTGACTTTCAAGACAGAAAGTTGCAGTTTTTACTTTATTTCTCGCAATTATGTTTATATCATGCAATTCTGAGAGAAGAATTCCGAGTTTGTATCACGTAATTCTGATAAAAAAAAAAAAAAGTCTGAATTTGGAGATATAAATTCACAATTGTTGGAAAAAATGTCAGAATTGCAAGATAAAAACTCGCGTTTGCAAGAAAAAGTCAAAACTGTGAGTTTTTATATTGCAGTTCTGACTTTATTTCTCGCAACTGTGTTTATATCTCACAATTCTGAGGAAAAAAAGACGGAGTTCTGAGTTTGTATCATGTAATTTCTGATTAAAAAAAAAAAAAAAATCTGAAGTTGGAGATATAAACTCACAATTGCGGGAAAAAAAATGTCAGAATTGCAAGATAAAAACTCGCATTTGCAAGAAAAAAGTCAAAATTGTGCGTTTTTATCTTGCAATTCTGTCTTTATTTCTGACAATTGGGAGTTTATATCTCACAATTCTGAGAAAAAAAGACTTTCCGAGTTCCGAGTTTGTATCGCATAATTCTGATGAAAAAAAAAATATAAATAAAAAAAAATAATAATAATAATAATTTGGAGATTAAAAACTCAAATTTGCAAGAAAAAAGTCTGAATTGCAATCATAATTTTTAATCAGAATTGTGGGATAAAAAGTTGGAATATCCTTTTTTTATTTGGTGGTGGAAACGGGCTTCCATAACAGACAGTGTGACTGATTGATTGATTGAATTTTATTTATTTATTTATTTATTTAGCAAAAACTTGCATGGTGGTTATATATCAAATTAAGCGAGAGAAACTGCTGTTCAAATAATGTCAAATCTGTAATTTGTCATTAATTAGCTTGATCACAAATCAGATTAAACACCGTACATTCAGTGAAACATTCCTACTTGTTCAGTCTGCAGTACTGCAGTATATACACAAGCGATAAAATTATATCAGTGATATAAAAGAAAAGTTGCTTGTGCCTTGCATCAGCCTGCCAAATCAGGATTTTATTTGTCACAACATCACTTATAATATATGTGAAAGCAGCCACACACATGCCAGGTCTATTGTATGCCACTTTTTTTTTTTGTTTTTTTTTTTTTTTTCTTTTAGTTGTCTCTTAAACAGAATGAAATAAAATCGAAACTCATTAGAAACTTGGAGTGCTGGTGCTAATTAAGGGGGTGAGCCATATGCACGGTAATTACCAGCTGCTAGTGCACTCCCCTTGGCTAACTTTGAGGTAGAAATGGGCCATCCAGACGTCTCTGGAGGACGGTTTTGCGATCTGAAATGGTGCATGTGCTCTTGGTTAGGTTCCAGCACATGCTTATTCATGCAGTACAGAGCAGAGGGAGCAGGTGGGGATTTGCCCAGGTGCATGTATGTGGTTTTTAGAAAAACTCATTTTTCAGGTACGTTTTTAGCCCTGCTTTATGTAAGAAAAAACACTGAGATTATTCAGAAACTAGTCCTGTTCAGACAATAATTGTTTTACATTTACAGGTGTTATCACAAACCTTTATTGCCATCTGAACAGGAATGTTCAAAAGTCAGAAAATGTAAGTGCCTTCAAGCTGCTTTGTGACACTTTTGCCACATGGGTGTTTGACACAAAGGATTGTTGCAGAGAACTGAAATGAAATATGGCAAAATTCACATTGCGTAGCTTTGTGACATAATGTTCCTAAAAAACACACGCATGTTCATGTATAAACGCCTATTTATACTGTATGAGAAATTTAAAAAATAAATATATTATAAACGCATTATCAAAATGATTGCATATATAGTAATTTTCATAAGAAAATGACTATTCACTACTGAAGTAATGCATAGATGCATAAACCTGATGAGAAACATTATTAACTCAATTAAATAGTGTCTTTCAGGTGTGGCTCTTGAAAATCTGTAAGTAGAGATAACAATATTTAGTTCAGAATATAATTATTAACATGGTTTACATGTTTAGGTTAAACAGGCTATTTTCTGTGTAATACAAAGTCGTTTTTGCTATTCAGTTGTTCAATTTAATTGATATCTGAATGAATAACTTTTATCAAGAGCCATGCAAGTGTGTGTAGATGTATAGATGTCACCTTGAGAAACATTTACTGTTTGCTGGTGGGTGGTTTTGTTTTAGGTAAAGCATAGGCTGGCGTTAGATAATGTAACTTTTTATAACTTGTTTTTTCTCAGTGTTTGTTTATGTAATCCAGACTGAGATATATAAATGTGTGATATCCAAAATGCTTGGCATTTTACTTTTCCATGCATTAACTCAGAGTGCTAAAATGCCTGTGAGGTTGCATTTTTTTTTTTTTTACTCTGATAACAAGCTCTTCTAAAGAATATAAAATTGCATGGTCTGACTAATGTAACAGTCTTAGGTGGAAAAAAAATCTCTTAGAAGCTGTATTCATTTAGACATGTTATGTAAAGACAAAAGGCTACTCAGATATGGTTATGATTATTTTAGTCATGTGGGTGACCATGATCAATAGATACGTAATGAGCATGTGGGTGTTTGTTTCCTTCATCTTGTATCACATTCTTTTATACTCTCTTATGTCATCAAACTGGTTCTCCTGCTGTTATTTTTGTGAAAAAAAATAATAATAATAATAAAATGTTAAAGGATTTAGAAAGGACTGGATGAAATGAGCTCCATATGCATTTATTGATTGTTATGGAAGAATGCAATACAATATGATACAATACAATACAATGAAATATATAAAATTGTTTATTGAGCACCAAAATCAGCATGTTATTTTATCAAAATATAAGGGATCATACAAAATGCATGTTATTTTTTTAGTACTGACCTGAATAAGATATTTCACATGAAAGACATTTACATACAGTCCACAAGAGAAAATAATAGTATAACTAAAAAAAAGACCCTGTTCAAAAGTTTACATACACTTGATTCTTAATACTGTGTTGTTACCTGAATCATCCACAGCTGTTTTTTTGTCTGTTTGTTTGTTTAATTATAGTTGTCCCTCTTAATTATAGAGTCCCTTGTTCGTCCTGAACAGTTAAACTGTCCGACAAATTCTGTGGTTGTTCAGCATTTTTGTGTATTTGAACCCTTTCCAACAATGACTGTATGATTTTGAGATCAGTCTTTTCACACTGAGGACAACTGAGGGACTCATATGCAACTATTACAGAAGGTTCAAACGCTCACTGACGCTTCAGAAAGGAAAAACAATGTATTAAGAGCCGGGGGTGAAAACTTTTGAACAGAAAGATGTGTACATTTTTCTAATTTTGCCTAAATATCATGTTTTTTTTTTACTTCATTTAGTACTGCCCTTTAGAAGCTACAGAAGATACTTGCATGTTTCCCAGAAGACAAAATAAGTGAAATTTACCCTGATCTTCAAAATCAAAAAGTTTTCACCCCCCGGCTCTTAATGTATTGTTTTTCTTTCTGGAGCATCAGTGAGTGTTTGAACCTTTTGTAGTAGTTGCATATGAGTCCCTCAGTTGTCCTCAGTGTGAAAAGATGGATCGCAAAATCATACAGTCATTCTTGGAAAGGGTTCAAATACACAAAAATGCTGAAAAAACACAGAATTTGTGGGACCTGAAGGATTGTAGGAGTACGTTATCCATGTTACCATTTCCTAGATTACCGGTTATTTACTGTTTATAAATGTACAGGATAGACGTCATATGCAAATGCAGTGATTTTTAAAAAGCTGAAATGATTATATCTGTTATGACAGAATTGCAGTATGTGGCCGGAGCATTTGACCCATGCATCTGTCGTGAGTCACGCAGTCATAATGAAGCTCCATACAGATGGGAGTTTTTGTGCTTTTACACAATCAGGGTATCACAGAGCGGGCAAGTTCATAATCACCCATTGGATAATCTTACCTGGAAAAAGGGAATTTCAGCATGAGATTGTGCAAGGTGATTATCCTGATTAGTATGCATAGTGCATCTGTCTCTGACTTCCCCTAGTCAAATCCAACCCTCAGTCCAGATCCGTTTCATTTATCGACATAAACCCAGTCTCCTATCTAAAGAAAAGGACATTTCTATTAGCTTGTCTATTGCATTAAATCTTCTGAATGACAGCAACAGGATATTAGGCCTGGTTAGGATAAGATTCTGGCCCTCATTCATTTTTATTACAATATTGTCTTTAGGTACTAAGCCAAAAAACAGGCCGTATGCCAGTGTTGGCTCTCTTCAACATGGCACTGTTATACATTTGCTTCTTATTTCCTTGAAAGCTTTTGAAGGTGACAGTGGTTGTTTTGAAATGCACCTACAAAATGAACACATACCTTGTTTTGCATTAGTAAGAATTCATTTTGCATTAAATAATGCCTGGAGACATCCTAGAGAATAATGTCATGAAAATGAGAGATTAATCAGCATGAGACTTGCTTATAGGATATTATAATTTACATATTTTCCTCTTTAGATCCTTCATCATTTTGTTTACTCCAACTGTCAGCTGTTAAAAGCTCTCACAAAGAAATAATTATTACAGTCATATATCATATAATGTACGGAATCGTAGACATCTGGCTTGTTTGTGCTAATATCATGGTTATATTATAAATAGAACAAAAGAAAGATTTGCAGTAAGTTCACAGTGAGACAGAACAAGGTGTTTTTTTTTTTTCATTCCGTGTTGACCCCAGTCCTGCTGTTCTGCTGAGGAGCTGTTGGTGGTATAGAGAGACCTTGCTTTTCCCTCAGTTGATAATACTGGACATTTATCATGCTTTGACACTAAGACTGAGGGGACAACCATAGTCCATTATGACTGTGACGTGGGCATCATATTTCAATTCAACCCTACCAGTCTTACAAAAAAATACATCAGTGTTGCCAAAGAAGGATTTTGAAGTATGGCTTGAAGTGCAAAATTGATTTATGTCACATTATTTGTCACACAGATGAGAATCTTATGGTAATAAATTAAGAAATCACCAATATGTTCTTGGGTGTGCTTGAATACATAGTTTATGAGGACAAATGTGTATAATGACATGGGTATTACAGCATAAACATGGTTTATGAGGACACTTCCTGTGTCCTTGTAAACCAAATGGCTTAAAAAACATACTTAACAGTGTTTTTTGAAATTCATAACAGCCAATAGTTTTCTGTGAAGGGTAGGGTTAAGGAAAGGGCATAGAAAATACACTTTGTACAGTATAAAAATCATTTAATCTATTGATAGTCCATAAACCATGTGAGTGTGTGAAGGAGAGATAATTATTTCTCTAGAGATTTTTTTATATTCATTTTTCATTTTTTAAAAGTATCTTCTGTAGCTTCTAAAGGACAGTACTAAATGGAAAAAAACATGTTTTTTAGGCAAAATAAGAAAAACATATCTTCTTTCTGTTTAAAAGTTTTCACCACCCCTAGCCCCCCTTAATGCATTGTGGTTTCTTCTGGAGCATCAGTGAGTGTTTGAGCCTTCTATAATAGCTGCATATGAGTCCCTCAGTTGTCCTTAGTGTGAAAAGATGGATCTCAAAATCATAGTCATTGTTGGAAATGGTTCAAATATACAAAAATGCTGAAAAACCAAAGAATATGTGGGACTCACACACATACAGTTAAGGCCATGTTTTACATGTGTTATACATCCAGTACATGCACACTTGATGATATATGTCATAACTCATGTAAAAGCAGCTATGGGTTGGTAAAGATAAGCTTTGACATTTTCTCTGTTGTTCTTCAAGCAGACTATGCTGAGGATTCTATGTAACCACTCTTTTGATTTATGTGAGGAAGATGAAGTTAAATCGTGTTGGAGGTGTGGTGTGCTATAAAGGCAGAATATTGAACCGGCAAACTCACGGCCAATAGTATTTATATGTTGAGTCTTATTTGAAGTCTGCAAAGTGATGATAAAAGAAGTCTGTTCACCGCCTTTTGAATAATTTACTTACACTGCCATCCTCTGAGTCTTTCTTCATTCTAATTACACCATAGACAAACATAACATTTTTAACATCCGTTTTGTTTGTTTCCCAAGAGGAAGGAAATTTCTCATGACCTTTTAGCATCAAGAATCATACAGAAAGCAAGTACAATTTGCCCTAAAACACAGTTGTGCCATTAAGATGCGCCATCAGTCAATGGCATTGATGTAACTTCTTTATGAAGGGGATACTGGCCCAGATGCTACTTACGCTTCATCCATGATGGACTCCAAACGACAGCTTGGGTGGAAAAAGCCTCGCAGTGAAACTGAATTAGCAAAACAAATGAATTTCCTCTCTGCCAGACAGTTCACTGTCACGAAGTCAGGCCGTCCGGAGATTGAGTCGTATATCATGACCCGAGGCCTATAACCTCAGAATGACAGCTATAAGGCGAGCGTAAATTCAGAAAGCTGTTATTTGTCAAGGGAGGGCTGTCTATTTAATTTGCACAGACTTGTGCACTGGGATTGGCATTTATCAACATGGCAGCTGCCTGTCATGTGACTAGTTAATTGGATAAGCTTTGCATCCTTCTCACAGGTTTAAAAAAAATAATAAAAGAGACACAAAAATGGGCTGTCCTCCATCAAAGATCACAGGAAGATTGAAAATGATTTGTTTATAGGAAGGGAAAAAATAAATAAAACTTGTTCGCCAAATTGCACTGCTGCAAGTAAATTATTTACCCGTCCTGCTCTGTATAATGCTATTCAAATTGTTAGCTGAGCACAGACACAGTTTTAAATGCAATAGTTATGCCATGCAAAATTAGAGCCCACACATGGGAGAAACAGCACGGAAGTCACTTCAGGTTCATCAAAACATCATTCGTTCTGTGCGTCTTATTTATTATCCATATTCAATAAAAGCAGAAGTGGCAGATCTGCATACGCTCATTGGTTACATGTCAACTAGTTTTAGAGAAACATGAGATAAATGAGAATGTGTGTTCGGTAATTGAAGGAATTGATTATACAGAGGCTACATTTAATCATAATCTATCAAGTCTAAAAACCTAAATCGGTTTTGATTCAGAATGTTCCTGTATTGGTTTATTAGTAACAGTAAACTGAACAAATATTGGATTTTAACGAGTGACTGAAAGCTAAGGGGAACATTGTAATGCTAACTGGGGTTTGACTAGTAAATATCATGGGTCCGATATTGAGAGAATACACAAAAGCATGATTAAAGGAGAAGTCCACTTCCAGAACAGCAGTTTACAGATAATGTACTCACCTCCTTGTCATCCAAGGTGTTCATGTCTTTCTTTCTTCAGTCGTAAAGAAATTATGTTTTTGAGGAAAACATTTCAGGATTTTTCTCCATATAATGGACTGCTATGGTGCCCCGAGTTTGAACTTCCAAAATGCAAAATGTGGCTTTTAAATGTGGCTTCAAACGATCCCAAATGCGGTTGTAAATGATCCCAGCCGAGGAAGAAGGGTCTTATCTAGCGAAACGATTGGTTATTTTCATAAAAATAATACAATTTATATACTCTTTAATGTCAAACGCTTGCCTTGTCTCGCTCTTCCCAACCTCTGTGTTTTTCCAGTTCATGGCAGTTATGTATGTCAAAAAACTCCCATCTCATGTCCTCCCTCAACTTCAAAATCGTCCTATATCGCTGTTTTGCCTTTTTTGTTAAGGGTGTTTCATCTTCTTTGCATGTTCACGTTGCATAGACAATTGGAGTTTTTCGACATGCCCTTACTGTCTTGAGCCAGAATACACAGAGTTCATGGAGAGAAAGGCAAGAGGAGCGTTTGAGATTAAAAAGTATTTAAATTGTATTTTCTCAATGAAAATAACCAATCGCTTTGCTAGATAAGACCCTTCTTCCTCGAAAAGGGTCACCGGGGCACCATACCAGTCCATTATATGGAGAAAAATGCAGAAATGTTTTCCTCAAAAAAACATAATTTCTTTACGACTGAAGAAAGAAAGACATGAACATCTTGGATGACAAGGGGGTGAGTACATTATATGTGAATCTTTGTTTTGGAAGTGGACTTCTCCTTTAACTAAAAAGGAGCCATAATAACTGTATAAACAGTGTGGATATAAATCTTTATTAATTGATAATCTGGCCCTGTAATCATAATTTGAAAGGCATAAAAGTTGTTTTACTTCCATTAGTGTTCATTTCAGCTGGAAATTGCAGTGAATTTTGTAGTTTTCCAAAAATGTTTCTCAAATGTCTGCAATCAAAAGTCAGAGATGTCTCAGAGATGTCAAGCATTTCTTATGAAATACTTCCAAAAACAAATAATTTAAGATATCCTGATTCATTTTACTCAAACTTAGAAATTTAGAAGAATTTGTGCTACTCCTTTGCATACAACAGTCACAGCTACTCCATCTGTGAAGCTCCAGAAAGGGAAGCGTTTGTGAATCCAGGGGAGAGTTTTTGGGAAGGTCTGTTTTATGGGCAAATTACTGCGAATTTACTTATACATTTAAGCAAGTTACACAAATTAGGCCCATTGTATGTAAAATGTCTGCCAAATGAATAGTTGCCTCATGAATGTCATAGTTGCCTCATTACAATAGTAATCAGACACTATTTATTTTATATAGTATATAAAAGCAGAAGTGGCAAATCTGCATTTGCTTATTGGTTGCATGCTAACGAATTTTAGGGAGGAAATTAAATAGACCAGAAATGGGTGTTCGAAGGAATTGATTAAAAGTCAAAAATCCTGAATAGAACATAGTTTGGCATGTTTCCTGATTGCTTTATTAGTAACAGTGAACTGCACAAATATCAGATTTCAAGGGGTCACTATAAGCTAAGGGGTGCTTACTGGGGTGTAACTTCCTGTAGATCGACTGGTAAAGCATGGGGTTTGCAAGAACAAGGTCATTAAAAATGTATGAAAAACTCAATCAAAGCATCTGCCAAATGAACAACTGTGCATTTCCATATCACAATTACCTCATTCCAGCTTCAAATATTTACTAAATCTTGTTTGTCTCCATTCTGTTTCAGCTGACTTAATGTAGACTTTCACTGGCAGTGGTTTGAATGAAGCTGTTAACCGCTTGATAAGCATAATATTCCTCCAGCAGTACACAACCCACAACATGGGAAGCCTGGAAGTGTAAATAAATGCTAGTTGTGGGTGTTTCCACAGTGATTGCAGTGCTTTTTCTTTACATTGGTCTCTAGCAGATTTAAGAGGTCTCAACTGACTGATGTAGGTGGCGGAACAAGTGCAGCATGGTAATCCTCTGCATGCTGAGTTAATGGGGTTGTATTGACTGACCGGCTTGTGTGACATTTGCTACTTAGTTTTGTTCTAATTAAATTCTAATCAAGGACCAGCATATGCAGTGTTACAGAACCTAGACTTTATGCATTCTATCTCATTTTGGATTGGATTTGGATTTTGGATTGCCATTTAGGAGTTTACCACAATTTGGTGTAATTTACTAAGACTTTCCAACATTGCAAGTTGCAGAGTTTTATGCTAAAAAGTGGCACAATTGTTTGTTGAATTCACTTCTACAAGCTAAGTTCTGTTGCTCTTTGTTAGGATTTCAAATATCTTTCTTCAGATTCTTTTTCTTCTTCTGTGGTCTCTTGAGTGAGCGGTATTACATGAATGTCTCTCATAGCTCTGTTGCTCCAGGACTGGGAAAAGCTCTATTATAGCAGGCCCAGTCTCTCTGAGCTTTAGTCCATCATTGATTTCTATAGCAGAATTGATAGCCAGCACCGCTCCAGTCCGAAACTCAATCCACTGGGGATGCTGCAATTAGAGGCTCACTCATCCCTCTGCTTGCCTGCCCTCCTTCACTAATACTTTCTTTCCATCCAGCAAGTTGAACAGCCACCAGTATGACTCAGCTGTTTAATCCCATTTCTCGCGCTTTTATGTCATGTATATGGGAATTCAGAGCCAAATCCACTGGTTTCTTTTTATCTTCTGCAGAAAGGGCTTCCCTTAGGCTTGCGAAATCACAGATATTCCTTTAATAACTCAGTCCATTATCCTAGAAATGGAAATCACATGAAGACCTTAATTTGCTTACCGTATTTTCCAGCAAATAAGTTGCACCTGGTCAAATTGCATTGTTGAGAGTAAAAACACAGATGGGTGTCTCATTGTATTGTTACATTTAGACATAATGTAAAATACCATTACCATTTTAGTTTTTTTTTTCTACAAGTTTTTAAGCTTTGTAATACTGTACCAGGTGAGCTTTCGAGCAAGTTTACCGCATCAGAAAAGCCATAATAACAGTATTGTACAAGGAACTGTGTGACTCTAAGTCTTTATTAATTGATAATCTGACCTTGTAATCGTAACTTGAGTGAAAAATAATAAAAATTGTTGTTTTACTTCCATTAGTGTTCATTTCAGCTGGAAACTGCAGTGAATTATATGTATGTTTTTGTAGTTTTCCAAAAATGTTTCTCAAATGTGACAGTCTGCAATCAAAAGTAAGAGATGTTAAAATGAACTCAAGCACTTCTTATGAAATACTTCCGAAACCAAATCATCTGGACTGAGATATTCAGGTGAATTTTACTCAAAATTAGAAATTTAGAAGAATTTGTGCTACTCTCATATCAAAAAATAATACCAGAAATGGATGAGAGGTGCAGATGGCATATACTTTGGTTGTATGACAAATGCTTTTGTACTCAATAGAAAAATCAACATAAAACTGATTTCGAACGACATGACTGTGAGTAAATAATGACAGATTTTTTGCCTTTTCATTCCCTCAGCAAAGCTGTTTTGTACTGGGTCGTGTCATAGAGACTGTGATTGACAGCAGGCTTGCTGTAGTGCTTCTCATATTTTTCTGACTGTGCTTGTTGGTGCATTTATGGGTGACACAGCATTTAACGCTGTAGGTATCACATGTCCCCGTGCTGGTCATATTCTGTACCAACAACAAGCCACAAGAACCAGCTCGGAATATGAGCCTGCCTTTCGGAGATAAGCAAATGCTTTACTGTCTTGTTTCAATATACCACAATATGTTTAGCATAGTTAATCCCTAGGCATTTAACTTGACCCTGTTATACGTGAAAAGAACAACATCCCAGTTACAAAACTGGCGGGCATAAGACGACAGCGTGAGATTTATCTACTGCCAGTTGTTCACCACTCCCCGAGAGCTCGGAGTCAGGTGCACGGTCGCTGATGCACGGTCCTCATCAAGAACGTCCCTCCCCCAGAAGGGACATGTTGAAGTAAAATTGCGTTTCCAATTGAAGAGGCAGATGATACTAATATCACACTTCAGTTGGCAGCACTTAAGCAGTTGCGACAATAGATAAGAGAGACGGATGAAAAAACGAGAGAAAAAAGGCTCCTTTCCTCTGGCAGAACAAAGTCTCCTTCCACTTGACCTTCACCGTCCCTCTTCAACTCTTGTCTCACTCCATCACAGAGTTTCTAAGTGAACGCTGAAAACAAATGATGGTGGCATCATCACCAGCTAACTGCGACATGTCCATATTACGCATGCATTCCCACACATGAGAGGGGCAACAGCTTGTTTTTATGCTTTAATTTAATTAGGCCACAGACTTTGCAATCCAATTATCCCCTTGTGGAGCCCTTTGAGAATGCACACTCTCGGCCCCTTTCAAGCAAAGTACCTGCAGATTGTTATGGAAGTCAGTATCAGGATAAATGTCTGTTAGATTTGTCAGCGTTCTTCACAGCATCCTGCTTTATTGGCTGCATGCATGCTGGGAATGAGAACAAAGAGCCTGAGGCACCTCAGTGGCCGCTTATGTTTTTGTCACCCTGGGTTTGGGGTAATTAATTTATGAGGTACAGAAAGTAATTGTTCATTAAATTATTGTCAGGGAAGTTGACCTTCTCTGTTCCAATCAACAGTGGCAAACACTGTGCAGCGCTTTGTGGGTTTTTTAATTTTTTTTTCCACCTGAGGGACATTAGGCAAGGACTTTTAAAAAGGATACACTCATATAGCTCAGCCTTTCAGCTGAAGATTAAACAGCACTATCCTCTCAGCAGAGGAGTCTCACATAGATTGAACCTTTCGGCATTGCATGACCACAATCACATAACAGCAAATCAGTTTAGTTCATGTGCGTTAGCTTGGAGGTCATCTGGTTGTGTACTTCTAAATGCCGTGACACACCAAACCGACATCAAAGAACTAGTGCAGACTGTGGTTTTGGCTCTGTCTGGGCCAAAAAGTAGAGCCTGAGCACACAGCAAAGAATGCAGCCAATGGCAGCTATTACATAAAGTCTTCATCTATGTATGGGGAAAAAACTCTCCATACCAGCAGGTGGCAGTAGTCTGTATTTGACATTCAAATATAAAAATTGAAAGAGGACTTCAGATATAGGCTAGTCTCAGCCTCAGATGTCACGGCCACAGGCCATTGACTGAACAGCTGATGCATGTGGCAAATTAAAAATACTTTAGAAGTTTCAAAGTTGTCATTGGATTGTTTAAAGCGATCATCGGATGCCCATTTTCCACAAGTTGATATGATTCTTTAGGATCGTAATGAAAAGTCTATAGTATACTTTGGTTAAAAATTCTCAATGGTAGTGTAAAACAACACCCTTTTTACCTTGTCAAAATGAGCTCTGCAAAAATCACCCCATTCTGAGGGATTGTTCCTTTAAATGCAAATGAGCTCTGCTTGCCCCGCCCCTCTCTTCTCTCTGTGGAGTGACGAGCCTGTTTACTTTAGCCGCATTTAGCCACGTTTAGCCGCTAAACTTGCTAACTAGTACGTTATTAGGAAAGGGGGGGGGTCTAAATATTGAGAAAATCACCTTTAAAGTTGTCCAAATGAATTTTTTAGCAATGCATATTACTTAATTAAAAATTAAGTTTTGATATATTTATGGTAGAAAATTAGCAAAATATCTTCATGGAACATGATCTTTACTTAATATCCTAATGCTTTTTGGTATAAAATAAAAATTTATAATTTTGACCCATATACAGTGTATTGTTGGCTATTGCTACAAATATACTAGTTCTACTTGTTTTGTGGTCCAGGGTCACAAATATGTAAAGTTCGCGGCATAGACTTTTTAAAAATATGTCCAGATGGTTTACACACCGATCTGTTATTGTGGGGACATTTCCACACCCCTAAACATGACGCGGCACAAAGCAAAACGTGATTGGTTGCTTTGCTTTGCCTGTCAGTCATATGGACTCTTGAGTGGTTTTTGGCCATTCAAAGTGTTGGCAGCATTTTTCAGCTTACAGACTATAAATAAAGCAGTGCTTTACTTTCTTCTTTACGAACAGTGATGTTGTCATGAAAATGTTTGTATATTGGAATTCTCAGATGAGATGAAGATGATAATTGAAAAGAGTCTACTGTGTGTGCCCTCTTGACTTCTTGGTTTGTTTGCTTTTGTCTTTTTCTAGGTTTCTTCTTGTGTACTAGCCAATCAGAGAGTTCTCTCTCACTAACGGGTTCTGCCACCAATTCAGCATGCTCAAACACATGCTCCAGCTAGTGGCAATGGTGTGGAACACACCACAAAAACTAGGCCACTCAACAATGGCCCAAAACTAGCCAACAGACCATTCTGTGCCACAGCTTTAAAGGTTTAGTCCACCCAAAAATAAAAATTGTCATCAATTACTCACCCTCATGTTGTTCCAAACCCGTGAGACCTTCGTTCATATTTGTAACAGAAATTAAGATATTTTTGATGAAATCCAAGAGCTTTCTGACCCTCCGTAGACAGGAATGTAACTACCACATTCAAGGCCCAGAAAGGTAGTAAAGACATCATAATTCAACAATTTCTTCTCTTCCATGTCAGTTTTCAACGCACGTTCAGGAGAGTACCATGACGTATGTGTATGATGCTGCTTCAGCCGGCATTCTGGCATAGAACCCGGATGTGCTGCACCTTGTTTGCAACGAGTCGTGGCACGGAAGAGAAGAAATTGTTGAATAAGGTTGTTTTTTTTGTTTGTTTGTTTGTTTGTTTTTTACAACTGTTCAGTAGACAAGAATTAAGAGACTTACATTTTAGACAACTGTTTTTGCTCTATTTTGCCAACAAAAATTATTCCAAACACAGCCACAGCACTGATTTACATCTCTGAGCAACATGACAGTGTTTCGTTCCTGAATGATTCAACCGTTTAAATGATTCGGTTCAGTCGCAATGATTCACTTATTAACTGTGACTTTCTGCCACCTACTGGCTGTTTTAATTCCACATTTAAAGTATCTTTTTATTATTTAAATACTTTCAAATATCAGTATTCAATGTTTTATTTTTAAAATATCAAAACATATATGCATTTGTAACTGCAGGTTAAATGCATTCATGATCTGCATTAAACAGTGTGTAAATACATCTAAATGCCACTTTAGATTCAGCTTCTGTGTTTCCTTTGTATTGCAAAGACGAATTTTCTTGATACTGATTTCATTTGCTTGGGTTAAAATGCCCATAAAAGGTAAAAAACATTTTAAACTTATTAAAAAAGATTAATTTCTATCAGTGTGAACTGACCACCACATATATATAGAATATGAAGAATATAAAAAATTTAGGAGTCCTTAAGATACCAGCACAAATAACACACTCAGCAAAATATTGTCTAATTATCGTTATCGATAAAATCCCATAAAATATCGAGATATTATTTTTTTTGTCAATATCGCACACCCCTGCATGGAATATTTTAAGAATTTCTTTACTACCTTTATGGGCCTTGAACGTGGTAGGTAGTTTGCTGTCTGTCCAGAGTCAGAAAGCTCTCAGATTTCATCAAAAAAATCTTAATTTGTGTTCCGAAAATAAACAAAGGTCTTACGGGTTTGGAACAACGTGAGGGTGAGAAATGAATGACAGAATTTTCATTTTTGGGTGAACTATCCCTTTAAGCACTGAAAAAAAAATCTTTAAGTACACATTTTAAATGTACTAACAGAGGCTGTTTAAACATGCAGAAATTATCCTACATACATCTGTTACTTCAAAAGGAGTTACCAATAGTTTCTTATGTGCTCTGTTGCGGAAGAACTAAAGCATATCCAAACTCTCTACTACTACACTCTATTAAACAACTGGCTAAGCTGGATCATCTTACTGCTCTGTAAGCACTGAACTCATCTAGGTTTGCTTGGAGAGAAAAAAAACAGCACGGCTCTAAACTTCAAATAAGTCCTTTTAATACTGAACCCTCAAAAAAGTGAATATCACACTCAGCATAAAAGATCACCTTTCTCCCGACCCCTCGTTTCAAGGTCGTTGTCATTCAGCAGTTATGACCTGTTCTATGTTTTCCAGTAACTCAATAACCCCATTTGAATCCCCCCCACAAACCCCTATTATAAATTCACTGAGATCTGATCCCTGTACCCCTGAGCTTACTGGATTTCCAAAATCGCTGGCCAACCAAACATCTCCCCAGGTCCCCTCAGTGCTGCAGTAGTCAGCTCGTCTGAAATTGGACGCGCTTGAGGGACCATCGAATGGAGCCTTCCCAGGATTCCGCCAAGGCTGCTGAATAAAACATGAGATAAGATCTGCATTTATTTATTTGTTTAGAAAAAAGAAAATATATTTAGAAAATGTATTTAACTGTTAAAATGATTATATAAAATCATACAGGATCATGCTCTGCTGTGCACAAAAAAAAAAAAAAAAAAAAAAATATTGGTCACCTACAAAAAAAGACAAACCCCACGTTTCATGTATGATTAGCCCTCAACTATTCATCAGCTTCGCCCACCAAGGTAGATAATGACGACCGAGTGCATAACCCTTATGTATAGCTCATCATTATATACCTTAGAAGTGCAAGACCATTAACAAGCAGCAGATTAAGAACGCTGTACGTTTTATTTTCACCCAGCATCACAGTGGATATTATTCTCTGAGCTGAAAGAAAATCCACTCCAGCACTTTTCCAAGAAAGAGCGATAATTTAGCCACCAGCTGCCGTCTGTTAGCTTGTTAGCGTCCTGAGGAACAGAGATAAGAAAGCTTTGTCATCATAAGAGAGGCTTTGGTTCTTGTCTTTTTAGGTCTGTTAAAGAACTGATCAATGTGTAATGGAAAGAAACCCTGGGTGACAATCAGAACTTGAAGCCTTCATTTAAAGAGGTCCAGTTTCTTTGTGAAGTCTAAGGGGTGACGGCATCACAAAAGTAGGCCTTGGCTCTTTGAGCTGATTATTTGTTCAAGAGATAAAAAATAGAAATATTCTGATGTCGCTTTGAAGAGGCACATAAAATGTATGTGGGCCTCAAAGATAATTCCTTTTGTCCACCATTAATGTTCAGCATCAAACATCTTTTTGGGACACTCTGCTCTTATTTATCTTATTATTTTTTAAGAAAAGAAGAAATACGTCAGTTTGGCGCAGGGAAAACTTATGAAGCAAAATAAATAACGGCGTGATTTAAAACTTTTTTTATTCTCTGGTGTTGTAAAAGCAAGCGGTAAGCAAATCTGCACAACAAAACAACAAACAAATCAATAAAGCTAGTCCGTCTGCCTCACATCACTCTTTTCTTCAGAACGCCTAATGTCTGCACATGTTTTTATGTGCGTTTGGTGCCCCTGTCCGCCGCTCTGAAATCAATGGGTGATGGGGGTAATGTTGTGATTGTCATGTCGGCCAGCAGGTGCTGTGGCCTGACATTCTGTTCCCGATTGTCTCCTCACTTAATCCGTCTTTTGTGAGAGATTAGCAATATCCTGGTAACTCGTCTCTGGAGAGCGGTGAGGGAAGAGCCCAGGCAGACACAGGACAATGCTGAACCATGAAGCACGCTGTCTAATTTCATTACCCTCATATGCTTGGAGTGAGGGAGGGGGTTAGACAGCTGCAGTTTAGACTCTAATGTGCCATAAAAGGGCCAGCAGAACTTCAATGGCCCCCAAAATAACTTGATTAAAGAGGCCCTCCATCTGATTCTTTCTCCTGTGCGGTTGCTTAATATTATAGAATTCAGTGGAGCTCTCTATGAAATTGTGTGTATGTGTGTGGGAGTATGGGAGTGTGTTAAATGAATTCTCCACTCTTCCCTTCCAAGGATGCCCCCTGTCAGTTTATGAAATACAGTATTCATGACCACTTTGGTTATGTTGTGATCAACACTGACACGTTGCTCTAACACACTAGACTGGGCTTTATATGTGTACACTGTATACTGTTTTTTTGTTTTTTAAAGAAATGAATGCTTCTATTGATTAAGGATGCATTAAATTAATCAAAAGTGACAGTAAAGACCTTCAGAACTTTACAAATGATTTCAAATGTTCAAAATGCTGTTCTTCCTGTTTATCTAAGAATTCTAAAAAAAGCACATCTGTTTTCAGTGTTAATATAAAAAAGAATGTTTCTCGAGCACCAAAAAAATTAGCTGATTAAAATGGATTTTTGAAGGATCATGTGACACTCAAGGCTGAAGTAACTGAAGGCTGCTGAAAATTCAGCTTTGCCATCACATGAATAAATTACATTTTGAAAGAGAAGAGATATTTAAATCACAATCACATTTCACAATATTACTGTTTTTTAATCTATTTTTGATCAGAGCGACTATTTACACCTAGGTGCAAATAGTCACTCTGATTCAAAAATGGTCCTTTTATGTTTTTTTAGTTTTTTTTTTCCTGATTTAGTCCTGTTGTCAAGCACCCTTCAGCCTCAACCTTCAGAGGCACTTTAACAGATGCTTTCTTTGCTGTGTATTTTGTCTCCGGAAGGTTAATGTAGAACGTTTCCTCAATCAATGGCTCCTGCTTTGCCATCTTGTGTCTGTCAGGAAAGTACTTCATGAAATATCTGCTATCAATAATAGTTTAAGACTCCACGTCGCCACCCATGCAGACGTTTTACTGACATCATTTTTTTCTTTTTGTGTTTGTTGAGCAAGTAATGCTTTAGGTTTTCATTTAGACGCATGTAAAACGTTATTTCACATGATAAACAATATAATTTCTGTATTTTCCTCTGAGCAGCACAGTTTTGAAGTCCTGTGATCATAATAACAGTGAGCTTTGTTTATACTGAACCACGAGGTGTCAAGATATCTTACTCTCCACATGCTTAATTTGCGTAATAAACCATGATTTTGTGTTTGCGTTTGTGTCCTTAGCCTGCAGACTTTAGGTGATTTGTTAGATGGTGTGACAGCTATGGGTAATAAGATTATGGAGCCCTGATTGATTTGCTATAGGTGGCAGCAGGTGTCAGGCACAGGTTGATTGAGGCGTGACTAATGATTGGCCCCGATCACATTTATGTCTCAAGCTGTGGCTTCCTGCTGCACTATTAGCACTTCTAATAGGCTGCCAATTAACAGAGACATCAAAAAGGCATGCATGATCACAGCTCTGACGGAAAGTAAAGAGCTCTCCTTCGTTGAACAGTTCCGTCTTTCCTTTTTCTTTTCAAACAACCTTACTTGAGTCCCTAAAATGCAAATAATGTAGTTTTATGGAATATTGTTTAAAAGTACAGCTGTCCAAGAAAGAAAGAAAGAAGATAGCTGGAGAATCAGGACAAACAGAAAGAATTATTATTATTATTGAGATTCGTTAGAAATAATTATTCACTATTCACCATGAGGGTTTAGGGTGCCATTTGTGACAGGGCCAATCATTTAGAACAAAAAGATTCCCTAGAATGAATCAGACTTAGCTATGCTAGATGTGAGAGAGCCTTTTAGGGCAAACTGACTCATTAGAATGAATCAGACTTTGTGATGCTAGATGTAAGAGGATCATTTAGGACGAACTGTTTCACTAGAATGAATCAGACTTTGCGATGATGGATGTGACCGTTCCATATAGAACAAACTGATTCATTAGAATCAATCAGACTTTGCAATGATAGATGTGAGAGGTTCATTTAGGACAAACCGATTCACTAGAAAGAATCAGACTTTGTGATGGCAGATGTGAAAGGGTCATTGAGAAGGAACCGATTCACTAGAATGAATCAGACTTTGATTAGATTGAATTCGTCTTTGCGATGCTAGATGTGAGAGGATAATTTAGCATGAACCTGCTCTCTAGAATGAATCAGTCTTTGCAATGCTAGATGTTAGAGGATCATCTAGGACAAACTGATTCACTAGAAGGAATCAGACTATGCTATGCTAGATGTGAGAGGATCATATAGAAGGAACTGATTCAGTAGAATGAAGCAGACTTTGCGATGCTAGATGTGAGAGGATCATTTTAGATGAAACGATTCACTAGAATGAATCAGAATTTGCAGTTCTATATTTGAGAGATTCATTTAGAAGCAACTAATTCACTAGAATGAATCAGACTTTGGAGTGCTAGATGTAAAAGGATAATTTAGGATGAACCGACTCACTAGAATGAATCAGTCTTTCTGATGCTAGATGTGAAAGGATCATTTATGACAAACAAATTCACTAGAATGAATCAGACTTTGGAGTGCTAGATGTAAAAGGATAATTTAGGATGAACCGACTCACTAGAATGAATCAGTCTTTCTGATGCTAGATGTGAAAGGATCATTTATGACAAACAAATTCACTAGAATGAATCAGACTTTGCGATGATGGATGTGACGGTTCCATATAGAACGAACTGATTCATTAGAATCAGTCAGACTTTGCGATGATAGATGTGAGAGGTTCATTTTGGACAAACCAATTCACTAGAATGAACCAGACTTTGTGATGCCAGATCTGAAAGGGTCATTGAGAAGGAACCGATTCCCTAGAATGAATCAGACTTTGGGATGCTAGATGTGAAAGGGTCATTTAAAAGGGACCAAATCACTAGAACCAGACTTTGTGATGCTAGATATAAAAGAGTCAATTACAAAGAACCGATTCATTAGAATGAATCAGTCTTTGTGATGCTAGATCAGAGAGGATCATTTGGAAGGGGCCGATTCATATGTGAGATGCTATATGTGAGAGGATCATTCAGAACAAACTGATTCACTAGAAAGAATAAGTCTTGGCGATGCTAGATGTGAGAGGATCATTTAGGATGACCCGATCCACTAGATTGAATCAGACCTTGTGATGTTAGATGCGAGAGTATCATTTAGGACCAATCGACTTATTAGATTGAATTCGTCTTTGCGATGCTAGGTGTGAGAGGATCATTTAGGACAAACCAATTCACTAGAATGAAACAGACTTTCTGCTTCGAGATGTGAGAGGGCATTTTATGATGAACCAGTTCATTAGAATGAATCAGACTTTGTGATTCTAGATGTGAGAGGATCATTTAGGACGAACCGACTCATTAGAATGAATCAGTCTTTGCAGTGCTAGATATTAGAGAATCAACTAGGATGAACTGATTCACTTGAATGAATCAGACTATGCTATGCTAGATGTGAGAGGATCATTTAGGATGACCCGATCCACTAGAATGAATCAGACTATGCAATGCTAGATGTGAGAGGATCATTTAAGACAAACCAGTCCACTAGAATGAATCAGACTTTGTGATGCCAGATGTGAAAGGGTCATTGAGAAGGAACTGATTCAATAGAATGAAGAGGATCATTTTAGATTAAACGATTTGCTAGAATGAATCAGACTATGCAATGTTAGATGTGAGAGGATCATTTAAGACAAACCAATTCACTAGAAAAATCCGACTTTGCGATGCCAGATGTGACAGGATAATTTACGACGAACCAGCTCTCTAGAATGAATCAGTCTTTACAATGCTAGATGTTAGAGGATCATCTAGGACAAACTGATTCACTAGAACGAATCAGACTATGCTATGCTAGATGTGAGAGGATCATATAGAAGGAACTGATTCAGTAGAATGAAGCAGACATTTTGCGATGCTAGATGTGAGAGGATCATTTTAGATGAAACGATTCGCTAGAATGAATCAGATTTAGCAATGCTTTTTATACTTTTTATAAAATACCTGGATTTTAATATCTATAATTGCAATGTTGTCCCTAAACCTAAACAACTTGAACACTATACGTAAATTTTACATGACAATTCTTTTTTTTAACATAAGTATGTAGTAGTTAAAGACACTACTGCAACTCCAGTGCAGTAAAGCTACTTCTGTGATACAATGTGGCATTAAGAGCAGCCACCACACCGTTACTTTTCAAAAAAAGTTGCCTGTATTTTGATGCTTTTATTAGCAGCTTCAATACTTTTAGTTAGTTACTTCCCAACACTGCAAGAAGCTACATTGAAACATTTAATAACCTGTGGAAGGCAGCCCTCAAAGTTAAGTAAATAATACCATCTGCACCAATAAATAATATTGCACTCTCTGTTTCTGCTAGAAAATGAATCTCCTGAAGAGTATAGCTTATTTTCGGTAGCAAAAGATATTAAGATTCATATAAATCTTGGAGGACAGATAATATCTTGTTGATTTTCAGTAGGGCTGCCAGGTTGTGTAATGGTACAGGAGGAACCTTTATCTTCTGCCTGTGGATGTCATGCCATATCTCACCCCAGTTCAGACCAGACCCAGTTGGTGCTATCAATCTCACAGAGATACAACTGCAGAGAGTGGGGGAAAGGAACTATATGGGTCAGAAAGTATGAGAAAGAAAGAGCAAAAAAGAAAAAAGTAGAAGCCAAAAGGGCACAGAGGGGTGTAGTGCACCTCACAGCGCTAGCAGTGGCCCTTCCGCTGAGGCCAGAAGAATGAAGCAGGGAGTCTTTGCAGCCAAGGTTGACACGTGTTTGCTTTACTGATGTCCTGCTTATATGTGAGTCGCACGTGGAGCAAGAACAAATGCTCCCTCTCTCCACCCTACCAGAAAATGATCTCTCGGGCTGCATTCGTTGTTTTCATGAGTTACCCGCTGAGAGACACAGGCCAGACTTTCAGCCTGAACATCCAGTGCGAGATACCACTGGGTTAGCAGGAATGCGAAATCTCTTCTGTCCCACAGGTGACTGCAATGCATTTGGTCAATGAAATGCTGACTGGGTTCTCCTTTTCAACCAGGTAGGGGGTTCACTTGCAAACCCCTTATTTGAGAGCCATTTTGTTTATGGGAGGTTGTAGAGATTGCAGGGTTTTACTTTTCATCCTTATTTTGAAATATTTCACTTATGTTTGCACTTCTTTTTTGTATATATGCTTTCATTTATTACATTTTCTTGTCAATGCAGCTCCATGTTTCTCTAGTGTGTGAAATGCACAGGAAAGGTTTATTATACCTGCAGGGCTTTAGAAGATAATTAAGCCATCAAGTGGAAACACTGAATCGACAGAAATCATAAAAAGCGTTCCTGTAGCTCAGGTAGTAAAGCATGACGTTAGCAATGCCAAGGTCAGGGGTTCAGTTTGGCCTATGATTCAATGATGAATGACGATTAAATGTATAACTTGGAATGCAATGTAAGAAATTGTAAAAAATAAAAAATACAAAATACAAAATAAAGAAAAAACTTTTGGAAAAATCCTTCTGGTGTAAAACAACACGTCAGGAACACTTAGAAATGTAATTTTGCATTAATGTTGGTTTCATGTGGTTTTGAAACACTTTCCTACCATTTTCAAGAAAAGTTCAAATTTAATGACTCCAAAAATGTCATGTGGTGTTTTTTCTTTCTTTTTTTATTCAAAAGTGTTTTTTTTTTTTATATCCTTTACAAGGTGTAAGCCATTTTTACGAATATCATGAATTATTAAATCACACATATCATTACATTTTTGATGAGTCACATCACAAAATTTTACAACTTGATCTAACCTTTTCTTGTCATAAAAAAAGTTGTCTTCACGTTCATTGGACCACATAACTTTGATATGGCAGACAAAAGTTTCTCAAATATTATATTATAATATTATTAAATTAAAAGAATTTTTAAATAACTTTTTTTTTTTTTACTTTATGTCCTCCAAAACAGTATTTTAAAAAAAAAAAAGGAACCGAAAAGAAAAGAAAAGAATTTTAAACTCAAGTCATTGTATTTATTATTTTTTCAATAAATGAATAGACAAAAGAGCATCTATCTACCTACCTACCTACCATTGTCAGGATAAATGGTAGCCCATTTATGTTATGGTATGGCAAATAATAAAGAAGAAGCAGAATTGTGTTTCAAATTTGTAATACTCTATTGCTTTCAAGCAATTAATCGCCATTAATCACATCCAAAATAAACGTTTTTTTTTTTTTTTTTAATATATATGTGTATATACTGTTTATATATTAAATATATTTATATATAATATAAATTATATGAATGTCATTTTTGGTCTCTTGTTTCTCATTTTCCTCTTGACAATACCTAATAGATTCTCTAGGGGGTTCAGGTCTGGTGAGTTTGCTGACCAGTCAAGCACACCAACACCATGGTCATTTAACCAACTTTTGGTGCTTTTGGCAGTGTGGGCAGGTGCCAAATCCTGCTGGAAAATGAAATCAGCATTTTTAAAAAGCTGGTCAGCAGAAGGAAGCATGAAGTGCTCTAAAATTTCTTGATAAACGTGTGCAGTGACTTTGGTTTTCAAAAAACACAGTGGACCAACACCAGCAGATGACATTGCACCCCAAATCATCACAGACTGTGGAAACTTAACACTGGACTTCAAGCAAATTGGGCTATGAGTTTCACCCTTCCTCCAGACTCTAGGACCATGGTTTCCAAAGGAATACGACAACTGTAGCCAAATTCCTTGACACGTCTGTGTGTGGTGGCTCTTGACGCCTTGACCCCAGCCTCAGTCCATTCCTTGTGAAGTTCAACCAAAATTCTTGAATCGATTTTGCTTGACAAGCCTCTCAAGGCTGCGGTTCTCTCGGTTGGTTGTGCATCTTTTTCTTCCACACTTTTTCCTTCCACTCAACTTTCTGTTAACATGCTTGGATACAGCACTCAGTGAACAGCCAGCTTCTTTGGCAATGAATGTTTGTGGCTTACCCTCCTTGTGAAGGGTGTCAATGATTGTCTTCTGGACAACTGTCAGATCAGCAGTCTTCCCCATGATTGTGTAGCCTAGTGAACCAAACTGAGAGACCATTTTGAAAGCTCAGGAAACCTTTGCAGGTGTTTTGAGTTGATTAGCTGATTGACATGTCACCATATTCTAATTTGTTGAGATAGTGAATTGGTGGGGTTTTGTTAAATGTGAGCCAAAATCATCACAATTAAAAGAACCAAAGACTTAAACTACTTCAGTCTGTGTGCATTGAATTTATTTAATTCACATATATACACTGTACATAAATATGCACAGTACATATACATATATTATGTAAACAAACAACTTTTATTTTGGATGTGATTAATCATGATTAATCATGTGACAGCACTAGTAGTTATACATAAAAAATGGTGTAGAAACTATTTTCAAAAAAACAGCAAGTAAAAATCTTCACCTTTTTTTTTTTTTTTTTTTTTTTTTTTTTTTTCCCCAAATGTAGATGCAATGACTAATCCATGCTTTATTTATCATGTTATACTCTTTATACTTTTTGAGGACTACAGTGTTATCATATCCACAAAAACAACAACAACAAAAACAGTAGTCCTCTTTTGTAAGTGAACTGACAATACTAATGCATTTGCCCTAATTCTGCTAATATTCACTCCAAAGTCAGTGATTCTCTAGATATCTGTAAGAACACTGCCTTTATCACAAACACTGCATGAATCCGTCTGTCAGCATGATCTACTTACTTGAAAAAATCCTAAAAGCATTTTATTTGGTTAACGGTGCAGTGTTCTTGTTTCTCTTAACTCTTAGTGGCACAGTACTCTTGTAAGCACTGGGCTCAAGCAGAGCTGTGCTATATTAAGCCTGTGCTTTATCACTGCTCCTCTCCCATCAGATTCATCACAAAGACTTCATTACCTAGCTGCCACTCAAAGGACACTTTGAGACGGTGTCAGCGTCACATCAGATCCTCCTCTGCCTCCCCCTCCTCAGCCATTAACATGACATCCTTGGCTTCGTGAAGATATTAGTCATGTATCAGGCCCGGCTCTCCCACATTATTGTCACTTACGAGCCAAGAAGATGAGGGATACCACTTTCATATCAATCCGAGTCAGGGTCTCAGCATTGGCATAAGACGGATAGAAAGGTGCTTTAATATGGTACCCTTCACTGCATCACAAGCCTCACAGTCAACGTTTGTGAATACCAGATTACAAATTCCTAGTTTTGTTTTGAGATACGTTTGACATGAGTGTGCTGTGCCACATGATGATGAGATCAATCTGAGACGGGAAAAATCACGACCTGAACCTCTGTAGACATTCCTGCCTGAATCGCACTTTGCGGTGTTAAACAGAACTCTTGAACTGACACGTTAAAAGATATTTTGCAGTAGATAGGCTGTCATGTACTAGGGATTTAGTTTCACAACTAAATCGTCCTGCGCTAGATCTGTCTGAATAATCTTGCTGGGCGATGTACCTCTCTTCCTCAAATCAAGCTGATCAGACATGTTGGACATGAGCGGAGATTTGATGTCAGAGATTAGTAGAACACATGCCCTTCTATCCAGATAATGAGTTTAGCTCTTGTTCGTTGGAGGAAGAGAGAGAGTGGATGTATTTCCTGCTAATTTTTGACTGGGTTTTTTGGAAGCCCATCCCAATGCTTTGCCCCAAAGTCCCAAAAGAGCTAAATTAGACTCCTACTGGTTGGGAAAAAAAAGGAGTGCAGATGAAATGAGGTGACATCATTTTACCGTGACCTTCTTGTTATGCGACACGTCTATTATTTTTATATAACCCATATTGAAATGGATGTCACTGTGGATTTTGTATTGAGAGGCCAGTTGCTGACAGATTTCTGAATAGAAAGTTTGTATGTAAATTTGGCATTGGTAGGACTTTTGAAAGCAGTCTCTTATGTTCACCAAGGCTGCATGTATTTGACTGAAAATACAGCACTACTATGTATAATATATAACAACAATATTCCAAATTTGTATATGTGAAATGAAACCTGGAGCCATACTGAAACAACAATGTGGATATCAAGCTGACTGTAATCAGACAACCTCCAATGATGAATGTGGTTCACTTTAAAGGTCTGGGTTTGTTCAGTGCCTTCACATGCAACATTGTAAACCCTTAGAAGTTGGCAGAACTCAAAATAATTGAGATAATCAATTATATCTAAATTTGTACACTTCCAGAACAAAAATTTACAGAGAATGTACGCACACCCTTGTCATCCAAGATGCTCATGCCTTTCTTTCTTGAGGAAAACATCCCCAAATTTTTCTCCATAGTGGACTTCAGCGGTGCTCCCAAGTTTGAACTTCCAAAATGCAGTTTAAATGCAGCTTCAAATGGCTCTAAATGATCCCAGAAGAGGAAGAATGGTCTAGCAAAATGATGTGTCATTTTTGAAGTTGGGAAAGAAAACGAGATGGGAGTTTTTCGACATACCCTAACTGTATTGACCATATTGAACCGGAAAAAAAAAAAAAACAGAGTTCATGCAGATTTAGACAAGACGAGCGTTTGAGTTTACAAAGTATATAAATTGTCAATTTTTTTTGAAAATGACCTATCATTTTGCTAGATAAGATCCTTCTTCCTTTGGCTGGCATCGTTTAGAGCCATTTGAAGCTGCATTTAAACATACATTTTGGAAGTTCAAACTTTGGGGCACCATTGAAGTCCACTATATGAAGAAAAATTCGGGAATGTTTTCCTCAAGAAACATAATTTCTTATTTCTTAAGAAAGAAAGACATGAACATCTTGGATGACAAGGGGGTGAGTAAATTATCAGTACATTTTTATTCTGGAAGTGGACTTCTCCTTTAGCAAAGCTTGATTTTGTATACAAAACATGATTCAATTTAAGTGGAAGGTTGGCTAAGCTAAATCAAAAGCAATAGCCACAGAGTGCACAAAGTAAGCATGCGCATCACAGAGATAGACAAGATGAGCATTTGAGGTTAAAAAGTATATAAACTGTAAATTTTTTTTTAAGAAAATAACCGATAAGACCTTTCTTCCTCAGCTGGGATTGTGTAGAGCCCTTTGAAGCTGCAGTGAAACTGCATTTTTACCCTTTAATCCACTGAGCACTATTAAAGTCAACTATATGGAAAAAAATCTCCACTATATAGAGAAAAAAGCAAGTAATCAGGGAATTTTTATTTTGGAAGTGGAGTTTTCATTGTTGGATGAACTATCCCTTTTAAGAACAGTGAACTTCCAGTAATATTTAAGTGGAATAAATTAATTTAATTTAGCTAATTTTGCTAATTTCACTGATTGATTTTACAGTTAAGCAAAAATTCAGTCGAGCCACTCTCAGGCCCTGTTTACGGGTACCTGGTAGCATTGTCGATTCAATAGTGGTCAATGCTAAATACAGCTGTAAACCGAATCTGAAATGTATTGAGCCAGTCCACTTTGAACCACTTCCACAGGTAGCCAAAAATGCAGTCGAGACTGGATTGCTTTCATATTGTAAACGTTCATGTTATCCAATGCGTTCGAACAGCCATCCCTTCTCCGCCTGCTGACCTAATTCTTAAATATTACGGCACGTGTTGTTGAAGCGCCCAAATCAGATGGGATTTAAACTTTGCTGTCTGAAACTGTAAGTTTGCAGTTTGCAAAGGCAAAAAATGTAAAAACACAGCGCACAGTGTTCGGCATAGTTTTGCAGCAGTCAGAGCAGAAACAAAATCTTCTGCTCTCTCTCATTTTCTGTTGTCTCCTTTCGTGTTTATAAGTAAATTCACAAGCTTATTCCACACTATTAGAACAAAAATGCGTACACCCACCCATGGTTGAAATTGGACAAAAGAGATGTGAACTAGAATGTGTCTGCATCATCTACTTGATCCAATCAATGAAAACACATCTTAATACCAGGTGTAAACAGGGCCTCAAACCCATAAAATGTCTAAAACCCTTAAACTTACACCACATACTCAGTGCTTGTAGGTTATCAGTATTGCTGTTTAGATGTATTTTGATATTGTGTCAATATTGTGTATATTTTTATCTCATTCTCACATTTGAGATCCACATCTTCCCCACAAAACCACTCAATCTGATGTGGTTTACAGCTGACAAACGGATTGCTTACAAACATATGTAGCTTCATATGCATAATGTCTTCTGCTGAACTGTTATGTGGTTTGTAATTCACTCACATTAGCCCATGGACACGCATCTGTCTCTGTCAAACAAGAAGTCGTGTCCTTGCAGGCTGAGATTAACAATTCTCAACTCCCTTTCCAGCCCCCAGTCTCCCCTGTCTCATTATACCTCAGTGTGTGTGAGCCGCGGATGTGATGGCCTTAGCGAGCGAAAGAAGGCAGGCAGGCCTTAGTTTGAGATGCGCTCCCTGGTGTATTATGCTGTCCCGAAGGCTGTGGACTTGCTGGCGGCCTCACTGACCTGACAAACAACAGCTATGACAAGCCAGTGACGAGGCTGTCAGAGGCTCTGACGGATGACACGAGCAGCCGCCTGTCACCATGAGCCAGTGACATCACGCAGGAGGAAGAAGCGTCTTCTTGTGGAGGTGGTGATGGGCATGTTCAGTCACTGCCGTACACTCGTATGCATACAGATGATCGCTCTGATCGCTCAAAGTGTGAGGCAAGACATGATATATTCACATTCAAATGCACACGGGAGGTCCTCAACAAAACGGATACAAAATACAAGAGCTGGTTACAAACATGCGTTGTGTTTTTGAAGCTGATCGCAAGCACGGAATGATGGCGTGCTGGTCTCCCCACTAAACTTAGCTGGTGAAAAGAAGAGAAGTGTCAATTTAATTACTCTGTCTAAATTGTCATGGTATAATCAAGTAAAAAGTAATGACATATTGAAAAGATGAAAAAAGTTCTACTAATATTTACAGTTTAAAGTTAATTTAAAAAAAAAAGTGGCCATTAAGACATGTATAGTTTATTATATTTTTAACATGATATTCGTAAGAAATGTTTCTTGAGCACCAAATCAGCATGTTAAAAGAGTCATGTGACCTTAATGTTACCATCAAATATAATAAATTTTATTAAAAATAAATGTTAAAATATATTAAAATTATAATAATATTTTATTTTATTTTATTTTAATGCAGCCTTGATTAAAGAAAGAAAGAAAGAAAGAAAGAAAGAAAGAAAGAAAGAAAGAAAGAAAAAGAAAGAAAGAAAGAAAGAGAAAGCAATAGAGAAAGAAAGAAAGAAAGAAAGAAAAATGTTATTTAACTATTTCATACATTTTTCAATGGAGGACACAAGAAAGAAAGAAAAAGAAAGAAAGGAAGAAAAAGATAAATGTTATTTAACTATTTCATACATTTTACAATGGAGGACACGAAAGAAAGAAAGAAAGAAAGAAAGAAAGAAAGAAAGAAAGAAAGAAAGAAAAAGAAAGAAAGAAAGAAAGAAAGAAAGAAAGAAAGAAAGAAAGAAAGAAAGAAAAAAAAATTTATTTAACTATTTCATACATTTTTCAATGGAGGACACAAGAAAGAAAGAAAGAAAGAAAGAAGGAAGGAAGGAAGGAAAGAAAGAAAGAAAGAAAAAGAGAAAGAAAGATAACTGCTACTTAACTATTTCATACATTTTGCAATGGAGGACACGAAAGAGAAAGAGAAAGAAAGAAAGAAAGAAAAAGAAAGAAAGAAAGAGACATTTTACAAAACTATTTCATACATTTTTCAATGGAGGACACCTTAAAAAATCAAATGTAATTTAAAAACATTCTCATGCATCATAGTAGATGTGTATTCAGATTACGGTGTATGAACTGATTTTTTATGTACTTTTTTAATAATAAATGAATGAATAGGACAAACAAATTGTTGCGTGCATTGGCCCATGAACTGGCCTGGAAATGAATGCTAGTCTAAACTAGTTTTCTGAGCAGTGATGTGAGATACTGATTTCTGGTATTTGTACATGGTGGTGAATTGTGTCTCATTGCCACTGTGGCTTACATAATTGCAGGACTGGAGGAAGTGATAGGGGGCAATTTCTGTCTGATTTTGGACTAGTTTGGTTTTGAGAACAGTGTGTGAGTTGTGCGACTGACATTACCTCTGCTAATAATGAGCCTCTAGTGACATGTTGCACAATGCCATCCAATGCCAATGAGTGATACATCACCCACACTTTTGGGACAGATGTACATTCTATATGAGCTTATATAATACCGACCTTGAAATGCCCATGTCAGGCCTGTGCATGCAACCTCTCCTAAAAAAAAATAAATAAATAATAGAAGAATAAAGATAATATATACAAACACATTTATACATGCATACAAACGTACATATGTGCAAGAAAAACACTTTTAGTTGTTTTGTGTGGCTCAAATAAATGCAAGACCTCCAGAACAGATTTAGTTTTTCCATCAGTCATCTGAATGAAGCAAATAATAGCCATGAACACAAACCATTCAGCCACAGTATGTTAATATAATAATAAATAAGTCCACCATTTCAACATCATTACTTTGTAGAAAACAATCCCATCTGACTGAGCTAATTTATTGTGTAATATTAAATACATTAACTTAACCTCCAATACAGTCTGTAAAATAAAGTGTGCTGCAGACATACACATTCAGACAGGCATCTCCACAGGCATCTCTTATCATCTTGTGACTGAATCAGATCTCTGGCTGAATTCACTGCTTGTAATGACATGCAGTTGACAAGCAGTCATTTGACTGGTGAAAAAAAATGGAATTTGCTCTGGAGTTTTTGCATTTATTTATTTTTGCATTATTATTTCTTGACTTATTACTTGAATCACCATATGGGAGAAAAGAAAAGACCTGTTACAGACAGATTATCACTACAATGGAGCTGAAGGGCCAAACGTGTCCTTATCAGTATTGGGGTAATTAATTACAACTAATGTTGGTTATGTAATCAGATTACTAGTAAAGTAATGCATTACTTTTTAATTTACAAGAAACATATCTGACTTACTTTTTCAAATAAGTATGACCAGTTACTTTGTTTTCCCATTTACTGACTGACTGCTCTCCTATCCCCACTGTTGAGAGAAATCGGGAGTAAATGCAGAGGCATCGTGTGTAAACATACATGATGACAATTGTATCAGTATTTCACAAAATCAATAAAAACAGTGAAATGCAAACTCCGAATATGACACAAACCTGGAATAATTAAATAACACAAATATCCTTTATGTATTTAATCCCTTTTTATTAACCAATGTCTTTGCTGCTGACATTTGATGATCCAATTAACTCTTACTTACAAGTAAAAATGACTAGATAAACATAACATTTGTGTTTTATTGCTAAAGAAAGAACTTTCTTCTCCTGCGTCTTAATCTTGATGAAATCCAGAAAGGCAGCACAGCAGAAAGTTTTGTCTGAGCTGCACTTTTACTCATTTCACTTTTGATGTGACAGGACTTTTACATTTGTGAAAAATATAACATTTTTATTTTAAAAACAAACAATGTGTGTGTGTATATATATGTGTGTATATATATATATATGTATATATATATATATATATATGTATATGTATATGTATGTTTGTTTTTGTTTAATAAATATACTGTCATTAAAATATGGTAATGTAAAACATATATTTTAAAATACACAAACAAAATCATTTTAAAATGTGAAGATTCTGAAAGCATTGAAGGAGATCCCATAATAATGTAGGCCTAATATAGATTTACAGTAGTAATAACAAATAATATTTTATTATATGGTATGACTAATAGCATGTTTTTAAATATGATGGTTTCATTCTAAACATGCTGATTATCTCTAAGATGGACACTTAACATAATATGTGATATTTACCATCTCAATCTAACAATGTCATGTCAACAAATGGAAAAGTAAGCCTTCTATTAATTATCATGTTAATTATAGTGTCCTTTAGCCCCAACAGCAGGGGTGCTTTTTACCCTGAGTTTGAACTTCCAAAATGCAGTTTAAATGTGGTTTCAAAGATCCCAAATGCGGTTGTAAAAGATCCCAGCCGAAGAAGAAGGGTCTTGTATAGCATCACGATTGGTTATTTTCATAAAAATAATATAATTTATATATATTTTTAATGTCAAACGCTCGTCTTGTCTTGCTCTGCCTGGACTCCAAAAACTCCCATCTCATGTTCTCCCTCAACTTCAAAATCTATATGGCTGTTTTACCTTTTTTGTTAAGGGTGTTTGATCTTCTTTGCATGTTCACTTTGCAAAGACTGGGTCGGTACCTCTGCAGCGATGTAGGATGATTTTGAAATGATTTTTGAAGTTGAGGGAGAAAATATGATTGGAGCGCAGAATCAAATCGACGCGTTGCTGCCCGCGATCACATCAAGGATCAGACGATTTTGTACCTGTACATTGAAAAGTAGTTGTTTTGGAAAATACTACCCCACGTTTTTCTGCCATCTAGTCGTTTAGAGGAAAATAATGTCAAAGGCGCCTTAGCCCCATTATACCCTATTCTTCATCAGGTGACATACTGATTATCAGTCACTTATTCTAAACCTCTCTACTTATGTTTGTTGTTTTTCAAATCTTTTTTTATTTGTGTTTGTAGTTCTAAACCAAATAATCCTTCAAAGCACAATGGACTCTGGGGAAATATTAGACATTAGAGAGTCCATGGAATCCAATTTTCAATGAAAATAGTAGACCATCCAGGTACCTTTGGGATCCTCATTTCAACATACTACCATGTGGGACACACAGTTAGGATGAATAGTATGCTAACTGGGACACAGCAACTGTTTTAATGATTTGAATCATTTATTCAACTTATTCCTGCAAAAATGCTGATTCATTCTTTACTGAGTAATTCACTCAACTGACTCATTCAAAAACTTGGAATGGTTTAGGAACAAAACACATGTAATAAATGGTAACATTGTGTCTAAAATGTAATTTACTCAACATTACCTTCTTGATAGTGACACAATCATGCTCCCCTTTTCATTTTTGTTCATTCCAACTAGATGTTTTGAATTAGTAATCGGTTGCACTTTATTTTACAGTAAATGCACTTACAGTGTACCCACCTAAGAAAGTTCTGGTAATATTAGGTAACTGCATGGGGTAGGGTTAGGTTTAGGGGTAGGTTCAGGATTATTACCTAGTTATTGTAATTACTATAAGAAGTACATAGTATGCACATGAGAACCAGGACTCTAAAATAAAGTGCTACCCTCTAAATCTGTGGCATTTAAAAGTAGCTCCACACACAAGATGATCTTGTAGACATCTTTGGTTTTTATTAACTTGTTTGTTGAACTGTATTTAAAAGCAATACCACACTCACTGTGCGCGCTTTATTAACAGCATTCTTACAACAGGATAAATGTACAGAACACAATATAACTCTTAATACGTCACTTGGCCTTCCTTTTCAGATAAATGTAACTTTTTAAGCCCTTTTAGACATTTCTACTCAGAAATGAAGACAAAGAGACTTATTTAGAATAGTTTGCAGTGCATGATGATGCAATATTATTAAGTGCCAGTGTTACTTAAGATCTCTGTTGCATGAGCCTGTTTTTTTGGTTGATTGTTGTTGGTTCACATCCAGCGGACCTCACCCAGGGCAAAGAATAATTGGTTGGACTATGGAGAAGTGCTTCTCTGATTCACTTGGGTGTGGTCTCACTTGGCCCGAGCAATAGCTCTGGATCACCACGAGGGGATTCGTGTATGATTTATAGCAAACAGTGGTGTACAGCTGGGCTGAGGCATTTGTGTTTACAGATGGAGGAAAATAGACCACTGGGAGCTGGGAGATTGTTTTGACTCTGTTTTGGGTCATCTTTCTTTTGCAAATTGCTATCTCTATTTTGGTTTCGGATGATTAAGGGAGTTGTCCGGTGATGCTTCACTTAGCCAAATAGCTGCTGCATTGATTCCAATTACTGCCTATTCAGAAGAAAATATAAGCTTTAAGTGAGCTTTTGATTGAATTTTCCGACTTCCACTCTTTTCCCTGCAATACACAGAAAAAGCGGATTATAATAAAATAGGTCAAGTTGAAAGAAATTACTGCCCAACAGCTGTTTAGGTTCATGTAGTTCACTAATCCAATACTTAACTAGGCAGCCTATTAGAGAACAGTGAATTAAATTAAGTGCTGTTTTGTGTTCTTAAAAAGAGAACACTAGTAACTTCATCAACGTCTTTGAAATTTGCTAAATAGATGTTATTTGCTTATACAGTTATATTAGTAAATATAACTGTGGTGATGGTGGAGAATCCAGTACATCTTTTTTTTTTTTTTTTGCATGTAGGCCTATTTCATTTTTATTAACAAAATTCATTTTTGCCAGATGTTACCAATTAAGAGAAAATATAAGGCTTTAGCTGATTCAAAGAACAACAATGAGCAGTTAATCTCAGAACTGTATTTTCCTTGAGGCTCTAACATCTGCATCTTTACCCTAAGTGATATTTTCGGTGAACAGGGTTACTCTTACACTTTTTTTCTTTTTTGCTCCACTAAGTATTTTTCAGTGTGGATTTATTTCTTAAAGTCAATTTCTGTATAGGGACCTTAAGTGCATAAAATATATGAAACATTTCTACAATTATTGCTCAGAAAAGAACTAAGCAGTTCATTAAACAAACATTAACCTTTTGTGACAAGAAACACAAGTCGTTTCACGTAATTTGCACAGAAAACAATGAAGTACAATGACAATAGAAAAGGTCAAGTACAAAAACACTGTTTTGATGAAAGTACATAATTTACAAAAATGTAATTATATGAAACTTCAAGATTTAAAACATTCCAAACGTGTTTTGTTTTGTGGAACATAAAAAAAGAGAATTTTGAAAAATGTCTCAATGTTTTTCATCCGTACAAAAGAAGTTAACATTCTCTTTTTGTTCCAGAGAAGAAAGTTAGTCGTACAGGTTTGATTCCAAATTAGGGTGAGTAATTAATGACAGAACTTTCATTTCTGGGTGAAATGTACCTATAAGGCTTTCCAGCCATACTTAGAATAGCACATGCTGCATATATTCAGCAATATTCTAATATTCTGACATGTCTAGTAGTCTCATTAGTTCATTAAAACACCCACACGGTTGTTCAGGGGTCAAGTTTGTGGTTAACTTAATAAAACGACTGTGGTAGTATATAGGTTTTGCTTTAGTGGGGCTGTTCTGAATCATACACACATACCAGAGCACAGCATAAATGTTTAGATTTTATTAATATGATTTTTATTTGTAACAAGTGAAAACTTAACCTTATCATTAGTGTAACATAATCAGACTGATTCAGTCATAAACTGCTTTAATAATAAATTATTTAATTTAGATATTAGCACATTAAGTACTTTTTCAGCTATTTTGACAAAACTTGTTATGGTGTCATCTCTAAAGCAAATGTCTGTCTAGAGAGCAGAATGTCTGCTGTGAAGGTTTTATTCATTCTAATTTAGTAATTTAGAGATGATTCATTAAAGCATTCAAATAAATAAAGTGTTGAGAATATCACCCTGACAACTCTTGAGCAGTCAGAAACAGTTTTCCGGCTTGAAGAGACACCTTGACACTTTATTTTTAACGTGACACTTTTACTTTGGGAAAATTATTCTGAGTCAGACAAGTCATTCTGATGTTCCTGCAGTCAACCCTGATTGAACTGTCTGTCACGATTGGTGGAACGTCACAGTTGGGGAAACAGATTAAAATGCCAGAAAAAAAGAGAGATTTTTTTTAATAACTGAAATGGAAAAAACTAAGCAGTGTTCGCAAAATTGGCACCTGCAGATTTGAATCCTTTCAGCATTTAAGCCTTTTCATTTAAGTGCAAGTGATTTTTTTTTTTTTTTTTTTTTTTTAAGTGGCAGTTCAGCTGCAAAGATGTCAGTAGTAAAGTGATCAAATTCTGTCATTATTTACTCATCCTCATGTTGTTTCAAACCCGTTTTGGTCACTTTCTTTTGTGGAAGAAAGAAATTGAGAATCTTAACCCATTTTTTCAGTACAGTTAAAGGGGTCATTGGATGCAAAGTTCACTTTTTCGTGTTGTTTGAACATTAATATGTGTTGGCAGTGTATGTACAAATTTACCCTATAATGATAAAAATCCATGCAGTGGTTTTTAATTAATCTGTAAAAATAATATCCCCTTTTTCAAATCGAGCCGTTCTCAGATGCCTGTCAGTGTGGCTGCTCCCACGATAGTTGATTGACATTAGCGTCTTACCTCAGATCAGCTGTCAAAATCCGACCTCCACTGTTTTGATGCCAGAGCAGGGATGTAAGTTAGACAAGAATATCTCCGATTGAGCGATTGAGGTGTTGTGTTGCTGGATGTAATAATGAACATAGTGGTCATCATTTACTCCCGACATCTGAGCCGCTGAAGATGAAGTGGATTAAGTTTGTTTGTGAAGGGAATGCACCTCCCGTTCTAACGTTACATATATCCATCTATGTTCGTGCAAATCATTCGTGATCCAGCTTCACTTACAGCAGAAGTGAGAATAAGGGTTTTTTTTAATGAATCTTTGCGATCGCCTTTCCTAATAACGTGCTAGTTAGGAAGTTTAGCGGCTAAATGAGGCTAAAGTAAACAGGCTCGTCACTCCACAGAGAGTAGAGAGGGGCAGGGCGAGCGGAGCTCATTTGCATTTAAAGGAACAACCCCTTAGAATGAGATGATTTTTGCAGAGCTCATTTTGACAAGGTAAAAAGGGTGTTGTTTTACACAACCATTGAGAATTTTTAACCAAAGCATATTACAGACTTTTCATTAAGACCCTAAAGAATCATATCAACTTGTGGAAAATGGGCATCCGATGACCCCTTTAAGATTTGTGACCACAGCTGTTGAGCTCCAAAATCATAAAATGCATACAATAAAAGTGATCCATATATCTTGTGCACTATATTTAAAATCTTATATATTAAAGTGCCCCTATTATGCTGTTTCCAGTATTGCATTTCATGTTGTAGTTGTAAGGCTGAAAAGTGCACTTTAAGTAAAGTTATTGTCTCCCAAAATAAAGAATCGACTGTTAGTATTTCGAATCCCACTTCCGTGACCGCTACATGTCATGGGGTAACACATTTGCATAATTCACACCTCTGTTGACTCTTGACTCGTCCTCAAACACATAATTTTACTGACGACTGCTTCTCTAATCTCAGAGTTCAGTGTGTGAATCACAAAATGCTTGCTCTTGAAAGATGGCTCAGTACCTAGTTTATTTGGACTAGCTGGTTCCACTGCACAACCTGTAAGCATGATAAATAATAGATGTTTATATTTTCTACCAAGCATTCAAAATACAGAACTATGGCAGTGGGCGTATCGTTTCTGGCATGCGCTGTATGCAGTAGACCGATTACAACAGACTGGGCCTTCTGACCAATCAGAGCAGAGTAGCCTCTCAGAAAGGAAAGGTTTAAAGAGACTAGACTGCTTCGAACGAATCATTTGAGAACCGTTGGAAAATAAGGTGACATTAAATGCATATTTTGTGAAAACAAAAGCGTGTAATATAAACCTATTGTTGGAGACTCCCAAAACAATATTAGGAACCTTAACCCTTTGAGCGGTACGGTCCCACATATGGGATTCTATTTTCTGTGCCCCTGGGAGTACGGTCCCACATATGGGATTTCGAACGTTCGGTGACGTCACGCAACTGCCAAATTCAAACTGTGTTTTCGCGCGTTGTCTGGCGCTGAGCCAGAGAGAGATGCGCGCTGCGCTTGTCATATAATCACAATTGAGCAGTGTTTTCAACGACTTAACGTTTATTTTAGGTTTCAGGAATTTAAATACACATAATTACCAGTGTTGTTTTTGACAACCATCTTAGATTTAGTCTTAGTCTTAGTCTTTTGGACTAAAATGCTTATTAGTTTTAGTCAAATTTTAGTCACTTCTATATGTGATAGTTTTAGTCCAGATTTAGTCGACAAAAACTCAAAAAGGTTTTAGTCTAGTTTTAGTCTAGTTTTAGTCAAAAAAAAGAAAAAAGAAGTATAGTCTTTTAACAAATTAATTTAGGTCAGTAAGTATTGGAGATTGCTGCTGGGCAGTGTCACACATAAGTTGTGAAAATAGCAGCCGATCTATAAGTTCAACACATTGTGAGCTTGCAGATCAGCTATTTTCACCAATAATTACAATAATAAAGGAATGGTTTTAGACATATAAGGTTTCCACCCAACTGCAAATACTTTCTGATCTAATGATTGTGCATTACACACAGATAAAGTGGTAACAGTGGAATCAATGTTCATTACTCCAAAAAAGCCAAAAACAAAAACATTCTACTTCAGCAATTGTGGCTTTATTTCTCAGAATTTGCTAAAGTACAATGTGTGTGTGTGTGTGTGTGTGTGTGTGTGTGTAACTTTACTGTGAGCGCACAGGTCGTGGTTAGGGCTGCAGAGCGTCACTTGTGGCTTTTAGGCTGAAGCTAGCAGACTCTACGTATAACAATAACTCGACCTGTTTAACATATCAAGTTACACGCTGACAGAACATAGACACACAAAGAGATGACCACACCGTCACTGAATGTAAACATGGCTAAACATGCTGCTAAAGTAACACGCACACAATGAACTGACGTTAGCGTAACAAAAGCTAACTTTAGCCTGAAGTTAGCAGCCCGTTTGCGGCAGGAGTATGTGGAAAACTTACTAATTTATAAGCTTACTATGAAATTTATCACGAGCCGATTGTCGAGTAACATTGTAACGTTACGTAGGCTATACGATATGTTAACAGCACTTGTAACTTACCTTCGAAAAAATATCCTTGTGGTGAGCCTTCAGGTGCCGCTTAAGGTTGGTCGTATTTTTTCCGCCTACTTTGTGGCCACATTTGTCACCGTCTTCCTTCACAATACACTCTGTTTTATTATCTGCTGGGTTATATTTAAAATACACCCATATGTCGTCTCTACGTTTGCGACCACCAAGCCCCTGTGTTGAAACTGCCGCCATTGTGGTCCATTGTCTGTGATGAGTGACAACAATGTGACGTGTTGAGCACGTTGTGCGCTGCATGCCAGGTGATGGGCGTGACCAAACAAGGATAGAATGCAGCAACAGATACTTTTTAGGTTTTAATTGACACGCACAATAAGCAGAAATGTCATGCATTTTAAACTTCTGACAGACCACCCACTAACATTTTTGTCCATTCTCGTCTCGTCAACGAAAACTCACACAAGTCTTGTCATGTTTTAGTCATCAAAGAGCAGTGTTTATCTCGTCACCGTCTCGTTATCGTCATTAAAAAAAAGTGGCGTCAACGAAATGATTTCGTCATCGTCATCGTTGACAAAAACAACACTGATAATTACTAGTAAAACAATACATTTAGAGTTTGTAAAATGCACACGGATGTCTATGGAAGCAGCAATAACAATCCATTCAAGTATAATTTGCCGACGTGTTTGATTTATATCAGATACACATAATGTAAGTAATGATATAATTCACTCCATTCCTTTCCCACTTCACCAGCTACTTACTTGCATGTATTTCGGGAGAAACTGGTGAATTTACGTGCTGTAAATCCGGCTGACAGGACCCTCTGAACGGCAGCGCGAACAAACATGGCGGCGCCCATCACACGTCATAGATCACGATCCAGATCATTTATAAAGGTTTTAAAACGGCAAAATACACTCACTTACACGTATTCGTGAACCGGAATATCAGATAGTTGAAAACATGGTAAGCAAGTGTGTGAATATTTTGAATAAAAAAGGAAAAACGAAATAAAAGCGATACGTCTGTCATACAGCGCTATAGTGGCTGCGGTGTCAATCATGACGCGTCGCCATGGAAACAATAAAGTGAACGTTCTAAAATAACGGTCGCCTAAAAAAAACTCACTCTGGGGGGTCCGATAGAATATTTTAAACTCACCAGTGAAAGGGTTAAAGGGGTCATCGGATGCTAAGTTCGTGTTTTCATGTTGTTTGAACATTGATGTGTGTTGGCAGTGTATGTGCAAATCTACCCTATAATGATAAAAATCCATGCAGTGGTTTTTAATTAATCTGTAAAAATAATATCCCCTTTTTCAAATCGAGCCATTCTCAGATGCCTCAGAGGCCGCTCCCACGATAGTTGATTGACATGAGCTCTTACCTCAGACCAGCTGTAACAGTCCAGTAACTTTCCTTGTTTCGATGCCGAAGCAGGGATGTAAGTTAGACAAGAATATCTCAGATTGAGTGATTGAGGTGTTGTGTTGCTGGATGTAATAATGAGCATAGTGGTCGTCATTTACTCCCGACATCTGAGCCGCTGAAGATGCAGTAGATTACATTTGTTTGTGAATGGATTGCGCCTCCCGATCTACATATATCTGTCTATGTTCGCGCGAATCATTCATGATCCAGCTTCACTTACAGCAGAAGTGAGTATAAGGGTTTTTTTTATGAGTCTTTGTGATGCGATCACCTTTCCTTATAACGTGCTAGTTAGGAAGTTTAGCGGCTAAACACGGAAGTAAACAAGATCGTCTTTCCACAGAGAGAAGAGAGGGGCGGGGTGAGCAGAGCTCATTTGCATTTAAAGGAACAACCCCTTAGAATGAGATGATTTTTGCAGAGCTCATTTTGACAAGGTAAAAATGGTGTTGTTTTACAAAACCATTGAGAATTTTTAATCAAAGTATATTAGAGACTTTTCATTAAGACCCTAAAGAATCATATCAACTTGTGGAAAATGGGCATCCGATGACCCCTTTAAAAATGGCATAATAGGGGCACTGTAATATAATATAATATAATATAATATAATATAATAAATATTATATCCACCACATTTTTTAAAAATGGAAGTAAGCTATTTCCTGACAGTGTCCAAGACTTCTGATTCATAGTTAAATAACTAGAAGAAAGAAATAACTAGAACAAAGTGCTGTCAACAATAAAGTTATTTGCACAACAAACCAGTGTGCTTATGATTACAGTAATTAATTCAAATAATATGATAATGAATACCAAGCTGCAGTACAGCTAAAATAACTGGAAGCGCCTGACCCTGAAAGCCTTGAACATTCAAGATAAAAAATGGGTGCACCCTTGTTACATTAAAAATAAGACGGATATTGAATCTGTTTGATAAGAATTAGGCTAAAATTGATTTTTCACTGATAGTCTTCTACTTTAATGAGCTGGTAACTGCTGCGACTGAATCACTGAATCAATGAGTTGAACTTTTGGGTCACTCCACAAAATCAGTGCCTTTTCCACTTGGAAAAATTGAAAAATAAAAGAAGTTTAATCAACATTTTTTAAATATCCATGAAATGAAGATGCCATCTCAGGCTATGTTATTTATTATTGATGACTTTTTTTCTACCTCATGTTTTGGCATTTTTGTCAACCCTGTTACCAACACAAGTGTTACTATATACTATAGTTTAATTAGAATTCATATGCCACCGAATGATACAGGCTCAATAATATACTGAGAGTCCTTAAAAATGTTTGAATTTTACACAGACAATCTTTTAAAAACAGGGTCAAACCTAATCAATGTCATCCCTGTTATCCACGTCAAAACCTGTTACTCTAAAAGAGTAGCAGGTTTGACGGCTAGCTAATAGTCAAGTTCACAAAAGCACATACTGTGTACACTTTGAAAGGATTTTACTTGATATTGATTATATTAAATGTAAGAAATAATTGATACATTTACATTTAAAAAAAAAAATGGTAACAGGATTGACATTGCGTGAGGGCCCCACTCAGTCAAGCATCATAAATTATCAAAAACAGAACATTAAAGAGGAGTGAGAGAAACATGTTTGTGTTTTAAGTGTTGGAATCCTGATTGAGAGATGATGATGTCACTTGAATGTACATTATTTTACAATGATTTTTTCATGAGGGTAACAGGGCTGAGATGAAATCAGGGGACACTAATAAAATGAATTATATTTTATAGAAAAAATGCATACTTATGCCAAAAACAATGAGACTATATTTAGAACAATATGCAAATGTGATTTTTATATCATTTTGCAAATTAAAAGTCAAGAAAAATCATAGTGAATAGTGAATCATTAGTAAATAAATGCTATTTAAATTATTTAAAATAATATTTAATTGACCTTTTAGATGCAATATTGATGAGAGCATACATGGTAATGTTGTTATATTATTATATATACGCAAAAGGCACCAATTTCATGGAATAATGCTTTTATGCTAACAAACGAGTCAGATTTCTGAACAATTCATTGAGTCATTCAGTCATTTTTGTGAACTGGTTTGTTGAAAAGAATCGGAATCAGATTTGTTCTCTGATTCATTTCTGCATTTCAACTCACTAACTCAATCCGGCTGCAACAATTTTGGTGTTAACGGCTCACTGGAGGGGAAGATTAAATGTGAATAAGGGTTTTATTTTCCTCACCCTTTTAGTGCTTAACAGATATGGTTACTCTGAACAGTTTTTGAGATTTTCAAATTTCTCCTTTTGTGTTCAACTGCAAAATGGCAGCATACTGTTTTTAAAGATATGAGGGCAAGTAAAAAATGACATAATTGAATTTTGGAGTGGATATCATTAAGTTTAGCTTTTAACTTTTTGCTAGCTTGTTGTTCTCCACCTGGAACAGTACGTCCAAGCTTGTGCCGTGGCTCCATTAAAGGCTTGATTTCCCTGCTAATCTTTTTGTATGTAGTATCCTGGGATGAGTCGGGAGGATTGAGAGTTAGCAAAGCAGCTTAATTAGCCGGGATCTGTTTGTGTGGGTCGGAATCTGTCAGTGTGTGTTTGTCTTGTGGGGCTGATACTGACTTAGCAAGAGGCACGACAGAAGAACTGGACAGCTGTCAGGGGCTTTAATGAGGAAAAAGGCCATATCAAAGATCAGCTCAGCAGCCTGGCTACAGGGCTTTTCATTATTACCACCCAATACGCGCTAAAGGTTGCCAGGCTTTGTGTGTGCGACGCTTATTTCGCAGAAGCCTCCAGCTCTACGATCATGGAGTTTAATCACTTTAATCATTCATGTATAAAGCACAGTTCTCATTCACAAGCCAATTGAAATGAACAATCTTGTGTTGACACATTCATACTGCTTGAGAGAATACAACTGTGATGCTCAAAGTAATTCCCAGCACTTAATAAGGGTCTGCCAATTTGTGACCTTAATTACTGAGTACAGGTTTTATTTAATAAGAGCTCATTAACAGCCACAAATAAACATTCGATAATGTGCATAATAAATGAAAAACTTGATTTATAAAAAAATATTAAAAGAACATCAGCAGACAGTTTAATAACATTAATTGACTTTTTATTTTATTTCATGTACACTTTGGTTCAAAATATTTGACATTTTTTAATGTTTTTGTTTTTTTTTTTTTTTTTTTTGTCTCTCAAAGCTGTATTTATTTAATAAAAATGCAGCAAAAACAGTAATATTAATACAGTTGATCACAATTTAAAATAATGATTTCTGTTTTAATATATATTAATATATTAATATATATTGTTTCAACTTAAAATAATTTGTTACCCCTCTGATTTAAATTTTTTAGTTCAGTCAACTAAAATATTCCAGTTGTCGCTTAAATTAACATTAAGTAACTTAAAATCTCAAGTTGACTAAACTAAAAGTTTTAAGTTAGTGAGGTAGCAAATTATATTAAGTTGAAAAAACTTTTTGAAAGATTTTTTTTACATTGTAGAAATTATTATTATTATCATTATTATTATTATTATTATTATTGGATTCAGGGTTTAGTTTGTTTGTTTTTTTTCACGATTCCAGCTGCATAAAAGTATTAATTTCTTTAAAAAATAGACAGTTTTTTTTATATATAAAATCTGTAAATCAAAGTTATCACATCCCAAATGTCACATACAGTTTTGGTTACCTTTTATATATATATGTATAATGCAAAAATTACGTTGTTGTTTTTTTTGTTTTTTTTTTGCTGTTCGCTACTGCTTGCTTTGGTGCTGCTATTTATATGTCATACGGCATATGTGATTGTTACGCATTTGTACATCTTCCAAAGAACTGACTTGTATTTTTTGAGGTCATCAATATCTAAACCTTCGGAGAGGATTTCATTTGTATCCAGGCTTGCTTTATCTAATGTTTGCACAGCTTTTGTAAAAGGCTTTAAGGCTGAACTGCGACCACAAGACAGATTAATCTTAAGTACTGTGCCGGCACAGTCATTTTGACAGCCAAATTAGAAAAATGTCTTTTCACCTTATTTGTTTATATCGAGGCATCACCCGTGTCAGCCTTCGGTTTCAAAGCAGCACGGAAATCACAGAAGCCTTTGTTTACGCCATTATTTTATCTCTTTTTTTATCTATAAATGCCTGTTTTCCTTTTTTTTTTTTTGTGTTAACTTCCGATCTTTAACATCCATGCTTCATCCTGCTCATTACAGCTAATAACCAATTGCAGAGAGATTGCTTAGAAATGACTGTGCATATGTTTAAACAGCTCTTCAAACAGTCTTCGGAAGTGGCAAGCCTCAACATGTCCCCTCCCCTTAAAAACAAAAAAAAGACAAAACTTTCCCTGAGCCCTTTTTGATGCCATCCTCATGCATAATTGAAGCGGCTTCCCTGTATCACGGGACAACATCAGAAGAGCTCTAGCATGATTACAGCGAGCAGACAGTCTTTTGTTCCAAGCCCGTACATGAGGGTGGAGATGCTAGGACCTCTGCACAGATGTTCACACATAAGGGTACTAAATACAGCAGATGCAAACAGATGGACCCAGCTTGCAGCTTGCTCAGCACCATTGCTACAAGAGCAGAACATAGCTTAATATTTATACTCAGAGTGTGAGAACATTTTCTGAGTTGGCAGCAGAGCTTTTAAGATTATGCGAAGAGGACAATGGCTGCTACTTAGCAGATGCTTTACATTTGGGCAACTTAAACTCTACTAATTGTAGGGACGTTCCCTTTGGAGCTACTTTGGGTCAAGTGCCTTGCTGGAGAACACAATGGAGCTGGAATGGGGTCTCAGTTAATGTACAGATGATGAGTCAGCCCTACTTGGAATTAAACTTGTAACCTTCATAACAAGTTAAGTCTTTAACCATTATGCTACACTGCCGTGCAAAGGCAAAATATAGTAACTATGCTTTTTGTCATAACTTAGAACTAAAATCAGGATTCACTAAAAACCAGATTCACAAAACATTCTTAAAGGAGAAGTCGACTTCCAAAACAAAGATTCACTGTCAATGTACTTCAACCCCTTGTCATCCAAGATGTTCATGTCTTTCTTTCTTTAGTTGTAAAAAAAGAATATTTCATCATTTTTCTCCATATAATGGACTGATATGGTGCCCCGATTTTGAACTTCCAAAATGCAGTTTAAATGCGGCTTCAAACAATCCCAAATGTGGTTGTAATTTTTTTTTAAATGAAAACAACCGATCTTTTCACTAGATAAGACCCCTCTTCCTCGGCTGGGATCATTTACAGCCACATTTGGGATCGTTTGAAGCCGCATTTAAACTGCATTTTGGAAGTTCAAAATCGGGGGACCATGCAAGTCTATTATATGGAGAAAAATGCTGAAATGTTTTCCTCAAAAAACATAATTTCTTTACTACTAAACAAAGAAAGACATGAACATCTTGGACGACAAGGGAGTGAGAACATTATATGTGAATCTTTGTTTTGGAAGTGGACTTCTCCTTTAAGAATAAAATTCTTCTTTTTTTTTCCATCTTATTTTCTAGCTTTAAATTTAAGAAAATTCTAGTTAAGAATATTCTATATATCCAAAGACAATTCCTAAAAATAAGAATGTTCTAAAAAAAAAAAGTTTTTAATTTATTGGGCTGTTTCATTAAAACACATCACTATAGTTCCATTATGAATATCTGTAGAAATAAAAAAATATGTATTAAATGTAGCCTCCATACATGTATCTGTGGAAGCCCATTTCTGTCACTTTTTTTTTTTTTTTTTTTAAAGGTGATTGCAACTTTTTATCTCACAATTCTGACTTTTTTCCTCAGAATTGTGATATAAAAACTTGCAATTGTGAGTTTTACAGTCAAAATTGTGAGATATAAACTCGCAATTGCGAGAAAAAAAAAGTCAGTTTTGTGAGATTATATCTAGCAAGTTATAAAGTCCAATTCTGAGAGAAAAAATACTGATATGTTCTCAGAATTGAAAGTTTATATATCACAATTCTGACTTAATAACTCGCAACTGTGAGTTTATATCATGCAATTCTAACTTAATTTCACAGAATTGTGACATAAACTCACATTTGCAAGTTAAAAAGTCCAATTCTGAGGGGAAAAAGACTGATATGTTCTCAGAATTGCAAGTTTATGTATCACAATTTTGACTTAACTTGCAATTGTGAGTTTACATCACACAAGTTCTAAGAATTGCAAATCTGTATCAAGCATTTCTGAGAAAAAAAGAAAAAAAAAAACTGTCAAAAAAACTGAGATGAAAAGGTCCTTTAATAACCTTTTTTTATTTTTATTCAGTGGTGCAAATGGGCTTCCATACATATTACCATTACTAGGGTTGTACACAAGTAATGAAAACAATAGTCGGTCATGTTCATACATGAGTTTTGCTACAGTTTGAAACTCAGTAACCCTTTTTAACATAACTGACTCAAATAATGACCTTTTTATTATAATTACATTAATTAAGTTGAATTTTCTGCTGCATTTTGCACAAATGAGAGTGCTAATACACAGGCCACACTGACACCAAAAGTATCAAGCAAGCACAAGAAAGACAAAGCATAAATACATGCAACACACCGCTTAAGACCCATCTTGAGACTTATTAAAACAACTATGTAAAATACGTCACTTTTTTTAATTTAACAATTGAGGGCTGTACTCTCATCAAGCATGTTTTGAAGAAAATAGTGTGCACACGTTTAGTACAATAATCTGCAGGCAGCAAAAAAAGATGGTCTTTGAAGTGTTTTCATTTGTTTTCAACTGTTTTTAAACTGATTTTGACTTGATCGGAAAGTCAAAAAATGCCATGCAATCAGATCACAAAAGCCTGACATTTTCTTCTCAATGAAAAAAAAAAAGGATATTCTTAAGAAAATATTTATGAACTTCCTAAAATTGCTCAAGAATTGCAATTTGGAACAGTATTAGGAACTTTTTGGCATTTATCTTAAGAAATTTCTTATTTCTTTCTAAAGAAGATGTTCAAGATATTCCTCCAACCCCAGGACTCTCAGACATGTTTTGGCTCAGCCATCAAAGAGGAGATTCAAATATAAAATCAGAATTCAAACTTTTCCCCTCACTTTCAGTGTTGGCCTAGTTACTGCATTTGCCTTTGTAGGACAGCATAACCACCAACGTGAGGATGTGCTGGTGTGCATGTGGACATCTTGTTTTTGCACATTTTTCAGATATGACAAAATTGTCATCTCATGTCAGAGTGTAAAATTAACACCCACAAAATCTCCAAATGCAAATGAAATTGTATTTGGCAAGCAAATACTCACTAGTGGGCACTTACTTTGTAACAAAATGATTTTGGAAGTCAACGATGCACAATTCAAATGGCAAGGTATGCCAACAGTGTACTAAAAAAAAAACGCTAGACGTCACGCTTATCTAGAATGTCCTCCAGAACTCCACTTGCTCAGACTTGCACGGGGAATACTCATCAGATTAAACCACCTAAACAATAGATTAGGAATCCTTTTTCAGCATTTTTATTAAGACTGTAAATAGTTCAGCTTGTATATGATGCAATGAGTTTCACAATGACTGCGTTTACATGCAAAAGAGTACAGAAGTAATCGTTGAATTTGGAGCTATTTGGAAAACACACTGTGGAGCGAGAAGACTTAAAGGGACAGTTCACCCAAAAATAAAAACTCTGTTACTCACCCTAAAGTTGTTCCAAACCTGTATGATTTTCTTTCTACTGTTAAACATAAAAGAAGATATTTTAAAGAATGTGAGGAACCAAACAGCTGCTGGTCGCCATTGATTTGTTCAGCAGACAAAGATAAAAGAGAGAAATATTTACAGGTTTATAACAACATGAGGATGAGTAAATGTTGACACAATCTCTCTTTTATTTTTTTTAGCAATATTGAAAGAAATGTCAAGTCTTACATTTCAAAGTTTGTGTGTGTTGTTAAGAATATGAAGGGGAATTAATAAGTTGATTAAGTTACTGTACAGAATTACCAAAAATGCAGTTATTAATGACCCAACATGGATTATTCAGTGTTTACACACAAAAAAATCTAGCAGATTTTAAAAAATATTCAAAATATGCTTATACCTGTAGAGAATGTAAACAATATTTTCTAATAAAGTCAGAAGAAGAATATATTTAAAAACTATGCTTTAAAACAATATTTAAGGCCAGGAAATTAAAATGGCTTTGACCCAAAAATGGCATATGAATTCTGTCAAACAAAAATGTGCTGAGATTGTAATTGTAATTCTTTCCAAACAAACAACTTTAAACTGGTTCACAAAGGAAGGAGAACTGTTATTATTGCTGTCAAGCCTTTTTGATAAGTATTTTGCTTAAATTCCACAATGAGTGCGGCACAGTTCATGTTTATTTTTGCAGTCCTGTCTACTGAATCAACCTGTAATTATGTTATTATTATTTTGGTTCTCAGGCGCTTGTTAAAAGCATTTCCCAGAAAGCTTTAATCCAAGTATCGAGACTTTATTTACCACATAATTTACCTGCTTTTGTAGTACCATATATATACATGCCAAGTCGGGTTGAGACAAAGGGTTTAAGACCTTTAGTTATTTGGACCAGTGTGGGAGAGTTTTAGGCTGGTTCATAAATCATTGCGTTCAGTGCAATATTTTCAAAATACTTGGTTTCCTATGCTGCTTTGAACAATGCTGACTTCTTTTTTCTTGGTCTGTTTTGCAGCAGATCTGCAGACCTAAGACCTAAGTGAAGAATAGCTTTTGAAATGACTTAAAATACATATATAATAGCAATGAGGCAATAATAATTCTATCAAATAAAGTATTTTAGTATATTGAACAAAACTGTTAAAATACATAATGTGTTATAAGCAATAGAGCTTATATTCATTACGAATTATAAGAAATGCCAGCAGAGGACGATTGTTTTTACACAACACTGCACGATCTAATCCTTGTTTAATACTGACTAAATGACATGTAATTCAAATGTCCACTTAATCTTTAATATTTAGCCATTTCTTTATGATAGAAAAGCTACAGCCACTATAATTTCCTAAATATGTGGACATTAAAACATTTAAACTCTGAGCGAGGGTTTGAGCTTTTATTTTGAAATCACGATGAACAGTTAGCATACTGAGAATTGATGTATTCTTCTTTGTTTGCGTGGGTTTATAAATGATTTACCTTACAAATCTGATGAAATAGCGCGCTTCCTTCCCAGATTAAAGTTATAATAAACCCAAACTCACAACAATATGCAGAGATGGAGTTTGAGATGCTCCACATATGTACATAACAGGTTTTGTATCACATATGTTTATTTAACTGAATCGTAGTTTGTGAATTCCCAATAGCATTATGCTGTGTTATGATTTTTAAATAGGTTTAAAATGTGAAATGTGCCACTTCCGGTAGTGTGCAGATTGCTCGACAGGGGAAAAATGCAGTGGATTTTTTTTTTTTTTTTTTTTTTTTTCGAAAACTCAAATAGAATCGAGAAATCATTGCATCCCTAAAATCTTTATACATAATTTCTGTTATTTTATAGTTACACTGCCAGTCAAATGTATGGAATAATTAAGGAATAATTGTCCTATGATCACCAAGGCTGGATTTATTTGTAGCAGTAATACTGTAAAATATTTAACATGCACTGTTTTCTGTTTCAGTATATTTTTGTGATTTCTGAAGGATCATGAAAATTTATCGCAAGAATTAAATAAGTGAACAGATTTTTTGTAATAAAATTTCACAATATAAATGTTTTTAATGTATTTTTTATCAGATAAAATGCAGCCAGAGCATAAGAGACTTGTTTCAAAAAATCTTAATTATTCCAGACTTGACTGGCAGTGCATCTTATAGCCATTTTTGGGTTGTGGGGAGCAACAAAATTATAAATCTGAAAATATTTAATATATTCATGTTTAAAATATGAACATATTTTTGACACTTTCTGTCCGGAGCTGTGAAAATGTAATAGTAGGGCAAGTAAAAGTCCCTATTGGCCTAGATTGGGCGACTTTTGATGAGAACATGCACAGAGAGAAGCGCTGCATATTTTACATGAAACGTTCTGTTTTGCTTCAGTCTGCTGAGAGCTTGGCGTTCCTGTCCCGACCGTCTCGCAGTCACTCACAGGAGGGGGGGATTTTAAGCAGTGACAGTTGAAGTGTTTTCCGAGGGTTTAGCTTCCCTGTCTTTTTAGCTATTCTATGAGGGCAGAACCAAGGTAAAGCTGTCACAGGCGGGCCGTTAATCTCCCATTCACACCTCTTATCACCATGACAGAGACAGAGATGTGATAGACTGCTCCACAAGCAAGGAAATCCTTTTGACAAAACCGCTAGTGCTGTTTATCCTTGTGCCCGGCTCTTCGTCAAAGTGCTTCTCTTCTCGCTTACGACCAGAATGCACAAGCACATAATGGAGCTCAGCCTCTTACATCCCTTTCGGACACAAGGGAATCTATTGTGAGTTTCAGAAGCACTGACTGATAGAAAAACAGAATTATGTGTTAGGAACTTTTTTTTTTTTTTGAAGGGTTTGTGGGGAAAAGAACTCGAAAATGTGTAAATGTTGAAAGGATACCAGGCAGAGATGGACAGAAAGACTTTTTCTCCATTACAGTATATTCTGGGGCTTTTGTACCATTTACTTGCAGGACTGTCTAGAGACAGACAGGAAAGTGAATATGAGAGAGGGGGGATGTGAGACAGATGTGATTCAGGTCAAATTCAAACCTGGATCCCTGTGAAATTTAGTCAGTATTTTTACTATTTCATCAATAGTCAGTTTTCCTCAGAATGCAATTGCTGTATTTATTAACTAATTACACATTCTAACTAACACATATTTTTACTTGTAATAATTTAACATTTTTTATAACAAAAGTTATAATATTACTACAGGTGCTTGAAGAATGAAGATGTGTACGTTTTTCTTATTTTGCTTAAATATCGTATTTTTTTCATTTAGTCCTGCCCTTCAGAAGCTACAGAAGATACTTACATGTTTCCCAGAAGACAAAATAAGTTACATTTACTCTGATCTTCGAATTCCAAAAGTTTTCACCCCCTGGCTTAAAGGGTTACTTCACCTCAAAATGAAAATTTTGTCATTAATCATCTACCCCCATGTCGTTCCAAACCCGTAAAAGCTTTGTTCGTCTTCGGAACACAATTTAAGATATTTTGGATGAAAACCCTGGGGGCTTAGAGACGAATTGTTGAATGAGATCTTTTTTTTCTTTGCATGCAAGAAGTATTCTCGTCGGTTCATAAAATTCAGATTGAACCACTGATGGCAGATGGACTGTTTTAACGATTGTCCTTCATACTTTTCTGGGTCGTGATAGTGGTATTTACCTGGCAGTCAATGGGACAGTCACAAACCTCCCGGTTTTTATCCAAAATATCTTAAATTGTATTCTGAAGACAAACAGATTTTACTGGTAAGTTATGGGGGTAAGTGATTAATGACAAAAATTTTGATTTTGTGGTGGAGTAACCCTTTAATACATTGTTTTTCTATCTGGAGCATCAGTGAGCATTTAAACCTTCTGTAATAGTTGCATATGAGTGCCTCAGTTGTCCTCAGTGTAAAAAGATAGATCTCAAAATCACACAGTCATTGTTGGAAAGGGTTCAAATACACAAAAATGCTGGAAAACCAAAGAATTTATTGGACCTGAAGGATTTTTCTGAAGATCAGCAGGCAGTTTAACTGTTCAGGACAAACAAGGGACTCATGAACAACTATCACTAAACAAAAACACACAGCTGTGGATCATTCAGGTTACAACACAGTATTAAGAATCAAGTGTATGAACAGGATCATTTTCATAAATTCAACTAATATTTTCTCTTGTGGACTATATGTCTTTTATGTCTTTTATATCTTTTATGTGAAATATTTTATTCAGGTCAGTACTAAATAAACAATAACATGCATTTTGTATGATCCCTGATTAACATTTTGCAGATTCTGCAAGGTACAGTTTATATACATGTTTAGTATGTTAACATTACTTACATAAATTGTTTTCAATTCACTTATCTTTTGAGGCTGGTTATTTGTCACCTATGGTATGGATTTAGTAAAGATACCGAGGTATTAGATTCTGGTATTGTACCGAAGCCAAAATTATGGTACAGAGCCATCCCTACGTATAATACAGTATATAACACTATACATTCACTGTCACTTTTAATCATTTCAGTGCATCCTTGATTAATAAAAGCATTCATTTCTTTAAAAGAAAAATCCCAAATCTTTAAAATGACCATCTTTGAACAGTAGTGTGTATGTGTTGTATTGCTGTATTATGTTGACTGTCTAATTATCACAGTGTTGATTTTGCATCTCACCTTTGTTTTACTTGCTGCAATCCATATGCTTTTTGGTAACACCCATTTTCATTAGTGATTTCATTGACAAGATTAAGTGGGCCTTTTTACTCAGATTGCACAATATTCCTCTTACCGCTTTGGATTAATGCAGTAAATTTTGTATGTTTGTTTGCTCAGATAGTCTTCAGCATATTTGGCCAGTCACACAATCATATCTCGCTTGCTATTCATAATGAGGTCACAACTCCAATCAGCAATCTCGAACTGGCACTCAGTTCTCGCTGGCTATGAAACATGTTTGGCAACCAGCATGACTGAGATGAGACATCAAACAAGCCATGCAGCTGAGGCAGGACACCCATAGTGTCTCATTCAAGCAGTTTTTCCACTAAACTGAAAAAAAAGTTACATGTAAACATACACAAATTAATGCTATTCTGGGTCAGAAATTAACTACCAAAATTAAACAGCACCAAAATGAATACAAATGCCCCAAGATTGAAGATTTAATGTATATAACGTAAAAAAGCGGGATAGTTTCTAGCATCCTCGTGGCCCTTCATAGGATAAGCAATTTGGAAAATGCATGGATTGTCATATGATAGGCCTATAGTTAAGTAATATCACCTGAGCAAGCTGTTCTTCCTATATACCAGCACAAAGGCAAATGTCATGATTTTATACAATGCTTCAGTAAACAAGAAGTTATATACATGAATATATGTGCATAATTCAAAGCTTGTGTTCAACTAAATGTTTCCATTCTGTTTACTCTGAGATATTCACACACTTCCATTTCAATCCTTCAGAAACCTCCAATAACAACCTCCTCCACAACACACAACACCATTCTCTCTGGATGGAAAGTGTAGCTTTGAATAAGACAAAACATTTTTGTGTCATGTTGATTTGATGTACATGTTTGCAAATGGAGAACTGGAACTCCGTAGTGTTAACATGATGTAGATAAAGGCAGTGAGGTTTTTGGAAAATGTCTGTTTTTATGAAATCCGTTGTTTTGAAAAATCACAGGTTCTATAGAAATGTATCCATCACATGATGATTTGCAAATCTAGTTTCTCCAGGGACAATACGTGCGATTTATAACTGAGACATGCATCTTTTCTCCATTTCTCCATCTACAAGCCTGCTTTAGAATATCACACCTCTCTTGTAGTGTGTTCTTTCCATCTTGATGTTATTCATGGTTGTCAATTAATATTTTAACACCAATTTTGATACAGAATCATCAGAATCCCCCCTTTTCAGCTTTTTTTTTTTTTTTTTTTTTTGTTGTATTTTTGTTGTTGTTTTTGTTGTTGTTGTTGTTGTTGTTGTTGTTGTTTCTTAAGCCACACACTACAGTTTAAAGGAGAAGTCCACTTCCAGAACAACAATTTACAAATAATTTACTCATCCCCTTGTCATCCAAGATGTTTATGTCTTTCTGTCTTCAGTCGTAAAGAAATTATGGTTTTTGAGGAAAGCATTTCAGGATTTTTCTGCATATAATGGACTTCATTGGTGTCCCGAATTTGAACTTCCAAAATGTAGTTTAAAAGCAGCTTCAAAGGGCTCTAAATCTAGCATTGTCATTGTTTTCGAAAAATATTTTTTTTTTATACTTTTTAAGCACAAAAGCTCTTGTAGCACAGACTCTGGGATGCACGTCCACGGATCGTTCATTTTAAATGAATCTTTAATGTGACTCGGGAAGAACGAGTCATCTCGGGGAGTGACTCATTCAGTCGCGCATGCACAACATCCTATTAGGTTCTGTACTGGAATTAGTTCACCTGTTTCAAGTCTTCGGGTGTTTCGAGTTGTTCGTTCATCTTATGGAGCTGTCACGTGATGCTGATTTTGCTAAAATGAACGAAATGGCTTGAAAAAAGATTTGTTCATTTTGCCGAACAAGGTCAGAGTTGGTAAAATGATCCGAACTTCCCATCACTACTACGAATCACGTCTTCAAATCACCACAAGTTCATTGTCTGTGTACTCCAGCTCAATAAGGTAGAGTATGTCGAAAAACTTATTTTCTCCTACAATTTCAGAATCGTCCAACATCCTTGTACCTTTTTGTTTGTAAACAGCGTTTGACTTACTTGCACTTTCTTAGTCTTTGCACGTTCGCTTTGTAAACACTGGGTCTGTGGTTCCGCCTACGTTCCACATGACCTTTCGCATCCCAGAGCCTGTGCTACACGAGCTTTTGTGCTTAAAAAGTATTTAAAAAATTATTTTCCGAAAAAAATGACAGATCGTTTCGCTAGATAAGACCCTTCTTCCTCGGCTGGGATCCTTGGAGCCCTTTGAAGCTGCATTTAAACTACATTTTGGAAGTTTAAAATCAGGGCATCAATCAAGTCCATTATATGGAGAAAAATCCTAAAATGCTTTCCTCAAAAACCATAATTTCTTCACGACTGAAGACGGAAAGACATGAACATCTTAGATGACAAGGGGGTGAATAAAGTATTTGTGAATTACTGTTCTGAAAGTGGACTTTTCCTTTAATATGCTACATCAACATTGACCACACTCTAAAATGTCATGCAATTTACATTTTTAATAATCCTTAAATTAAAACGTTATGAATAGTTCTTACGCTGCTATCAAAGGTCAAAAGGTTTTCATACAATCCAAGCAAAGCAGAACATTTTAATAACCACTAACCACAATATTCTAACCACTAACCACTAAATCTTCTATTTGGGAAAAAAAAAAAAATAATAATAAATCAAAAGTGCATATTTAATTTTGACAAGGCATCTTAAAAGTGGAGTGCTCATAGCAAGAGATGCTGAAAAACAGCAATACAATGCAGTCCCAAAGATGTCAGTCTACATGTGCACATAATAATTTATATCATCTGTGCAAGGCTGGATATCTCCTTCCATGTGGTTTAATTCAGCCAACTGGTAAATAATCCGCAAAAATGTTTTATATCTTCATCTTTTGTGTCTTATGCGGTGTGCTGTAAATTTCATGGGAGTGCTAGAGTCAGTTTCAGCACCTCTCATGTTAATGATGTTAGTAACCTGTCTACATGACAAGGGAAAGAAGGATCCACTAAACAAATTTACCAGCCTGTCAGAACATTTTTGTTTGTCAGTCAGAACTTAAACCACCAATAGCTAAAGCAAGCGCAAAATTGTCAAACATAGCAGGCCCTTTTCAGGAGCGTTTCAAGAATGGTTTATTTAGCTGTGCAGTTATCTTGAGAGCACACTTGAAAACAGTGTCCTGTACTTAGCAACAGGATCCCAATTAGAGTCACATATCACAAATCATAAGAAAACCAGGAAAAACAATCAATCCATGGAAACAGGGACAAAGTCTGAAAGGGTTGATTCAAACAAAAAATAGTATTAACCTCCACCAAGTGTTTTAAACAAGTTAAGACCCTGAGCCAATCCACAGCTGATTTAGGAGCACTTATGTGACCGGCCGCATAAAAGTGAATCTGGCATACCACTTTTAGTGTGTGGACCTGCACATATGCTCTTTCAGGAATTTGCAAGTAATTGTAGTGGGACGAGGCTAAAAAGATGGGGTAGTTACACTGCCCTGAGGTTACTCAGATAAAAAAAAAAAAACCAAAAAAAAAAAACAGTTACATAAATGTTCAGGATTGTTCAGGATGTTTTTGCAGTTTAGTGCTAACATAGAACCAAATCAATTGTACATTGGTTAAAAAAAATAAAAAATAAAATAAATAAAAACATATTGATATCTGTTCATCATATCTGAAATTTTAAACCTAAAACCTGGGGACACAACCTAATACTTTTTTACTTTCTCTGTTTGTGTAAATCCACAACGGGTTTAGAGTATAATTTTTTTCCACATTAATTTTACACTTGTCTAGTACAAAAACGTGGTTTTGTTTTATAATTACAATGCAGGCTTTTTTCTTTATTTACCCAAAAAGAATGGAAGTGAAATGTGACAACATGCCCCATAGGTGGAGCACATAGTAAGTTACTATTAGTGACATCTGAGGGGCATGTTGGAAAGACCATATGTGACCCTGGACCACAAAACCAGTCTTAAGTAGCACGGGTATATTTGTAGCAATAGCCAACAATACATTGTATGGGTCAAAATGATCTATTTTTCTTTTGTGCCAAAAATCATTAGGATATTAAGTAAAGATCATGTTTCATGATGATATTTTGTAAATGTCCTACTGTAAATATATATAAAAACTTAATGTTTTATTTTTTTGCATTTTTCTCAATATTTATTTTTTTTTTTTTTTTTTGCACCCTCAGATTCCAGATTTTCAAATAGTTGTAACTCAGGCAAATATTGTCCTATCCTAACAAAAACCATACATCAATCGAAAGCTTATTTATTCAATTTTCAAATTTATAAATTTACCAAATTTAAAAAACAATTTACTGGTTTTGTGGTCCAGGGTCCTGTATGACAGCGTAAAATGGTATCTGGTCTAATAATAATAATAATAATAATAATAATAATATATATATATATATATATATATATATATATATATAATATAAGACAAGCCAAAATATTTTGTCAATTCAATAAAATCATTAATTTTTCAAAGAAAATAATGACCTTTTTTTAAGAATTAAAAACAAACGAAATTAAGACAGACGAGCAAAAATGCTTTACATTTCTTGAAATAATAATTTCTGAACATTGAACACTGGCTCTCAATCTTTATTCACCTTGCATGGTTTTTCATTAAAATTCTTGAGTGTAAATAGTGTACATTGCATCGCTAATGTCATAGAGTAGCATAGTTTAATAATAGCAGGGCACAATTTAACACAGTGTTACAACTATTCCCATCTGTGAAACTGGAATTAAAAGCTGGTTAGTGTCTTCTGCTAGTTAGCGAAGTATTAACAAACGATCTAAATAACAGGTTGGAGATTAAAATAATAGCAGATTTGTCTTATTTCAAATAAACAATAACAATTTAGATGAAAAATTCACATCAGACAGAAATGTACTTTTGCTATGGTTAAATATTCAGCAATAGCTTCACAAGATTTTTGAATTTTGGCATTTTTTCTATATGTCACCCTGGATAAAAAGAAAACAGTCACAATGGTCAGTTTTTGGAAATTGAGATTTATATATAATCTGAAAGCTGAATAAAATATTGAGAAAATCGCCTTTAAAGTCCAAATGAAGTTCTTAGCAATGCATATTACTAATCAAAAATTAAGTTTTGATATATCTATGGTAGGACATTTACAAAATATCTTAATGGAACATAAACTTAACTTAATATTCTAATGATTTTTAAAAGGAAAATCGATAATTTGGACCCATACAATGTATGTTTGGCTATTGCTACAAATATACCCGTGCTGATAAAACTGGTTTTGTGGTCTAGGGTCACATACAGTGTTGATATGGCAAGTTTTATTATGCTTGCTTGAGCATGTGTGGAAATGTTCAACCTATGTGTGTTACAACTAACCCCACATTATGTGTCCTTCACACCCCTAATTTGAAGTATATTAGTTTTCAAGCAGTTTTGGTGCCCGTTGACATCAAACATGTAGACCAAAAAACAAAAAACAAAAAAAAATAAAAAAAATAAAAATCTCATCTACTATATTCAGAATAATCTGAAGTTTATGACAGACCACAGACAGGATTGTCTCAGACCACATCTCTCAATTCTCAAGCGGTTCTTGACCTTTCCAATATGTCAGGCATGCAAATGTATCATGATAATGAGGACAAGTTGTTAACACAGTTAATCTACATATTTATATCTGTGTTGAAGGCAATTAAAAGGAGACAGGAGAGAATTGAGAAAATTGTCATGTAACACTAAACTAATTGGTGTAAAACACCACAACAAACATTACATATAAATAATATAAATGTGGATAAATGTGAGATTACATTTTATATTCGAAAAAAGAATTCATATTCACAGACTAATTATGCAGTCCCTTTACAGTACAGGTAAACTGAACAACAAACACACTGTTTATTTTTGCCACCAGAGACAGAGGTCAAGAAGACAGTGTTTGGCTAGAGTACACAAATTAGATCAAACCAAACTTGTTTATGCTGGTGGGGTAGCACAGCCTTAAGCGCACACGGACACTGGCCTTTACAAGTTGTATAAATGCATAGACAGGCCAAAATGCAATGGACTACAAAGCGGCGGTACAAACAACTTCTCTACTGTGGCCTATTAAGGAGCAAAAGCCCAACATAGCATAAAACACCCACTTTGTAAAGGCGCTTGTGATATGGTGATCCTGAACGTCCCGTATTCCCAAGCCTCAGCTTGATTTAAAAAACAAATTGCTGTTTCAGCTTTTTCCCCCTCTCAGCCTATTTCTCCAGTCTCTAGGTGGATTTAATATCTCCCCCAAAGGATTGTTTTGAAAGAAGGCTAACCTTGGTGCTAGCTTTGAGAAAAGTTCCCAGAGCAGTCCATTAGCGTCTTGCGAATGGTGTTAACCCAATACAGCCGAGCTAAGCGTTCAAATGGCTCTAGAGAGGTCCTGGTAGCTCTTCTACCTCTTACACATTAATAAAAAGTTGCCTTCACTCCAAGGAGCTTTTAAAAAAGTTGCTCGCTATTGTTCCGCTTTTTCAATCAATAAATCATACGCTCTGCTTGTAAGAGTTTCTTGAATATTTAATAGAAATGGCTTGTTTCCTTTTATCTGCCGGCTCTCGCAAGAGAGATCAAGAAATCATCGCTAACCATTGACTCGGCATTGTTTCCTTTTATCGGTCTGATCTGAAGCATGACAAGTCTGAGTTGAAAGCATTGTGCAACAGGTTGAATATGTTCTGGCCTAATAGCATGGCCTCATTTTCAATGCTTTCATGAAATTGGAAGCATCCCCTTTGAAAATGACTTCAGTGATATCACACGTGTCCTTTAAAGGCCTTCCTGACCTGAACGTGACTCAAGCTGCTTGTTTTATGTCTTGAACTGACTGTTATTCGCTTTGTTTGGTGCTAATTAGATTTTTGCAGCTTATTCTGGCCATGAACTGGGCGGAAAAAGGCATGAAAATGTGTATAGACTTTGTGATAAGAATCCAAAAGTAGTCTTGTTTATTTCAGAGAGACGTAATTAAAACATAGTTTAGTTGTTTATGAGTCCCTTGTTTGTCCTAAACAGTTAAACTGCCCACTTTTCAGCATTTCTGTGTATCTGAACCCTTTCCAACAATGACTGTATGATTTTGAGATCCATCTTTTCACACTGAGAACAACTGAGGGACTCATATGCAACTATTACAGAAGGTTCAAATGCTCACTGATGCTCCAAAAGGAAACACGCTGCATTAAGAGCAGGGGTGAAAACTTTTGAACAGAATGAAGATGTATACATTTTTCTTATTTTCCCTAAATATCTTTTTTTAAATTAGAAGCTTTAGAAGCTACAGAAGATACTTACATGTTTCCCAGAAGACCAGTTAATTTAAATTTACCCTGATCTTCAAATTTAAAAAGTTTTTTTTTTTTTTTTTTTTTTGTTGGTGTTTTTTTTCTGCAGAACACCAAAGAAGATATTTTGAAAAACACAAAACAAATAGAGGATATCATTCAAATTTGGGATCAATAAAATTATTTATTTATAAAACATTTAAGTCAGCAAGATTAACTTGATCAAAAATTACACTAAATATATTTACATTGTTATAAAAAAAAAAAAAATCATAAAAAAAACAAAACAAAACAAAAAAAAAACAGTTATTTCAATTCATGTAAAAAAAAAAAAAAAAAAATCCTGGAAAAAAAAAATCATGTTTGTAGTTTATAATAAGAAATCAGAAAATCAGCATATTAGAATGATTTCTGAATCACGTGACACTGACGACTGGAGTAATGGCTAATGATAATTCAGCATTTGCAATCACAGGAATGAATTACATTTTAAAATATTTAATGAATAGATTTTATTTATTTTTTTTTTAAGAAATAACATTTTTCGTTAATTTGTTAGTCTTTTATATACATTTTTCCTTTTAATAATCAAACTTTTGTGGCAACAAATCAACAACAGGACACATTGAATCTGAGCTCAATTGCTTCTAGTTTGTGATATAGTTTATACAAGTTTATTTCCTGGTTGTTTACCAAAAAGGTACATACAGTCCCACAACATCACTGTCAGTTCTAAACAATAGAGAACCAGTATCTGTCAAAATGCACTCAGGTTGGACTGTAAGTTTTGATTTGCTGAGTAAGTAAAACTGTCATATATGGAGGTCAGTGATAATGGTCTAAATGTGCGTCCACTGAAGCTGAGGTGTGAGTTCTCAGGCGCTGTGATATCGATGGCCCCTGTCAAACTCAAGGCTGCATCTACAGCTCTGTTCTCTCTGGGGAAGTGTCAGCAGGTAACAATCTATTGACATTACTGCTTTAGCTCCAGGGTATAGATATCCCATCAATACTGATGTCCATCATCTGATTGTGCTGTGTCGAAAAATAGTAAACACCTGTAGAACATTCATAATGAACTGCACTGCTGTTGTGATGGACTGCACTCCTCCTCATAAACCACGCTTCATTAGAGCCATTTTATGGGAATATTCAGAGCAACATGAATTACATTATCATTAAAATGGCAATAACAATTTATTGTGTAAATTCACAGAAAATCACTACATGCATGTAAACTCACTACATACTAATGTATTTAAAGCATGTAATGAATACTGTTATTTAAGTTCCAAGTTATCCATGTTCCTGCAACACTGCACAGCCTATGGTTGCAAAAACTGCTGAGATTTAAATTCCTGAAAAAAAAGGGATAACCTTTCACAAGTTGAGAATGGTTTGTTTTTACAGTTGAGGTCATACGTTTACATATAGTACACATTGCGGAATCTACAAAATGTTAATTATTTTACCAAAATAAGAGGGATCATACAAAATGCATGTTAATTTTTATTTAGTGATGACCTGAATAGATTATCTCACATAAAAGATGTTTACATATAGTCCACAAGAGAAAATAACAGTTGAATTTATAAAAATGACCCATTCAAAAGTTTACATACGCTTGATTTACTGTGTTGTACGTGAATGACAGCTTTAGAGTTTTTTAGGTTTTTTTTTTTTTTTTTTTTTTTTTTTTTTTTTTTGTGTTTAGTTGTTTATGAGTCCCTTGTTTGTCCTAAACAGTTAAAACAAATTCTTTGGGTTTTCAGCATTTTTGTGTATTTGAACCCTTTCCAACAATGACTGTATGATTTTGAGATCCATCTTTTCACACTGAGGACAACTGAGGGACTCAAATGCAACTATTACAGAAGGTTCAAACATTCACTGATGCTCCAGAAGGAAACACAAAGCATTAAGAGCATGGGGTGAAAACTTTTGAATAGAATGAAGATGTATACATTTTTCTTATTTTTCCTAAATATCTTTTTTTAAATTAGCACTGCACTTCAGAAGCTACAGAAGATACATACATGCTTCCCAGAAGACCAATTAAGTTAAATTTACCCTGATCTTCAAATTCAAAAAGTTGGCTCTTAATGTATTGTTTTTCCTTCTGGAGCATCAGTGAGTGTTTGAACCTTCTGTTATAGTTGCATATGAGTCCCTCTGTTGTCTTCAGTTTTAAAAGATGGAGCTCAAAATCATACAGTCATTGTTGGAAAGGGTTCAAATACACAAAAATGCTGAAAACCCAAAGAATTTGTGGGACCTGAAGGATTTTTCTGAAAACCAACAAGCAGTTTAACTGTTCAGGACAAACAAGGGACTCAAAAAAAAAAAAAAAAAAAAAAAAAAAAAAAAAATCATTCAGGTAACAACACAGTATTAAGAATAAAGCATATGTAAATATGTAAATAACTTTTGAACAGGGTCATTTTTATAAATTCAACCGTTATTTTCTCTTGTGGACTATATGTAAATGTCTTTTATGTGAAATATCTTATTCAGGTCAGTGCTAAATAAAAAATAACATGCATTTTGTATGATCCCTCTTATTTTGGTAAAATAATTAACATTTTGCAGATTCTGCAAGGTGTATGTAAACTTTTGACCTCAACTATATATGTATTATCTCCATATTAAAGGTGGTAACTTTTTGATGTTTAGTAGCTAACGCCTTCATCTTGTTGTATTATGTTGGTTTACCAAAATCGTCTGCTGAAGACGCATCTTGCTCTCGAATGTTCACAAACTGGCTTTGACTGTTCCAGTATGGCAGACAGCTTACATATAGTGGCCCACAGACAACTAATGATGCATCTATGTGCATATCCATCTTATAGGGAACCTCGGGTATTAAGACTCTCTTATTGAAATATGTAATAGAAAAACCAGGAAAGATTTAGGTTATTTAAAAAATCCACATAATTTTATATATATTTTGAATAATGGGGGGCTTTTAGCAGACCACAGCTACTGAAAGAGCTTACAAACAACAGAGACAAGAAACGCTACATGCCATCCTGGTGGGATATAAACATGCTGATGCTTGTCATGATGCTGCAGAAACTGAAGGAGTTTCTCAGCGCAGATTTCACTCGATATCCGGGGGCGTTCAGACTCCTTGTGGGGAAAAATCGATGGTACGGCATTTAGTTTAAGCCTACACTTATCCATCGTCACCTGTAAGCTTTCAGTAGCTGTGGTCATCGTATTTGTATTTTATTTTTTAGTTGTGTTGCGGTAAAAATAGCAACAGGTAGCACCAGTGGCTCAACCAAGTGCAGCCATTTTACATCGCCAAAATAATGGCGCCCCCCATATTCCAAAATATGTCTAAAACAATGTGGATTTTTTAAAATAAGGTGAATCCTTAATGGGTTTTCTACTACATGTTTCAGTAGGAGATATCATTTACATTATATTAAACAATACATGTCTTAATACCCTTTAAGAAGAAAACAATCTGCTAGGTCTTAAAATGTCAAAAAAGGTCCTTCCTAATTGTGTGAGAAGATTCCTAATGGGTGATTAGCAAAGTGATCCTAAAGAGCTCTGCGATGCCGGAAGACATACATCTCTTTGGTCTACATAAGAAGATGCTTACATATTCATTGAACTTTTCCATTGTGCCTATGGGCACACTGAAATATAGAGGCACTTTGGTGACAGTCATGCATGAAAGAGTTTGATGACAGCTTGAGTGCTGCAGTTGATGCACAAGACATGTCACATCAATTTCCTGAGTATCTTCGTGTATGTCGCGCCAATGTTCATATCCAGTAGCTAATCAGTACTGATTTGAATGAACTTGTCACATGAGCATGTAGTTATTTTGCTTTGAGAGAAGACAATGCAGTAAAATGTAGAGTATTTTAGAACACAAGCAGTACTAGTGCCTGTAATTTTCTATCATTTAATCTGGCTCTGTTTTAGCTGTGACCTACAATACTACATTCAACTTTAATGTTCGTATTTGCCATAAATCACTATTACATTTGAATAAGTACAATCGTAGCTTATCAAGAGCAGTGTCCCCTGCGGATCCCAACAGCTGACAGGCCAAGATCACAATCTTTTCAAATTCATCAGCAATATTCAAGGCTTAAGGTTTTACGATTTATTGTATTTACTACTTGTCGATAAGCAGTTTGTCAGGAACGGGAGGGTGTGCATCTCCAAATCCTTGGCCGGCTTAGTGAAATCATTCCAATAAAAGACCACGACTAGCATTTCTTGAATGAAAACAGTTCTGAAATAGTGCTCTTGGTGCAGGCGTTAATGAAAAGTGTTCTTGGTGGGACTTAATCTGCTTAATCTGCAGCGATCAATAGTCTCACAGATAGAACATCTGGAGATATTGCAGGATTTTCACTTTTAGCTTTGCTTGGTCCTTATGAGTAATGTACTAAAACCTGTTGGTTGTTATGGTGACTTGGTAGGAGGTTTTAGGAGGCTTTACTATGGGAACAGAAGAAGGTGAGAATCAAAGTGTGAAAGACACACGTCAGTTTCATTTATTTATTTTTTAAACACTATTACATTATAAGAGTTTATAAGAGCAGAGCAGTGTCCCCTGTGAACTGCAGCAGCTGACAGGCCAAGATCACAATCTTTTCAAATTCATCAGCAGTATTCAAGGCTTAAGGTTTTATGGTTTATTGTATTATTGTTTTACTTGTTCCTCATAAGTACTGTACCAAAACCTCAAGATGGATGTTTATGGTGACTTGGTAGAAAATTGTAGGGTTATTTATCATGGGAACAGAAGGTGAGAATCAAATTATAAGAGACACATGTCTGTTTTGTTACATTTTTTTGTCTCTGTTTTCTGTTGACTGAAGTTTAATGTTCAGACTGAATTTTAATGTTGCATTTAATTTTTCATGAATACGAGCTCTCAATCATGCTTTGCCATATGATGTACCAGTCATGTCTAATGAGAAACTATGATGACAATGCTTCAGGCATTTTTTCAGTTCACGTAAAGTGTACATAAATGGGTCACTGGCATGTCCCCGCCGGGTAACATGCTATATTCCATCGAAAGCTTTCAAGTTGGCATGAAATAAAAATTCACCCTTTTCTAATGCATCTTACTGATCTTGATTGACATTCAATATTTAGGTCTGCAACCGATGGATAGAACCAAGCCTCTGCCCAATATTTTTGTTTTTGATAATGTTAAATTCGGTTGTACATCATAATAAGAAAAGATCTGTCACTACTTTTGTTTCATTGTGGCTTAAACAGAAATTGCTTATTACTTTATAATTGCGGAGTGTCTACTTACACTAAGTGCAAATAGCCTGCCTTGTTGGCAGAGGCTATTTACACTAACTCCGCCCACCAATGTGCAACTAGGCTAGACAACATTACAAAAGACCATCTTTAAACATCATCTCCTGTGTCACAGATGATAAAACTTGTGCTGTGCTCTTTTCAATGCGATCGACCTAGGTTTGAATCCCACATTTTTTCTTCCTTTTTAAATCTCATATCATATCGGCAACGCATTTATTTTCTATAAAAATGAAGTATCTGTTAGGGTTAGGGTAGGTGTAGGGAGGGCTTATTGTCCCAATAAGACAGCATCCATTTAATATTCATAATAATTGAAATTAAATAGAATATTTACAATACTGTTGTTGCACAACAAGACATTTTTAAAATAATCTAGTGCAGGCAAGACATTGACTAAAATGATTAAAAAAAAAAAAAAAAACATAAGAAATTGCAACTACAGAACTAACTTGCCTAGTTAAACAGTTTTAGCCTAGACTCTTTGATTAACTTATATAATGTTAATATACTGGCCTACCTGCATCTGCTTTATGCCTTAAAATATACATAATATATAATGACCAGGTGACCATTTTAATAAACATGTATTTGAATAAAAGATAAACAAATGTGCAGGAACTACACAAAGTCTTTTTACAATTTTTTTTTACCATAATTTATAAGGTGACTAACACTACTAACACAAACATTACTTTAACAATGTTTTGCAGTAAGTTTGCATGTATATTCTTATTTAATATAGGTTTTACTGTAACTTAAATGGTAGTTCATTATTTTATACCGATAAAAAGCGCATGTATTTTTATGTAGAATCTAATATAATTTTTCACTGTATTTAGTAAGGTAACTGACAACAGGTTTCTACTGTGTCTTTTGTGTGTGTGTGTGTGTGTGTGTGTGTGTGTGTGTGTGTAGTTTAGGTATACACTATGTTATGAGGACAAAATGTTTCCACAAAAATGGCAGTATCCAAAAACCTTCTCCTTGTGGGGTCATTTTGTGGTCCCCTTGAAGAAACAAGCTTATAAATCATCCATAAATAAGCTTTTAAAAATCAAAACTGCAGGAAGTTTCCTGTAAGGGGTAGGTTTAGATGTAAGGTTAGGCTAAGGGGATGGAAAATACAGTTTGTATAGTAAAAAAAAATCTATTGCTCCTATAGAACATAAAACCCATAAAACATGGAAACCTGTGTGTGTGTTAAAATTACATTGTTTTACAAAACACCTAACTGGTGTTATTTTTCACATTTTCTCTACTGATTGTGGTCTACAAAATGGATTTAATTCTGGAAAAATGTGTTAAACCGAGCTGAGAATACTGCACTCTAGCAGAATGCATAATCAAACCTAGCTGTTAAATGATGGGTGGATATACAACTTTGTGAATGACTGGCGTTTAAATTATGCAGAACTTTCTGTGTGATTCTGTGGGCAACAATACCATGCAGGCAAGCTGCGAACATGCACTTTATTAAGCAATTTATATCATATTCTACAGAGACTTACAAAGGGAAATCCACCTCTATGAAACAATAATAATCACATTTTTATTAAAACTACTGAAAACTTTCAAAATATTTTCAAACGCCTGACAGATATGGAGTATCTGTTCTATGTACTGAAGATCCTACAAGACTGTATTGTTTATGAAGGTGAAAGCAATGTGCTTCACTTATAGTCATTTATCAGCATACCCAGACACCTTCTTAGTCAATACACTCATTAAAAGTCCCAGTGGAATGAGTCTCTCCCTATTGTGTTTTTTTTTTACCATGCTCATTAAACAGTCTTCTAAAGTACAATCAATGCAGTTAGCAAAAATCCTTGTGTGTTTGTGTCCGTGTGTGTGTTTGAGGGCAGGTATGAATACACTTGTTTATGTCAGGAATTTTATTTCATATATCCTTGCCCCTAAATTCCAAGTCAGTCAAATAACACTGTAAACAGTTTAAAGGTTAATAAAATAATATAGTTAATTATTAATCTCTTTCCTTTGACAGGTACTTTATCCACTTATGTGGCTTTAGCCAAGCTGTACATGTTCAAATGCTGAAATTGTCATTCTAATATTTTCACAGCTTCTGGAAACGAGGATAATTTTTTCTGTACTGCGCATGGAATCGTAATTTTGCTTAGTTGCTATAATTAGCCACTTAAATATTTCATAATCTGAATGTGTGGCAATGCGCCTCATCATCCGAATTCACTGGATTCTGATTTATATCCTGTCAAATACTTAATGACAAATCTCCTCATTCCCTTTCATTTAATTCTGCCATAAATGACTTTGCAGCAAAGCAGTGGCATCGCATTAGCAATCAGCTTCCCGCTCAGTATCTCACATTTTCTGTTATTAAGTCAATTTTCATCCACTCATCGCAAAAGGCACTTGTAGGACAGACAAGGGCAAGTGGCGCAAAGAGGAGCAAATACATTAGGCCTCATGGTATTGAATGCAGAAATAACAGATAAATATGATCAACGGTTTGGAGTCGGAAAATCTGAAAGCCATTTCCCTCTAAACATTTCCTTTCAACGCCTTCTCAGCGAAAACAGAAACCATGTATGTTGTAATGTTATAATGAAGAGAATGCGATGCAGTGGTAGTCACTATTTGTGATACGGCAGGCCCTGACGTGATGCTAACGGTCACAGCGCCTGTTTCTTATGTAAATCACTTCATTTGCAACTGTTGCTTGTCATGCTAACTCAAGCCAGAGTTCATTCACTAGCCTCTGAATCACTCCGACTGACAGACTCGTTAGCATAGCTATGGATCAAAAGGTTTGGTGTACGCTTCAGACTTCCTATAGTTATAAATTCCTGCTGAATGTATTTTTTGGTGAATTAATGGACTCTTTATTTGGCCTAACTGATGAATGCTGATGAGATAGAGTAAGGTGATATGAAAAAATAGCTGACATTAAATCTCTTAGTACCACTGTAAAGAGCTGCACACTTAATCGAATAAACAATCAAGATTATGACTACGGCTGCTGTGATTAACTAAACGTGAAACTGCCGATTACACTATTCCATTTAGGTCTGCCTAAATGAGGTTCCATCAGAATTTTCTATTTACATAATATTTTTTGCTTCAGCTGAGTTTTGGAACCGAGTGCGGAGGTGTCTGTTTTGTGTATGAATGCAAATAAGAGGCGTTTAAGTTACTCTTTAGACCTGTCAATAACAATAAACACCTAATGAGGAGATTTCAGCAACCTGATCCACTGATATAGATATACAAATACATGTTTTATGTTTCATTTTATTTTCCAGTGGCAGCTTCAGTGATTATACCATGATGGGAGCATTACAGTGCTGCGTAACATTCTGTAAACAATTTCTACAAAATATGATGAGCAGTTTTGTTTTTCATGCTGCTAAGAATGTGAAGTTATTCAATGTCTTAGTTTTTAATAATGCATGAAACAGCAATATGTGAACCTAGAACCCACAAAACCAGTCATAAGGGTTAATTTTTTGAAACTGAGATTTATACATCATCTGAAAGTTGAATAAATAAGCAAGGATAAGTTAGAATAGGACAATATTTAAGCAAGATACATCTATTTGAAAATCTGGAATCTGAGGATGCAAAAAAATAATAAAAAATAAATACTGAGAAAATCACCTTTAAAGTTGTTTAAATTAAGTTCTTAGCAATGCATATTGCTAATCAAACATTAAGTTTTGATATGTTTATGGTAGAAAATTTTCAAAATATCAGCATGGAACATGATCTTTACTTAAAATCCTAATGTTTTTTGACATAAAAGAAATATTTATGTGAGAACACAGTTTTCAGCTTTTTTAGAATATGATACACAGTTGCTCCAAACTAAATAAGTACTGAGTTGATTACCATATCAAAGGAAATAATGAAATAGAATGACAGTTGGGTCATTCTATAATTGTGGGTACATCTCATGTCTGTGAAGTATATTTTTAAATATATTTTCATATATATTTTCAAAGCCCTGATGCTTAATTTTCCAGTACACAATTATATTTTTCCCAGTCACACAACTATATGCTGAAAAAGCCATATGTTTTGTTCAAAAATGATGTTCATATCACATACAACCCTGATATTCAGTTGTCAGATTTTGTAAAGTTGCTCATTCTACTCTGCATTTAAGCATGAAAATGACTTCAAATATAAATTAATTTCATAGTTTTCAGTTAGATTAGGTTATCAAGACATTTGGGTGTGCGCTTAATAATAAGTGTTTTATTTGTGTCCAAAAAACCATTGTCAACTAAGTTACCCCCCTTAAAAGCAGATGGTTTGTCCAATTCTCACATAATTTGCACAGTATGATGATATTTCCACTAGAAGCACATGGATGAAACGCTAGAAGTTATGTTCTCTCTCTTTCCCCTAATATTGGTTAAACTAGCAAACCTGTCAGGAGTGGATTAATTGACTGTCAACAGTGTTACACAAGCATTATTGATGCAAATTTTAACAAGACAGTGTAACTAAAACTTATGTTTTGTTTATGAAAATATATTTCTAAACATACCATATGCTCAGAATTGTTCTAGGCTTCCATGTTGAGTATAGGCCCAAAACACTAAAAATGTCAAGTTATGGTCAACTGTGTTACCCAGTAAAGGTAACATGGTGGACAGTAGCAAATATAGATGGTATTTTATACACATAATCCTACAGAGCATCTTTATTTATATAGCACTTACTGTAGAATATAAATTGTTTCAAAGCAGCTATGTAAGGTCATGTTTGGGTATTTGGGAAAAAGGAAAACTTTTTTCTTCACACTGTCAAATTCTATAGTACCCCTAATTATAGAATGACCCAGTTGTTTATTTTTGACATAATCATGCAGCTCGAGATTACTTACAATGCTACTTCTATTTATGAAATAAAATCTTACTTCAGTTTAACAGGTGTGACTTTATCACTCACGGACTTATGCAAATTTTTGTTTTTGCAAACTGAATGTTGCATTCTCCTTGTCTGTCATATGGTGATTTACCTTTCAAATTGCATCATCCCAATCTTTGATCACATGTCACATTTTGTATTCTCTCACTGCCTCTTCTTCATTCAATTTCCTCTCTGCGCATTTCCTTTGGGTACACTTGAATGCAATAATTCAAATGGAACAGTTCCACAAGCACTTTGTGTGTCTCTTTATAAAGATGTTTCTGAGGTACAGCTCATTAATTAACAAACTACCCTGTTCAATTTGTTTGGTAATTCAAAGCAGGAAATGCAATGCCATTTAAGCATTTTCAAACTTTTAAAGACTCCAAAACAAACGACGGCATCAAGATTGAAATCGTAGCTTGCATGCACTTTCATAATGTGTGTGTCTGTGTGTTTGGTGTATGTGGGTGGAGGACTTTTTCTAATGCTTATTGTTGTCACGTTTTTTTGTAAGAAAAGCCGCGTGGATTATTTCCTAGAGCAATTGCCCCACCAGACAGATTATTTCAAAGGAAATGTGCATGCTTGTGGGGAATTTCTTATTTTCCTTCCAGCATCTTACATTACCCATGTGACAAGAAAAAGTGTGGGATTACAGAAAAAAAAAGGCTGCAACAGCAAGTTAAATTAAACAGTGAAACTTCAACATTTGAAAGGCGTATTACACATGACGATTCCATTATCTCTCATAAGGCTGTGGCTAAAAAGCTACAGAAAGCCCCCAGGATTGTATCGAGCCACAGCCATTGACCAACAGATGTGTATCCTGTTACTGAGTTCAGCAACAGCAGCCGGCACTCCACTACACCCAGAGGTGTATTAGTGGGTCTGGGAGGAGGGATCGGGGTGCACTTTTGGTGTCATGTTGTAGTCCCATATGTGCCTTGTTCCATATGTGGGTCTATGCAGTGATGGGCGTGATGTATTTGAATCTGTGACCTCTCATAATGCATATCCCTGTGGGCACTGGAATCACATAATCCGATGATGCTATTGAAATATATATATATTAGACTGCCTGTGTCTGGAAAGTAGTTGAGAGGAGCTCTTTGGTGTTTAATGTGTTTGTAATGGATTGGCTTTCAGAGGCATTAGCTCATCCCTTTAAGAGGTATTCATATCTGTTTCCACAGGCCACAGCCACACCAAAAGGTGTTCAAACCTCTGAGCGTGAGTGAAACCCAATCTCCGGGCTTTTATAATCTGAACCTTTCCGTTGAATGGGCACGATGATAAATGTCAGAAATGTAATGGAGCGGAGGAAACCTGTCTTGAAAGAACAGTCTCAAAGATGTCATTTGCTTCACAGAAAGTGGCACTCAATAAGTCCCATACAGGCTGAAGAATGCGCTGGTCAGAAATGTTGTGAATGGTATTTTGCTGTAGACCTTTCATTTGTCGTAGTAACAGCGTAGCTTGGCACGGAGCGTCATCTCACATGTGCTCTCTGATCTCTCGAGAACTCTCTGGGTGACTGGAAGGTTAGAGGACCCACCACCTTCAACTCCCATCCCCCATCTCCATTCAAAAGTATCTTCCAGAGGCCGTTGGATGAGGAAAGGAGGAGAGCTAATTCGTCAATGATCTTCCTGCTAATCCCCCACTCTTTGCCTGAAGGCGCTCAAGCTATGCATCCCTCCCCCAAACCCAGCCCCCCTAACAAATACACTCTCTCCCTCACACAGACACACTCAGAGTCTGCCTCAACACGTCCAGTGGGAGAAGATGAATGTAATAGGGTAGTTTGTAGTCTGCCACGGTGGTGTCCTGGGAGGAGTGCTTTTGCTCTGGCTGTGAATGAGAGCTAAAGAGTTTATTACAGTTTGGGGTGAGGTGTGGTGAGACAGGGCGGTGTCTAGGCTTTGTCTCGGGCTGTAAGAGGAGAACGGGATCTGCTAGGAGGAGTCACACTCAAACAGGAACTGCAGAGTATAGATGGAGTGAGCGAATGTTAGTGTGGACTCACTCCGATCATGCTGCAGGGCAGGAGGTGCTTTCGTAGCCTCCCAACAGGCACAAGTGATCAGTCTCTCTCAGATCTTTGAGCAGGTTCTGGATACGGTTGGATTACTACTGAGAGGATACTACTCGTGTGCTTTCAACTTTGGAGACTTTGAGCACAGTTTCAAAGCTTGATCTGCAGCTATCAAATTCTTCTAGTTTGGCTTCAGCTGCATGGATACTTTTTATTGTGTACCTGCGAAGTGATTCCTGTTGTGAAGTACCCCGTTTAAATGCAAAGCATTTGTGGAATATGGGACATTTTGTTGTTCAAGTGGATTTGCCATGGATTCTCTATTCGCTTCGACTTGTCATTATGATAAGTATGTTTTATTATTCCACTGATTTTTGAGGGCAAGTTTCTGAATAGAGTGCATGTGTGCCCTCAAATAAGTCACAGAAGTCAGTCACGTTTTAAACAGTAACTCTACCATACAAGATTCACAGTATTATTTTTATATTAATTAACTTTGCTTTAAATGTAACACTTAAACACTCTCCAAGTGTCTCCATTTCTCTCCAGTACAGGGAGATTATGATCGGTGTATTGAAGTTTCTCAACAATCGATTGGGCATCTAGTCTAAGGTAGTTAATCTTAGGAGCCCAAGAGATAGAGATCAATGATGTCTTCTGTGTACAATATGTTATCGGACAAACCGTTGCATGCTAGTCGATATCTCACCTCACTCCAAATAGTGAGAATTTCTGTTAAAGATGACCAGCTCTGTCCTCTTATTGAAGCCAGTGTATTCATTATATGAATGTATTGCTCATTATATGAATTTATACAAATCCATCTATTCTGAAACAGTCTGGCTGAAAACCTCTCATTCTTGCATGCCATTAATCAGTGTTTATTGTCTGAGCCAACTGATCTCTCTAAGCATGAAAGGGAGAACAAGCATTCACTTTCTTGGAAATTGGAGTGTAGTTCTCTGCCACCAGCAGATACAGAAAGGTTCTTGAATTCTTTTTCTAATGCAAAAATAAGCTGTAATAAAGCCAGCACATTGCTACCTGTAATTTTGAGGTTGTTTTCCATCGAGAGCCACTTGCAGTGCTGTAACTCAAGGGTCTTTTTCTGTAAAGCTGTATGAAGTTCCTACTTAAGTGCCCACTTTAGGGTTCAGTGTTGAGCAGAAGCATGGTTTCATGAACTCTAGAGTTTCTGAATCTGCTCTACTGAGTTCCTTTGTGCTAGCTGTTCCAAATCCTTGGCTACCACCGTCTATTGTCAGTGCATATTTAATTAACTGTTTTTTTCTTGTTCTTTGTCTTTGCAGTTGCTGGTAAAGTTTCCCCTACCAGTTCCGATGCCCTCTTCAGTGTCCCGGTTCCTAGTACCACCTCCAGCCCGCCAGAAGTTTACCTTCCTGCCAACTTTAAGCTCTCCAACACACAGTTGGCCTTCTTTCTCCAAGAGACCAGAGTTCCACCATATGGCAGCCAACGTGGACACCCTCTTCAGCGTTCAGAAAGCTTCGTGGTTTTCCAGACCAAGGAGCTGCCTGCAATCAACATCTCACTTGGACCTTTTACTCAAGACCAGACGTTGTCCAAGGACCTACTGCAGCCGGCAAGTCCTTTGGACATTCCTGGAAGGCTGACAGTCAACTGGAAGGTCCGGGCTTTTATTGTACAGTCTAGAGTTTTCGCTAGCAACCCACTTGTACAGGTGATGTTCTATATCGCAGGACGGGACTGGGATGACTTCAAGATTCAGGACAAGCTTCCGTGTGTGAGGCTGCATGCTTTTAGAGATGTTCGGGAGATCAAAACATCCTGCAGGCTTCAAGGGAATCTGGCGCAGTGCTTGGCCCAACTGGATCTCCCTTCCACGTGGTTTAATGTTAATGTAGCACCACTGGGTCGCAGAAAGTCCTCAGGGACAGATGGGCTTGAGTTGAGTGGGGAGACCCTTCAGGTGGAGCTTTACTACACCCTCCATGACCCAGACAGCAATGATGAATGTGGGGAGAGCAACCCACGTCGAGGAGGGGCATCCAGAGGGGAGAGCTCATCCCAGCAGCCCCTTCTCCGTATTGGGAGCATCAGTTTGTACCAACCCAGTCAGGAACAACTGGTGGTAGAAAAACAGCTTGACAAGAACCTCTTTCTGAGGCTACCAGAGAGGCCATTAAAACCAGGAGAGACCCTCAACATCTACCTGCTTCTGGTCCCAAATTCTACTGTGGAGCAGTTTACACTCAAGTAAGTCTTTTCTTAATTGTTATCCATGTATGCATGGGGTGGTCTAGCAGAGCTATCACATATGCATTGTATGTACTAAGTCAGGCTTTATTCCTGTGTCATTCATTGTCTCGATTTTCCAGAGAGTTGAAAAAAAGCTCATTGACTCAGATTCCTCACAAGGTAAAACCTGATTTTCAAGAGACGAGACACAAATCACAGAGGATCTAACTAAATCTCTAGTGGAGTGCTGGGCTTTAGGAGATTGTGAGAAGGATTCTGCTTTTCAAAGTAAAGACATAATGGGTATTAATTGACATCTGTTCAAATTAAATTTCTCATGAGCTTGACCCAGTTCTTGTTGAATTAGAGCCAAGGGGATATGAGGCATATTTCTCATCCGGCCTGTGTGTTTTATTTTATTTCTTATCGTCAGTAGAATAGAAGGGTTGAGGTGCTTGTGTAGTAAAATTATTATTTAAATCCTTGAAGGCGGTGGAAAATTAGCCTTTTTTTCCTCAGTTGAGAGCGAAATGGGAGGGGAGGTAGGATATTAGCTGCTCTTTGAGGCGTGTCGAAGGAACGCTTCATAAACAGAGTCCCTCTAATTGTAATGGAAACTCACAGACTTCAATTTAGAAATTCACCATGAATTAATTAGGCTTCGGTAACTCATTAACCCGAACAGGAGCAGGCAGAGCTGTGGGTGTAGCCTTAGCGAGTATAGTTCATTGAGTTTTATCTGACATAGTCTGAACTTTAATCTGTGTGTCTACAGAGTGGATTCAGTTTTTGTGAAGTCTGACAGTCACTATGGGTCAGATGATGTTGGGCAGTATATTGTTTTTTGGGCTGTATTATTGTTAGATTTCTGGATTGCAACTGTACTGTAGAACAATAAGTCATTTTTATGGCAGTTGTCTTGGTATACTGACACCTAGTGGTGTGGATGCAGCATCACACTATGTCCTATTCGCTGTCAGATGATTCATTTATTCAACCAGGAAGCTTGTTGAAATAAAGCAAGCAATGTTCATCTGGATATGTTCTTAACAAGAGTGTCTCAGTGTGACAAATGTGGGAAAATCAGTTTTTATTAGGCTACTGATTAGGTGTACATAATTAAAACAGATTTTTCAAAAGTACTGTTCATTTCTTTGTGTAAAACATTTTAATGGGATAAAAAAACTGAGTGCACCTTTAAAAATTGTTCTCCTTTTGAGGACATATAAATCAATATAATATGTCATACAGCCGTTAAAAGAAAAGCCTGCTCAAATTACAAAGCAGATGAGGGTATATCGCAGCGACGTGTCCAGATAATGACAGAGTACATTGCTGCTTGTCGCTACAAGCATCATGATCCATTTTCTGAACCTAATCCTCTTAATGTTATAGCATATGTACAGAATTATCCTTAGTTTGGAAGTGAAATCTGAGAGATTTATCTTCATCCTGGGGCATTTCGGCAAAAAGGTCCATCAACCTGATTGATATTGTAAAGAAGCAGTTGCCTGATTTCTGTTCCATGTCATGAGGGAATGATTTAATACCTTTTTGCCAATCTAATATCTTCAATGAAAGTTCATCTGCAGTAGTTTTTCAGTTTGCTATGATATTAAATTCCAAACAGTAAATCTCTCTGACCTCATACTTTTATGCACTCGTATTGGAGTTTTTGTGGTCCAATATGGTGGCATTAATTCTCCAAGGAAAAGCTGAAGAGCAATAAAAGCTCAGGCAGAAAGAAAGGAGATGAAAGTCTGAAGTTGAGAGCTCTGAGCCAGTCAACTCAATGGGAGGTGAATTAAACTGTGCTGGGAGCCAAAGTTGAGGGATACCAACAAAAAAGGCTATTAAAGATGTAATAAAAGAAGTCTTTAAATATGAATTAAGCTCAGCTGAAGTCACCACCCACTTCACATTCCTTCCCACCATCAGGTTCCTTTCATTTTTCCTACAGTTTAAGACGTTCAACTGTTTTCATCTGTTATTTATAGAGATTGCATCTTAAAGGGATAAATCATGGAGAAATATTACATTTTGAATCTACAGTTTTGACCCGCTAGTCATCTCCGTGTAAAAAGTACTGCTCACCATTGTAGAATGATCATGAAAAACAGTGTGTTGTACATTTAACAACTGAGGAAAAAAAAAATAAAAAAACAATATTTGGGTCTGCCAGGGGGCTACTTTAGAGCTGTTGAGGCAATACAAGATTGTTGTGAGTATCTTATTAGCATTTAAATGTCTTTTAAATTAAATTGACTACATTAGTATGTGTACAATCGGTTTCCAGCAATTCAGACAAACAGCTGTTGTGAGGCAAAAGCCGGTGGCAACATTCAATCATTTGCCTACCCAGGAGGTCACAAAACAATTCTAAATATAATGTTTTCAAACTGAAAGCAGAGCTGTTGAAGTCAGAATAGTTGGCTTGTCACATTGGATTTTTTTTCTTGGCCAGAATAGTTATCAGAATATGGTTGGTTAGTGCTGAATAATCATGTCCTGGGAAGCTATTGCTATTATTCATCTCTTTGGCTTGCAGATGATAAAACTGTCAAAACAACAACTTATACATTGAAGGGGGGCCATAGTTAGGGACTGGAATATCTTAGAGACTTGGAGGTGGACTCCATGGATTTGAGCCAGTAAGCAACAACCCTTAAAGTCCTTAGTAACCACCAAGCAGCACCATAGCAACAACCCAAAATAGCCTAGAAACTGCATAGCAACATTCTGAACAAAGCCAAAGCATTGTGGCAGTGAGATTGCACCTTTTTATTCACATAGTGTAGTATAGAGTGTGCTAAATCAAGTTCTGATTACTATTTGCATTAGTTTTGGACCTTTTTGTCAACCCATGAAAACAAATTGCATCCACAAATCACTAAAAGATTTGGTTGGCAAACAGTGAAGTACAGTAATAATGGAAGAATAACATGCTGTTCCTTTATCAACACTTCATGCCAACTAAATGGTTCAAAGACAACTCATCCTTTGCATACATATACAGTGCTGTAAGGCCTGACATATGAAACATGGTCAGAAAATCTTTTTGAAAGGGAACAGGTTATTGAACCTTTAGATGAAATGTATTTTTAGATTTAAAAAAAAAAATGGTAACATTTTTTCCCCTTAACTCAGGCTTTTGTGGCTCATGTAATGTGATATACAAAATATGGAGCTCATATTTGAGGAAGGAAAAAATAACTCTTCCGAAGCCCAAAATAAGCAAGGAAATATGCATTTTAATGCAGTTGCTGATATATACATGGCCAAAAAGTAAGGCTGCTCAGATCAATAAAACATACTACTTGCATAATATTCTATATTTCCTATAATTTTCTACAGCCATTCATCATTACAGTGTAATTGAGAGCTATCAGTTTTAACATTTATTAGACTTTAAAAAATAACAACTTCTAATTTAAGTGAACTCAAAACAATCTTCTCATAAACCCATTATAATAAATGTCATATTTAGCTACCTGTGCTCTTCAGCAAGTAGGAAATATACAGAAATTGAATAAAGTTATCAAACACTAAATACTAAATTAAATATAGACAAATCCCTAAAGCTACAAAAGTTATTGACTTCCTCTTTTTTTCTTTTGTTCTTTGATTAACAGACATCACAGCAGCTGGGTTATTAGATTATTTGGCTGCCATTACTTTAGGGCTGCTGCTGCTAAACGCAGATCTGACAGGCATGCTCGTAGTTTAATTTGCGCTTTAATATGAAATGATAAGTTTTTACTGACATATGGCCTGACAACATGTCATCTGACTGCAGTTAGCTGATGTTCTACTGTTTCCACACTTGTCTGACTTGTGCTCGTCACTGAGGTGAAGTGGAGTGCACATCTAAAAAGTCTCCTGTTTGATGACATTCTGCGACTAAATAAATGCATGTCAAGGAAAAAAAGAGACAGAAGCAGCAGTTGTGAGTAGGGTGGCCAACACTAGTTAATATTTTTAATGCCGTTAAACTGGAAAAAACAAATCATCTGCGTTAACATGCTAATTTTGACAGCACTAATACTTATACTAAAAGAACTTTTACTTGCTAAAAAGTATCAACTTTCAGTCAGATGATGCAAGACTAGATTATGTACAGCTTTTGCAGTTGATGATTTAGAGGCCTTATAAATTTGCATATCAAATATGATGAAGTAGACTTTATTTATTAAATTCTGTTATCATAGTTTTTGATGATGGCAGTATGCTGAGGACGAACCAATATTTGCACGTCTTTGTCATTGTTATCTTACCTCTTAGAGATTTCATAAATTATATTCAAGAACTGGCGTCCGTTGTCTGAATATGTCAGAAATGATGGAGATGTTAACATTTGTGTATCACAGCAACCTAATGAGAGGACAGTGACCGTGTGTTTCAGCTACAGCTCACATCCATCTTTGACAAGATAAATGACAGTGCAAAGTAACTTTTAAAGGTACACAAGCATACCATTAGAGACAACAGGATGGCTGCGAGACACAAAACAATCCATGAGTTATCATGATGTTTGTAGCAGAGGGTGAAGGTTATAAAAGCACATATATTCCAATTACTCCGGGAGAGGTTTAATGCTCTCAAAAAATAACATTGCGTGAAGGTTGTGTATTGTCGCTCTGTGTTCTATAGCTCATTGTGCTCAGTGAGCCCTATTCTCCCTACGCTTCTTATAGGATGTGTCATCGCTGTCGCCACGTCTGATTGGGTGACTCAACAGGGTGTCACCTCAACGCTGCTATGCTCTGCTGGTCAGCCACATCTGGCCGCGTCACACTCGCTCTCATCAACAAAGCAATGCGCCCACAATGCCCCATTCCAAGCCCCACTGCTGACCGCCCCCATGTTCTCACATCTTTATGGCTGTCACTTTGTTTTTTACTTCTGCCATAAAATAGTTTAATTAAATGCACCACCTGTGTGAGCGTTCACCTCAAGCTTGTAGTTATTGGTGCCTTATGAGGAAAGGTTTAGCAACAGATAATTAGCATTGGGATGTGACTTTGCTACACATTATTGAAAATAGTTAACAGAGAAGTGGTTGGCTACATGTACTGTTAACCACTACTGAGGCTATTTAAACAGGCATTATGTTGTATCGTTAGTAGTTATTTATTCTGCTTAGTATAACATACAGTGGCATGCAAAAGTTTGGGAACCCATTGCAGAATCTGTGAAAATGTAAATAATTTGAACAAAATAAGAGAGATCATACAAAATGCATGTTATTTTTTATTTTGTACTGTCCTGAGTAAGATATTTTACATAAAAGATGTTTACATATAGTCCACAAAAACAAAAGATTAACTAAAGATATTAAAATAACCCCCTTCAAAAGTTTTTGAACCCTTGGTTCTTAATACTGTGTGTGGTTACCTGGATGATCTACACCTGTTTTTTTTTTCTGTGTGTGTGTGTGTGTGTGTGTGTGTGTCATGAGTCCTTTGTTTGTTCTGAACAGTTAAACTGCCCACTGTTCTTCAGAAAAATCCTCCAGCTCCTGCAGATTCTTCGGTTTTCCAGCATCTTTTGCATATTTGATCCCTTTTAAGCAGTGACTGTATGATTTTGAGATTCATCTTTTCACAGTGAGGACAATTGAGGGACTCAAACTCAACTGTTAAGAAAGGTTCAAACATTCACTGATGCTCCAAAAGGAAACATGATGCTTAACATGAAACATGGAAACATGAAAACTTTTTGCATTTGAAGATCAAGGTAAATTGTAGTTAATTTGTCTTCCCAACTTTCATAGTTTAATAGTGTTAGAGTCCCTCAATTGTTCTCAATGTGAAAAGATGATTCTAAAAATCATACAGTCACTGCTAAAAAGGGTTCAAATATGCAAAAGATGCTGGAAAACCGAAGAATCTGCAGGAGCTGGAGGATTTTTTTTAAAAAACAGTGCTCAGTTTAACTGTTCAGAACAAACAAGGGACTCATTAACAACCATCAAAAACAAACAAACAAAAAAACAGTCATAGATCATCCAGGTAAGCACACACAGTATTAAGAACAAAGGTTTCCCAAACTTTTGGAGGGGGTTATTTTAATAATTTCAGCTTTTTTTGTTTTGCTTTAGTTTTTGTGGACTATATGTAAACCTTTTATGTAAAATATCTTACGACAGTGCTAAATAAAAAATAACATGCATTTTGTATGATCTCTCTTATTTTGGTAAAATTATTCACGTTTTCACAGATTCTGCAAAGGGTTCCCAAACTTTCACATGCCACTGTATATATTTCATTTAACAAAATGCAATATTTATCTGACTCAAAACGTTTTTGAAATGAATGACTCGGTCTTTATTAGAGTGGTACCGTTAAGTTAACTCTCTAATTTGGTTTATAAATGCATGTTATAGGTCTAATTGTGAAAGATTCATCCATGTACAGTGCCCTCCACAAATATTGGCACCCTTGGTAAATATGAGCAAAGGCAGCTGTGGAAATAAATCTGCATTGTTTATCCTTTTGGTCTTTCATTTTAAAAAATCACAAAATTCTAACCTTTCATTGAAGTAAAACAATAGAAAGTTTGGGGGAAATCTCATTATTAAATTATTATTTTTTTCTCTAGTTCACGTTGGCCACAATTATTGGCACCCAATTATTGCAACGTCATTTTCCCAAGATAACAGCTCTGAATTTTCTTCTATAATCTCTGGTGAGTTTAGAGAACACCTGACAAGAGATCAGAGACCATTCCTTTAGAATCTCTCCAGTTCCTTCAGATTCCCAGTTCCATGTTGGTCCTTCTCCTCTTCAGTTCACCCCACTCATTTTCTAAAGGGTTCAGGTCAGGGAACTGGAACAACCATGGCAGAAGCTTTTTTTGTTCTCAGTGACACATTTTTGTGTTTGTTTTGGATCATTGTCCTGATAAAATATCTAAACACGGCCCATTATAAGATTTCTAACAGTGGCAGTCAGGTTTAGATTTTTTTTTCTCTCTTAGTATTTGATAGAATCCATGATGCTATGTATCTAAACAAGATGTCCAGGATCTCCAGCAGAAAAATACGCCCAGAACATTAAAGACCCAGCAGTTTATTTAAATGTGGGCATGGGGTACTTTTTATCCCTGTTTGCACCAAACCCATCTTGAGTGTTTGCTGCCAAAAAGCTCTTTTTTTTTTTTTACTTTCATCTGACCATAGAAGCCAGTCCCGTTTGAAGTTCTAGTTGTATCTGACAACTAAACATGCTGGAGTTTGTTTTTGGATGAGCAAGCAGGATTTCTCTTGAAACCCTCCTAAACAACATGTGGTGATGTAGGGGCTATTTTAATTTTTTTTTTTTTAGGCTTTCTGGCCCCAAGACTTAACTAATCTCTGCAATTCTCCAGCTGTGATCCTTGGAGAGTCTTTGGCCACTCAAAGTCTCCTCCCCACCATCCATTATGACGATATAGACACACGTCCTCTTCTAGACAGATTTGTAACATCTTTAGTTGATTGGAAGTTCTTAATTATTGCCCTGATGGTGGAAATGGGAATTTTCAATGCTTTAGCATTTTTTTTTTACAGCCACTTTCTATTTTGTGAAGCTCAGCAGTCTTGTTCTGCACATCAGAACTATGTTCTTTGGTTTTACTTCTTGTGATGGACAATTAAGGGACATTTGGCCTTTGTGTTTCTCATATTTATAATCCTGTGCAACAGGAAGTCATGACTGGACAATTTAATGTTCCTAGTCACCCTGGTGTGCTAAAAAATGTAAATATGAGTGGAAATATACTTCAGAGATATTTTACTCATAAGAATTTCTAGGGGTGCCAATAATTGTGGCCAACGTGAACTGGCGAAAAATATTTATTTCATAATGAGATTTTCTCCTCACTTTCCATTGTGTTACTTCAATGAACGGTTAGAATTTTGTGATTTTTTTTGAATGAAAGATCGAAAGGATAAACAATGCAGATTTATTTCCACAGCTGCCTTTTGTTCATATTTACCAAGGGTGCCAATATTAGTGGAGGGCACTGTATGTTTTATTTTTGGACAAATGTTTGATCAAAGTGTTAAAACTCATCTGGTCATCTGGTGAAAATGACAGACTTCTCTCTGGAGACATACAATAGACTGGACTTTTCTGAACATTTAGTCCACTTAAACCCAGCCCATCCACATCTGCAACACATCCACATTTCAAAATCGAATCAACTAACTTGACAGAATCAAGTCCCAGCCCTACATTTTTTTTATTATTATTATCCATTACATTCAAATATTCATCACAACATAAAAAAAAAAGATCTGACGCTGCTTCTGTTTCATTCCAACAAAAAATTACGTGAAATGTCATGCAAGGACATTGTTTTGGTACAGCATGTTTGATTATTGCATCATTTCCTTCGTAAGTAATGCTGTGTTCACAATGAGACAATGAGGTTTTAGAGTTTTGACAGAATATCAATTACTACAACAAGATATAGACTACATTAACGGAAGAAAAATGAAGAAGAAATAATTTACATCAAAGGTCTAGACTTTTTTAGATGGTTTTGGTAGACCTAAAGATATTGAACTTTTTAAACGCCGGCTGTAACATTTAGGAACCGCTAATCGACAGTTTGAAATGCGACATGACATTTATTATACCCGAAGGAGAAAGGTCTCTTGTTCTCTCTCGTCTCTTATCCCTCAGAAGATAAATTGAAGCGCTAAAACGGACAGATTTCAGTCAACCGCAGTCATCATACTCTCATTTCAAGCACTCGAGTAAAGGCCAAGTGTCCCATCTTTCGCATACCTCCAAACTCACAACACACAAGGTCATGTGCGTGTTTACTTAACTATTCTTTAGATCATTCCAAGGCCTTTTGATTTGCAATGTATCACATGTAAAATTACTCAATGAGCTTAAGGGTTTGTTAACGCAAGCAACAATTTTCAAGACCTTGTTTTGTATCTAATGTGTTCTTTAGAGAAATGAAATGAGAGCTTAACTCAAATAAAACTTGTATAAAGCAACGCAACTGCTGTCACCTGAGGATGCCACTTAATTTTATGTTTGCAATAGCAGTATTGGCAAAACAGTACGGTTTACTTGCCAAGTTCTTTTGCTCATAAAACACGGCCGTCTGTGCCGCCAAGGATTATATCATTACAGCAAATTGGTCATGCAGCACCATTCTGTCAAAGTCAATTGAAATCTTATTGCGCTACATTTACGACATTTTCTTTCCCGCTTGGTTAAGTCTGACCAAGATAGAAGCTAAATGCTTCTCATGACACAAAACAACATATGTTTTACTGTTGTGACATGCAGAAGCAGATTTCTAAATTGACCTCATGCAAATACATCACAGTCAGAACAAAGACACGTTTTCCGCTTTCCAGATACCGTTATAGATACACACTAGCTATTAACAGTGTACTTACGCTGTAATATACTGTGCGTGTGACTTCTTCAGTGCCGATGCGTAAGAGCTAGGCTAGCTTATCCGCACTTTGTTGACATTACGGCCCACAAACTCTTGTGTATGGCGGCAACAAAAGTGACCGCTTTTAGGGACTCTTCTAAGTCATAAATTGACTAATTGGACACCCTATGGTCTTGTGGACCATGAACACATACAATCAGAGGTCAAGGAAATTGTGCCATCTGGAAAAGGCTAATGCTAATTGTGCTGTTTTATGCAGAATGATGTGGAAAAAGACCCCTGCTGAAAAAGAAAAAGAAAAAAAAACTAAAACAATAGAAGCCAACACAGAAAATTCTAATGGTTTCCACTATAAATATCATTACACATTACAAACCATTAACTATTAGCCATTAAAACCATTAAAAATGGTTTCCTGTAGTGTGTTTTGCAACAAATTCAATTAGGATTTAGTGGTTTTAACAAGCTACCAATAGAGTTTTCATTAAAACCAATGCAATTCCCATTATAACCAGTAAAACCATTACAAGTTCTGAGATTGTTTCTATTATTTTTCTCAGCATGCACTTTTTCTTCCACTCCAACTTACTGTTTCAGCAGGAAATATGGTAACACATGAAAGAACTGTGCTCTGCAAGTAATCTAATGAGGTCTTTAAAGAGCGACCTAAATAAAGATTGCTGAAAGCTTTAGCTTACCAAAGAATTGGCCAGAGAGAACAATCATTATAGCTATAAAGAAACACTTCAATACTGCAGTGAATTTTGGCATGTGCTTATGTACTGCAATCAAGCTGTGAACCTTCTTAAAGAACACTTCCTGTTGAATAATTAGTTAATCGGTCAAGAAATTGATATAACACAAATCTAGTCTTGTATTGCTGATAACTGATTCAGCATCACTGAAGAATTCCATTCATCTCTGCTGCATTCAGACAGCGTGAGGTGTGCGAATGAGCTACTGTGGTTAAAGGTTAAAGTGTGTAAATTTCCCGTGTTACATAACTTTCTTTTTTTTCCACTTTAATATGCAGGCAACTATAACAAAAGTTGATCTCCCAGAAAAGTGTACGCTTAATCAAAACATTGCTTTGTTTGTTTGAGTGTCCTCACCAGCCCCATGCTGCAACTTGATGTTTACTTGCAGTTTTGCATTGTGTCCTTGAAGTCCACAAGACCATAGGGTGTCCTGTTTGACATTTGAAGTTTCTGAAGGGTGCTTATACGCACCCCATTGTGGCCACTATGTGCCCTTAATGTAACCTTTTGTCCATGCTGGCTCAATTTATTTTGCATTATGTCACTAAAACATGACAACAAGCACTTAGTGCGACATTTGGGACAGGGCCTACGTCTGTTAATGAGCACCCTTGAATTAATACACCTTGGACACACAAAAACATGCGTTAAAGGATAGTTCACCCAAAAATGAAAATTCTGTCATTAATTACTCACCCTCATGTTATTCCAAACCTGTAAGACCTTTGTTCGTCTTTGGGACATAAATTAAGATATTTTTGTTGAAATTCATAGACAGCAGTGGTACTACCATGTTCAAGGCCCATCAACAAAATAGTCCATGTGACATCAGTGGTTCAATCGCAATTTTATGAAGCTGCAAGAACAAATTCCGCTAAGAAAACTAAAATAATTCATTCCACAATTCTTCTCCTCTGCGTCATCCTATCGCCATTTTGGAGAGTATCATGACGCACACGTGCGCTTTCCTCTAAACGTAAACCAAGCGTGGTCACATTTGTTCTGCATCAGCAGCATGTGTTGTTTACATGTGAGGAAAGCACACGCATACGTCGTGATTCTCTCCAAAATGGTGCTAGGCTGACTCAGACGAGAAAAATTGTTAAAAAGTCATTATTTTTGTTTTCTTTGCGCACAAAAAGTGTTCTTGTAGCTTCATAAAATTCCAATTGAACCACTGATGTAACATGGACTATTTAGTGGATGTTCTAGGTACCTTTATTTTTGGGTGAGCTAAACCTTTAACCTCTCCATTAAAGATAAGTTTTCAAAAATGTCTCTTTAGCTGGGTTTCCATGCAAAGTTGCAGATTTAACTTATGCACAAAATTGGAATATCGTATAAAACATTTGCAAATAAGCACTGTTTTCATCCAACCAGTCAAAGAGAACAAAATTGTCACTTCCTGATAAACTGGCACCAAATATCACTGAGAAAAGTAGCATAAGTTATTGAATATAATAATTTTCATATATAATAGCACAAAGTACAATAAATGCAATCATTGCTTTTAGAGGTGGATGCCTGCTGTTCGAGAACACAGTCATGTAAGATAGTCCTGGGAGGCAATTATATAAAAATTAGTGGTGTCAATCAATAAAAAAAAAAAAAAAATTAATCACACATTTATTCAGAAATTAATTGCGATTAATTGGATTAATCTCACCTAACGTTTAAGTTTTTTAATTGTACTTTTATATTGAAATAATTTCACATTCAATCTTTAAATTCATGTAGAAACAACATAAAGAAAGTTTAGTTTTAATATTTGTTTAATGCCATATTTTCTTATGACTGAAGGCAAGTATCACTGATACCAGCTGACATCTCTATGAATTTTTTTCCTATTTTACCATTGACTATAGCCATTTGACATTACAGCATAATTGAGAGCTATCACTTTAGCATTTATTAGACTTTTAAAACATAACTTCTAATTTAAGTGAACTTAAACAAATCTTCAACATAAACCTTATGATAATAAATGTCATGTAGCTACCTGTGCCTTTCGGGAAGAAAATATAGCCTAATTTAAAAAAGTCATCAAACACTAAATTCTAAATTAAATAAAGATAAAGTTTAAAAATGATAGAAGTTATTGATTTGCTCTTTTTATTTTGTTCTTTGATTAACAGACATCACAGCAGCTGGTTATTAGGATATTTTGTCTGCTGTTACTTTAAAAGCTGCTGCTGCTGAACTTGAGGCAGATCTGATACTGCTTTAAATGTAACTCATAAGTAATGAATACTTCCACGCACAGTTTTAAGGCAGCTTTAATCGCCTTTTTTGTGACTTCTTGACTTAACCGACAACATAAGTACATTGCACACTCATAGTTTCATTTGGGTTTGAATATGAAACAGCACTTTAATATTGCCCAATAAAGCGTGCGCCGGCACATTGTGCATGCACTTGAAGAGCACATGCTATGAGCACAGTACAACAGCTGACAGAATAGGAAGATTCGTTTTTGTTGACATATGGCCTGGTAATATCTCATCTGACAGCAGTTCACAGTTGTTCTACTAAGGCTCCTCGTCACCGGTACGGTTTCTGCTCTCGTTTGACTCATGCCTAGTGCTGAGGTGAAGTTGGTGCTGAGGAGCGCACGTCTCAAAAAAATGTCTCCCATTTGATGTGCTCGTAAAGACGTTCTGCGTCTAGATAAACGCAATTCTTTAGCAGTTGTGAGTGGGATAGCCAAACCTAGCCCCGCCCCTGCGTTAACTGCTTTAAATATTTTTAACGTGTTAAACTTAAAAAAAAAAATTAAACGCTTGTGTTAACGCAAATTTTGACACCACTAATAAAAATACTTGGACGACAGACTTTGTTTGTGCATTTAAGAATGACAAATACAACATTTCAAATGCTGTGCAATGAGATCGGTAACGATAACGCAAAATCACATGGCTTTTTTTGATGTGCATGGAGGAATTTATTTGGCAAATGCGCTTCCATCTCCCTTCAAAAAGTCAAAAACCACCTCAAACAAGTGTAAAAACATTTTTTTTTTTGTTTTTGTTTTTTTTCAAAATTTGCTGTCTCCATTACTCGTTTTTGATACAATGCTTCAAAATGTGCTTAAAAACAGGGTGATGGAAACATAGCTTTTATCAAAGTGGCTTCTCAAACAGTCAATCATCTTGAAACAATGTTATTTTAGTATTATGTTTATATACTGTTACAATATTTATTAATATTGTGAATTACCTTTTATTTTTATATTTTCAGTTTTCATTTTAATTTTAAAGTTTTAGTTATTTTATTATGTGTTTTTGTCATTTTTATTATTTATTTATTCATTAAATGTATTTCATGTGTGTGGATACTCAGTGTAAACATTCGTGAATGCAGCCAGAATTTACATACAGCCGATGGTAAAGCCCTATAATTTCTAAGATGCAGAAAAAATGGACAAATCCAGTCATAAAAATTACATTTTCTAATGTACGGAATGTCACAGAATTTGGGAAATTTTAGATGATAAACCAAAAGTAGGTCTGTCCTCTTAATCAAATTGTGATCTGGACTAATCTCTGTGAGTAGTTTTAATAGATTTAGCAACATAATAGCACTGTCCTGAAAAACAAATAAAAATGCCTTTATGCACCCATCTGGGAAAAACATGAGTGGTAAATAAGTGGTTTAGCAAAGCTTACGCAACATTTTTATCCCAAACCATCTACAATGTATGATTCTTACACTCTGTCTATCGTGTAAGAAGTCCCTGGCTCCCAGCAGAGAAGGGACGGCACAGTCCCCTCCCACTCCTGGTAGTTGCTCAACATCATCTACCATTACCGCAGCGAGAGGGACTCTGAGTACAATAGGCAGTTTCAACCCATTTTTGCCTGAGCATTTTCTATCGACTGGTTTCTTAGGCTCCCTGAAGCTATTTCATTTTCATGTTTTTGATCTTGCGTTTTTGTGCAGATCAATAAAATCTCAAAAGAAGTCTTCTAAGCCCCCAAAACCCCCTTCTCGCGAGCTCTCTCACCAGACGAAGAGGTCTGTGCCTCCCATGTCTTTACAACAATTGTTTTTTCTTAAATGTCTCAGGAGGCTCACATTTCTAGGGGCTGTTACAAAATACTTGCAGTCATTTTATCACCTATTCAAGCTCATTTTGCTGTCACACAAATGACATAAAATTGTGCATATAATTTCTCTTCTATTCCATGGCACTGTTCTGTTGACACAAACAATAGCATGAAATGGCATGGTCAGAAGGCCGCTGCCTGACATTGATATTGATTCCAGCGTGCGCATGCTACGTTTCGCAGTGCCAAGAAGGATTGCCCATTGACTGAGTGTCCAAATCATTACATGTTCCGGCAGACAGATGCCGGAAATTAATTATCTTATATGAATACTAGACAGTGTCTGCGTGCAGTGGTGTGTGGGTATATGCTTATATCAGACGGGGGTGGATGCATGCTAAAGGTGACATTATAAATGCATTTTCCCTTCTAGTGCTGGCACGAAGTGTAAAAATTAATGCAAATGTATTGAGATCTTCTGTTGCATGCCTGTGCTGATGACACTCTTGAACTCAGGCCCCCTTATTGGTGTGTTTGAAACGCCTGCGTGATAAATGCTCTCTGCTGTGCAATATAGATGGATGTCATTGAGCTGAGATGGTTGGATATTTATATATGTCTCAGAGCTGGTCTCTTTATTAGCCAATTATCAAAGACTGAAAGGTCACACAGTTTTTTGTATTCTGCTGTAGTGCTTGTCGAAAGGGCATGTTTATTAGAAAGCCTCTGGTAGGTGTTCGCTTATGTTAAGAAAAGATCGCTTCTGTTTTTCCGGTGATTACCATGATGTTACTCCATGCCAAGCCATCCAGCTGGTAATTGTAACACTGCAGGATATTTTTTTTTTTTCATGATTGAATTCATTATGACTCATTGCAGGCCCACACGGAAGCTGCTCCTGTGAACTCTGCAGACCTCCGCAGAATTGGAACACTAATCATTCAAAGTTTTCCACATCGCCCTCCTTTTTTGTTTGTTTGGTATATATTGTAAGATTTCATTATCCTTCTTTATTATCCATCTACTGATTCTTAATTCCATTCCCTAAATTTTCCTCAATATTATGTTTTATTATGTTCGTAAAAATATCATGTCTTGCGCAGTGTTCGTGAAAGCAGCCGGAATTTGCATTAAGCTAATGTGAATCAGTGTGCAACCTCCCAAATTTATCTTGGATCATTAAATTTCTTTCTGAAAAATGTTTATTTTGTACCAATGATAACTGATAAATGTTCATTAACTTTTGAACGTTTTGTCTTGACACATAAAATATTACATTTAAAGGATACACAAAATGTAACACGTTAAATTCCTGACATGCTTCTTTTTCTGGTCATTTAAAGTGCTCCAGAATGATGAAAAAAAAAATGAAATAAGGGGTCGACCGATGTGTTTTTCAGGGCCAATGCCTATACCGATTATGACAGATCAAGTAGACCGATAACCGATATTTTGAACCGATATATATATATATATATATATATATTTTGAACCTAGACATATATATATATATATATATATATATATATATATATATATATATATATATATATGTCTAGTGTAAAAATTTAAAGTAATGTCAAAACTAAGAATAACAAGGGCTCTGACAAAAACTGCCTTCCCTGGTGTTAACTGAGTGTAGAATTCCCACACTGCACTTCTTTCTGTTGTCTACCTCTGTGCATCCATCTACAATAAGGGTAATATAAAGAGAGAGTTAAAAGTGGCGCCACTGCATTCCTGCAGACTGTAAGCTTCATGATTAAGCCTATGAATACTGTACTACAGCTAAACAGCTTGGGGAAATGTAAGTATTTGGCTTCAGTGATTTACATGTTAGAAATGTATGTATAATACCGTTACCTCTCGTAATTCCTCATTAATTCTTTTCTGATGACTAAAACATAACCTAAAATAGTAGAGTTGACTATTCAATTCATCTAATGCACACTAATGGATTAACTTAAAAAAAAGTATATAATAAGTGTAAATAATTTAATTGTGTATTATAGGCATACTTAGTTCAAATAGCCTATTTAAATTTATACATTTTGTCATCATTTTGTGCCTATGTGACATTAGAAATTTCAGTTTTAATTTAGAGTACAGTGCAAATGAAGGCATAAAACAATTCCATTTATCTTTTGATCAAATAAGAGTTAAACTCTTTATTTTTGACAAACGAAGGGGTTTACTATTAAAACTGATGATTACTCTTTTAAACAAAATTAATTAATAATTGTTGTTGTAGTAGTATTACGTATATTCTACTGCACCACAGTAATATATCTCTGACAAATTATTTAAGCTAAACAGAACTTTTTTTGACGGGTTGCCATGAGCGTAGCCTATTATATGATATGACTCTCAACAAATCAGATTGGTGGTGGGCGGAGATTGCTCTCCGCCACAGAGTGGTGAGTTCCGACAGGCTGCGTCAGCATCAGAGCCAAATTATTTTATCGGCGAATCAGCCTTGAAAGTGACCGATACCGATAATCATAAAAATACCTAATATCGGCGCCGATAATCGGTGATTCACTAGGTCCCCCTAGTGAATCACGGCCACTGGAGAGACCTGATTATGCAGTAGCTATATGTGATACAGTAGTGAAGATTTCTGATTTGATTTGTAATAGTCTTGGATGAGATTACAGTGATGATATTGTGTGCTGTTGCATCGTCTGTTGGTGTAGTGAGTATCAGTTTAAACTGCAGACAGTGAATGAGACTAAAAGGGAAGTAATTGGAGTACATTACAGTAATTACCCTGACACTGACATACTGTCCTGCAGTCTGAACAACTCTACTCAGACAGGTCCTTGTTTCCTCTGTGTCTTCTTAACACACACACAGTCACACACAATCCTCAGGGTGGTTCGCCTGGGGCCCAGAGATAAGGCAATCTTGTGTGCAGCTGTATTAACAAAAGAGTCAGGACTTACACCCTGGGCTCTGGGCACCACTGCATGCACCCTCATACACACAGATATGTTAGTGTACACACACACACACACACACACACACACACAAATTATACACATTTACCATTTACCTGTTAAAAGAAGGACATAACGTAGGTTAACGTAGATGGGTTGTCAATGCATATAGGGCAGATTTATGTAAAATATTAATGGAATATTTTAAATATAAGACTAATATTAAATGTTACTGACTAACAAAAATCCCTAATTTCTACATTTTTAAAATTACAAAACAAATATGTTAAAGGTATAATGACACTTGTAGATGTGCCACTCTGTACTATGGAAGGCTGTTTCCGCCACTGAATACAAAAAAAAGGTTGTAAAACTTTTTATCTCACAATTATGACCTTTTTTTTGGCAAATGCGAGTTTGTATCCCATAGTTATGACGTTTTTCTCACAATTATGACTGTTTTCCTCAGAACTGTGAGATATAAACTCACAACTGCAAGTCATATAGTCCAATTTGGAGGGGGGAAAAGACTCATATCTTCTCAGAATTGTGAGTTTGTATCTTATGATTTTATTTTTCAGAATTGCGACTTTATATCATGCAATTCTGACTTAATTTCTTAGAATTGCGAGTTTATCAATTCTGACTTTATAATTTGCAATTGCAAGTTTGCATCACACAATTCTGAGCAAAAAAGTCAGAATTGCAACATGTAAATTTGCAAATGTGAGAAAAAAGTCAGAATTGTGAGATAAAAAGTTGCAAATACCTTTTTTTATTTTTTATTCAGTGGCGGAAATGGGCTTCCATAGTATACAACACAGCACTAGCTAGCTTTTTTATTTTTTTCAAAATACATTTGTTTTTAGAATTCTGCATATTTATACTTATACCTATAAATTCATTATATCATACATTTATATAATATTTTAATGTAGTATCTTAAATATAAATATAATCAGTAAGTCATCGCAACCATAACTTTCACTTACTATATAATAATTTCACTAATGTCAGCTTTATTTTTAAAATATGCATTCTAGACAAGATTTTAAAAAATAAAATCACCAATTTGATTAAAATTAAAAATTTAGTTAAGTGGGTGGATCAGATTCCAAAAATGTTGTACTTGTGATTAGATTATATTACATATTACTTTTTTAAAATGGTCATAATCAGATTCCAGTTAATTTTTTATTCATTACATGATTACATTTTTTTTGTTTTTTTGACCTGTATACAGTATTTCACATAAAAGACTTTTACATATAGTCCACAAAAGAAAATAAAAGCTGAATTTATTAAAATGACCCAGTTCAAAAGTTTACATATGCTTGATTCTTATTGCTGTGTTGTTACCTGAATTTTTTTTTTATTTTTTCAGTGATGGATGTTCATGAGTCCCTTGTTTGTCCTGAACAGTTAAACTGCCCGCTGTTCTTCTGAAAAATCCTTCAGGTCCCACAAATTCTTTGGGTTTTTAGCGTTTTTGTGTATTTGAACCCTTTCCAACAATGACTGTATTATTTTGAGATCCATCTTTTCACACTGAGGACAACTGAGGGACTCATATGCAACTATTACAGAAGGTTCAAACACTCACTGATGCGCCAGAAGTAAAAACGAAGCATTAAGAGCTGGGGGTGAAAACTTTTGAACAGAATGAAGATGTGTACATTTTTCTTATTTTGCCTAAATACCGTATTTTTTTCATTTAGTACTGCCCTTCAAAAGCTACAGAAAATACTTACATGTTTCCAAGAAGACAAAATAAGTTACATTTACCCTGATATTCAAATTCAAAAAGTTTTCACCCCCCGGCTCTTAATGCATCATGTTTCCTTCTAAAGCATCAGTGAGTGTTTGAACCTTCTGTAATAGTTGCACACGAGTCCCTCAGTTGTTCTCAGTTGTAAACTTTTGACCTCAAATGTATATGCAAAGTAATCTAAAACAAATCCAAAGGTAGTGCGAATACATTACCTAAAATTTGTAATTACATTGTCACTAGATTACGTCACTGACTATAATTTTCAGTAGTAATTTGTAATCAATTTGTAAGTAATCTACGCAGATATTCATTACAATTTCACATTAAAATTCAATAGCAGAGTCAGCGATATCAAGTTCAAAGATGGTGATGCCTACAAATATAGAGCAAACCCGTTTTCAAACTGACTTTAACACAAAGGTGTATTAATCACAAGCTATAAACGGTCCAAGCACCCTCAAGTGCAAATCAAGAAGTGCTGTTGTTAGAAAACAAGTGCTGTCTTTCTCACACTCATGCGGTATCCACTACCCAGCTTTACTGGAGCATGAGGGTTGTGTCCAGTCCTCTGGGAGCTGATGGATGAGATGTGATGGATGAGACCCCTTATGCTCGCAGCTTCCCTGTAGCTACAGCACTGCAACTGCAACACTGCCTCTCACACTTCACTTTCTTTTCTTTGCTTCTTCATCTTTTCCAGCTTCTTTAAAGCAGCACGTGTGCTTGCCTAAGAGGCCTCTCGCTGTGACACAAATGAATTTTGCAATTAAAAGGGCATATAGGAAACATTATGATCATTGTAATTCAGCGTCGCGTATTGTGGGGCGCCGATAAATCTAATCACACCAATTTAAGGTGGAAAGATTAGAGGAATAAATTTATTCAGCTTTTCGTTTTTGTAATTATAACGCATAGAATGGTTTAATTTCCTGCACAGAAGATGAAAGTGGTTATTCTCTTCATTTCTTTTTCCCTGATAGAAGTGAGTGTGTGCACATGTATCCAAACAGTTCTTATTTGCATGTCTCGGTGCATGATTATGTTACATTTGAAGTCGACTTGAAACGGCATTCGCAATTCATTTTGCTTCTGTAGTGCGAGGTATTTACAAGTAAAACATTATTAAAGGAGAATTGGGAATTGATTGGATCTTGGAAAGAGGTCTCTAAGTGACATGCGGCTGGAGGGGAGAGTTTGGATTGGCGCTTATATGCAACACAAATGTCTTTAGTTACAGATCCCGTTGATAATGTCAGTCATGATTAATTTATTACATGATCTAATTTTCAAATAACAGGTTAAAATGATAAAATGAGTATTTGGTTGGTCACATGATATGTCATATGAGGACGATCCACTCTGTCTTCATAAAATGAAAGCAGAAATAGCTTAATTTAGCAAACATAATTGTCAAAAAATACTTTTCATTATTATACAAGGGGTAAAACTTTTTAATAGGGGAAAAAGTAAATTGGTAAACTGGGTCAGCTGTGATTCATGTTAAATTAAAATACATTATTTAAAAATGATTTAATACATTATTAACGCTAGTTATAAATGTTACATTATGTAAAATGTACAGTGTGTAAGTTTCAGTTGAATCATGTTGGTTATAGACTTATTTTAAACATGTAATTGAATTAATTTTGTTGAAATTTATTCATTTTGGGATTATTTTTTTTCAAAACTCTAGCTACATCCTAGCTGAGTAAGGCTGGTTTTTCACCAGTATGTTTTGTTTTGTTTTTAATGAATTTTAGGTTTATTTTAGTTTTTTAGCAGTTTGTGGGTTTTATGGATTTTGTGGATTTTATGTTCATCAAGGGTGCATTTCATTTGAATGAAAATATAGAAAAACAATCATTTGCAATTTAAAATAACTGTCTTCTATTTTAATATACTTTAAAATATCATTTATTCCTGTGATGCAGTGCTGAATTTTCACCAGCCATTACTCCAGTCTTCAGTGTTATATGGTTCTTCAGAAATTATTCTAATGCTGATTTATTATCAGTGTTGGAATCAGTTGTGCTGCTTAATATTCTTTGCAAACTATGGTTCTTTTTTCAATATACTTTGATGAATAGAAAGTTTAAAAAAAACAGTATTTCTAAATCTTTTGTAACTATACACTACCATTCAAAAGTTTGGTGTCAGTATTTTTTTTTTTCTTTCTTTTTCTGAAAGAAAGTAATACTTTTATTCAGCAAGGATGTGTTAAACTGATAAAAAGTGGTAGTAAAGACTTATATTCTAAGAAAATATCTATATTTTGAATAAATTCTTTTATTCATCAAAGAATCTTGAAAAAATGTATCACAGGTTTCAGACAAACTATTAAACAGCAGTTTCCAACACTGATAATAAATTAGCACATTAAAATTTATTCTGAAGGATCGTGTGACACTGAAAACTGGAGTAGTGGCTGATTAAGTCATTCAGTTTTGCATCACATAAATTATATTTTAAAGTGTATTCAAATAGAAAAACATTATTTTAAATTGTAATTTCACAATGTTACTTTTTTCAGTATTTTTGATTCAAAAAATGTAGCTTTTGTGAGCATTTTTTTTTTTAAGCATCAAAAATCCTACTGAATGACAGAGACACAAAAAGTGACAGTAAAATCATTTTTAATGTTGCAAATGATTTCTATTTCACATAAATATCAGCATATTAGAATGATTTCTGAAGGATCATGAAAGACAAAAGACTGGAGTAATGACCACTGAAAATTCAGCTTTGACATCAGAGGACTACATTTACAATATATTTAAATAATGTGAACTATTTCACATTATTATTGTTTTTACTGTATTTTTAGTTAAACTTCTGACTGGTAGTGTCTAACATGGTCATTGCATTAACCATTGTGACACACTGGTTGAGTACTACACCACAGGTTTATGGAAATGTAATTCACAGTAAGCCAGCCAGTAGTAATGAAGTCACCAGCAGTCACAAGTGAAGTAAAATTACATAAATGTTTAATTCACACTGTGTTTTTGTAAGTAGGTGCATAGAGTCATCAAGGCTGCAGATGGCGAGGGCTGTGTGAAACCACTGTTAAATAGCTGTTCATATCAAATGGTATTAAACTCAGAGGCAGCGCTTTCAAAGCACTCTGATTCAAGCCCAGAATTCAGTTCTTCACCTTTACCTGTAAAAGCACATTATCACCTTGGCTCACAAATCTCTTACACACTCGACCTGAACCTATGCTGTTAACATAGAAGCTTTCACAACAAAGAAATGGTTGGAATAACAACTGGAAGCATATGAATGTTGCCCTAGATATGGCTGTCTGCTCACTTTAATATATTTACGCCAATAGATGATCACACGGTGCTGCTGATCTCTGCCGCCCTGAGGCATGGCAAGCGTTCCTTTAAATAGATTTTCGTCAGTGCAATGGAACTGTAAATAGACAATATAAAATATATATTTTTCCCACTACTTCGTAACTTTGCCTGCCAAAATGGTGAAATGCCAACTACAGACCCCTGGGGCATTCCCCTTATCTCTCCTCATTTCACTGCCAAAGGATTCACCTGTGAAATATGGAGAAAGAAAATGCAGTGATCCTAGGCGCTCTTTACACGTAATGTTATTCCAGTCCTTTCTTCAAGCATTTCCTGCTGAAGGTATACTATACTTTGAATAGAAGTATCAGAACTTTCAAGCATTTGTGACACTTCAACTCTGTGGGTGGTTGTGAAAGGTGACATTCAGGCAATAATATGTTGTTGTGTTCATATTTTTTTATTATTTATTTTGAGCACACACTGTATGTTTCAGTATTTAAACAAATTTAAACTGTTTGCTTTCTTCATTATATGGAATATATATATATATATATATATATATATAAATTAAAAACAAAAACTCTACACCCTTGACTATTTAATAATATATGTATTGGTATTCAAGAAACATTTATTGACACCACACCGACAGGCATCTGAGAATGGCTCGATTTGAAAAAGGGGATATTATTTTTACAGATTAATTAAAAACCACTGCATGGATTTTTATCATTATAGGGTAGATTTGTACATACACTGCCAACACACATTAATGTTCAAACAACATGAAAAAGTAAACTTTGCATCCGATGACCCCTTTAAGCATATTTGATTGTATTAAAGTGGAACTATTTCAAGTATACTTCAGGTATATCTTGCATTTAAAGACTGATATTATACAGAGATCATAAAATCCTTATTAATGGTGATGTTAAAACACATTTTAGGCATAATTTTATGAAATGTGCAGTAAACAAATACTCCAAATCAAGTTTAATTATAATTTTATATTTTAGAAAGTCTTAAGTAATGTATCAATGAACATGTTAATGGCTTTGAGGAATAATCTGTATGAAGTAAATGATGGCATTTTTTTTTTTTTTTTAACTAGGGTATACATATAAAATATGGAGAAAGAAGAATGCAGTGATCCTATATCATTTTTTATTTTATATATTAATTGTGTTTATATATAATGTTTTATTTGTAAATGTAAAAAAAGAAAAAAAAAACATTTTCTGTTCTGTTACAGCCAACAATTCTCAACCTATAAAGTAAAAAAAATATATATATATAGTATACTAGAACTTAACATTTAATTTGAAATATGGTGTGTGAATAAATAGAAATCAAGAAAAATGTCACTTAAATGAGTAGTTCACAAAAATGTACAGATAATTTACTCACCCCCTTGTCATCCAAGAAGTTCATGTCTTTCTTTCTTCAGTCGTAACGAAATTATGTTTTTTGAGGATGAAGATGCAGTGGATGGTGCCCCTGAGCTTGAACTTCCAATATGCAGTTTAAATGGAGCTTCAAAGGACTTTAAACGACCTCAGCCGAGGAAGAAGGGCCTAATCTATTTAAACGATCAGTTATTTTCCAAAAGAAGTAAATTTATGTACTTTTTAACCTCAAACACTCGTCTTGTCTAGTTCTACATGAACTCTGTGTATTCCGGTTCATGACAGTTAGGCTATGTTGAAAAACTTCCATTTTCTTCTCCAATGTCAAAATCATCCTACATCGCTGTTTTACCTTCTCTCTGTAAAGGGTGTTTGACCTCCTTTGCATGTTCACTTTGTAAACACTGGGTCAGTACCTCTGCAGCGACTGAAGTTGGAGGAGAAAATGAGATGGGAGTTTTTCGACATACCCTAACTGTCGTGAACTGGAATACACAGAGTTCATGCAAAGCTAGACAAGATGATCATTTGAGGTTAAAAAGTATATAAATTCTAAATGTTTTTTTTAGAAAATAACCAATCGTTTGACTAGATAAGACCGTTAAATGCTGATATTTGAAGAAGCACTGAATTATGTATGCATGTCTATGTGTTTCGTAGTTGTTAAATGTATTCAGACTTCATACATGAACCGCACGTTTCTCTTTCCGCAGTGGGAGTATGTTAGAAAACATATTTGTACATCTCTGCAGTGTGTCTCAGCCAACAAGCCCTGCTGAGAATATACCCCCCCTCAGTGCTTGTTTTATTTTAGTGCTTTCATTCTTTCTCTGTCTGGGATGATACAACAGAACTCACAACTAGCATGAAGCCTATAACAGCTCTAACCGCAGAGTGTGTGCGCGAAGCACTCGCTTCTTCATGGCTGGGCGCCACGGCAACTGAGGCCACTCCGTGAGGCTGGTTTAAATGAGAGAGAGAATCTTAGTGTGGCCTTGTTATGGGGTGCCTCCCAGCCAACTGGGCCACAGTCACTCTGGCTTTTACCGCTGGCCTCCGCTCGTCGTTAATGGCAGTTTAGTGCTTCGTCCCTCGCTGCGCCCTCTTCCTAAGAGGGCCGCTTTCTTTTTTAAATAAAGTCATCTGAGGCCAAAGATCTTGAACATTTGCTTTAGGAAGAGAAAGATAAACTCGTTATTTTAGCAAGACTTCAGGGTGCTCATAGAATGAAGGTGGAAGAGTTGCCACTTTGTCAATCACATTAGTCACAATCACTGTTCTCGTGTCTAGTTTCTAGATACTAATCAAAAAAGTGCTTCTCCTTCTATATATCCCATCTACAGTTCAAGTTAAAAGTTTACACACACCTTGAAGAATCTGCAAAATGTTAATTATTTTACCAAAATAAGAGGGATCATACAAAATGCATTTTATTATTATTATTATTATTATTATTATTTAGTACTGACCTGAATAAGATATTTCACATAAAAGACATTTAGTTCATGAGAAAATAATGGTTCAATTTATAAAAATGACCCTGTTCAAAAGTTTACATACACTTGATTCTTAATGCTGTGTTGTTATTTGAATGATCCACAGCTGTGTTTTTTTTTTTTTTAGTGATAGTTGTTCATGAGTCCCTTGTTTGTTCTGAACAGTTAAACTGCCTGCTGTTCTTCAGAAAAATCCTTCAGGTCCCACAAATTTTGTGGTTTTTCAGCATTTTTGTGTATATAACCCCTTTCCAACAATGACTGTATGATTATAAGATCCATCTTTTCACACTGAGGACAACTGAGGGACTCATATGCAACTATTACAGAAGGTTCAAATGCTCACTGATGCTCCAGAAGGAAACACAATGCATTAAGAGCTGGGGGTGAAAACTTTTGGAATTTGAAGATCAGGGTAAATGTAACTTATTTTGTCTTCTGGGAAACATGCAAGTATTTTTTGTAGCTTCTGAAGGGCAGTACTAAATGAAAAAAAAAAAGTGATATTTAGGCAAAATAAGAAAAATGTACACATCTTCATTCTGTTTAAAAGTTTTCACCCACTGGCTCTTAATTCTGAAACATCAGTGAGTGTTTGAACCTTATGTAGTCCCTCAGTCATCCTCAGTGTGAAAAGATGGATCTTATAATCATAGTCATTGTTGGAAAGGGTTCAAATACACAAAAATGCTGAATTTGTGGGACCTGAAGGATTTTTCAGAAGAACAGCGGGCAGTTCAGGACAAACAAGGGACTCATGAACAACTATCACTAAAAAAAACACAGCTGTGGATGATTCAGGTAACATCACAGTATTAAGAATCAAGTGTAAGTAAACTTTTGAACAGGGTCATTTTTATAAACTCAGCTATTATTTTCTCTTGTGAACTATATATGTAAATGTCTTTTATGTGGAATATCTTATTCAGGTCTGTACTAAACAAAAAATAGCATGCGTTTTGTATGATCCCTCTTATTTTGGTGAAATAATGAACATTTTGCATATTCTGCAAGGTATATGTACAATTTTGACTTCAACTGTATGACTTTTTGCAAATAGCTCTGTACCTAGCTGACCTAGCTACCTAGTTATATAATCTAGCTAACTCTGTGATCTGTCATCCCACACAAAGGTGTATAATAATAATATTAAAAATGATGCATGGAAAACTGTGTCAGAAGTTGTTTGTATTCTGAGCGAGCTTGATTCATGCATTGATAATCATTAATCTTATTCATGATGGATTATATTATCCATTGCTGTGATTTATATACAACTACATTTCTTAGCAAAATGCTACTTTTAGTGTCACATAAACAGTTTGATTGTCAAATTAGAGTGACATATGAGTTTTAACCATTTGTGATCAGATTTTCAGATGCTCAGCACTGTGGCATCCTGCACCTTAAGACTAATAGGCCTCCATTTTCTCTGAAAGCACAACTCGCTTCAGGTTGATCTTTTCCCAAACAGTAGGTAAGCAAAGCTCAGCTTGTCCCCCTCTATCAACCCCATGAGTAGATTTCTGGACCCAAACCCTGTTTAGAGTGAGCATGTAAGCTGATGGGAAAAGACAGGCTTTGCCTGGGGAAAATAGCTTCTCACTGGCCTTGCACACTCTCTCTCTCTCTCTCCTTCTTTGTGTGTTATGGATGGCCCTCACAGGTCTCAGCGTCATGGTGTGCTGGGTGAGAGTGAACGCTGGGGTGAGCCTCACAGTATGGTAGTTTCACACTTACGGGGGTGTGTAGGAGTGTGTGTGAATGTGAGAAAGAAAGGTGGTAGATGTGAAGTGCTGGAATGAGCTTACCTTTGTACTCCTGGCAATCTATGCATGCAGGTGCATAACGATATGCAAATGTTAAGTCTCTGAGTATGGCTCCTACTGTATCTTTGGGTGATCAGAACTGCAGCTGTTATATTGTGTAACACTTGTGTTCGCTGTATCCGCACCTGAGCTTTTGTTCCATATGCACAATGGAGTCTTCGGTGTAGTCGTACCATCTTTCGCAAATGGTATCAGTTTTGTTCCTTTTTAAAATTGCAGCTTTTAACTTGGAGATTATAAAATTCGCCCACCTAAACGCAAAAGTAGTTATCTGTTTGATTAATTACCTCTGCCTTAATTAATGTACTCGGTTCTCCCCTGGACACATCATGTGAACTCGTTGGCCTTTTCTGTAATCACCAAATAAAGCAGCATTTCAGTAATGGCTTTAATTTAACTAGGATTATTACAATCTCTTACAAAAGGGCTCTGTGGCAGTATCATGGCACAGAATCAGATGGTAATTTGATATATTAGCAATATCATATTTCAAATATCAAATGGCGGAACAATGAAACTAATCACCATCACGAACACATGCATTGTTTCCCAATACTGAATACTGTTATTGAATACTACTATTATTTATATTTTATTTATCGAATAATACAATTTAATAAACAGCCATCATAAAAGTCGCTAGGCAATTCAACAGTACAAAGGCAGTGTTCTGATATACAGCATTAAAGTTACACTAAAAATATAATGTGATGAGATTTTGCCCTCAGCCAAAACTATTTATTCTGGAACAAATAATAGATTAATAAAACCAAAGACTGCCCATTAGTTTTACCCCAAACCAGTTATATCTCATGTTTAACTACTATGGAGACATTAGATAATAAATTATTTTTATTAACAACCCACATGTTTGCAGATTAAACAAGTACATTTTCACCTAAAAAAAACTGTTAAAGCTACATTCCGTGACACAAAAACAATACTATTTATAAAATTATAGTGGATTTGGACGTCAGCCATGACACTCACTGTGGGAAATACTGGAAGCAGAATGATACAAACGGTGAAACAACTGGAGTTCCAATATCACTAGAATATCCCACTCCTCTCAGCCAATCAGATTCGAGGACCAGAAAGAACTGTTGTATAAAATAACTACACAGTTTGATACTATGGTCAAACACCATGGTACACTACCGTTCAAAAATTTGGGGTTGGTATAAGGGTTGCCAGGTTTTCACAACAAAACCCGCCTGGGTTACAGTGGTACACTGTAAAAAGTGGCTGTGATTTTAATGGTAAAAGACAGTAAAAACATGTTAATTGGTTAACGGTAAGTTCCCCTACTATATACGGTGAAAAACTGTATTGGACATTGCATGTCATTTTACGGGAGTATACTATTTTCAGAAGTGAAAAAGAATGTAAAATTTACAGTGAATAACCATAAGCTGACATTCCAAGATTTACAAAAAACTTGATTTAATGTATTTTGCTGAAATAACTGTTTCTTCTTAGTTTTTTCTTATCAGTTTTGTACATTATGATTGTATGTTACATCTAATGTTGTTAAATTAATGTTTATTGCATTATTTCAGTTTCATGTTTGTTACCATGGTGGTGTTCAGTGTTTGTGTGAATGACACTGTGCACTGTCTATATATGTTAGGATTTAAAAGTTGTCTGTGATGGGCTTTGGTTTGTCATGACTTTTTTTTTTGAAGGAAGTCACTTACAGTGCTGCATTTATTTGATTAAAAAAAAAACAGTAAAAACGTCAATATAGTGAAATATTATTACAAGTATTTATTTATTTATTTTTTAATATACAGTATATTAAACTTAAAAATGTGTTTAAAATGTGTTCTTTCCAGGTTTTCTCCACTGCACTGTAAAAAAAAAAAAAAAAAACAATTTGTTACTTAAAATAATTTGTTACCTGGCTGCCTTAAAATTTTAAGTTCAGTCCATTTAAAAAAAGTTTAGTCAGATTGAAATGTTAAGTTGTACTTAAATGTTGAGTTGATTCAACTTACAGTTTTAAGGCAGCTGGGTACCAAGCTTAACTTTTTAGTTTAACAAACCAAAGTTTGTTTTAGTTTGTTTAGTCAACTCAAATATCTAAGTTGTCACTTAGTACAACTTAACATTTCAAGTTGACTGAACTTAAAATTTTAAGGCAGCAGGGCAACAAATCATTTTAAGTTGACTCAAATTGTGTTTTTGTTATTGTTGTTGTTTTTTACAGTGTGTATGTTTTTTATTGTGAAAACATGTTACTTTTTGTAAATGATACATTATAACAACATTTTTGTTCTGTAGTTCAGAATACTAAAATGTATTAGTGCCTGTTAGGATTCAGAGTCTTTGCTAACATCTTTGCAAAACTAAAAATCCAGAATCTAAATCTTATAAACTGAATCAAAAATGTAATCTATTTTATTATCTAAAATATTTCTAGAGTAAAAATAAACCCAGCTGGCCGGCATTTAGAATTTACGTTCGTAAATTAAAAAGGCCTTTAAATCTAGCTTTGAAAAATTGAGTGAAATCAATCAATTCCCTTCAAATTGGCATGCATTATATTATAATTTGCTGGGTGCGTGGCATCATTTGTCTCTATGGAAACCTATGGCTTGGCACATTTGCTTCTACATTAATAAATCATAACATTCATTTGATATAATGAGGGAAAAGATTGAACAGCTGAAGGTGCCAGTGCTATTCGGGCCTTATCATCTTCATTCTGTCAGACAGAGGAATGCATACTCATGAAAATCGCACTGTGCCTTCAGAAAAGAAAAAAAAAAATCATTTTGAAAGTTTATAGCTGTTTTCATGCCTTAGTTTTATGCAGCCGTATTGTTTTGGAGTCTTAAAGCCAGTCACTTGCTTAATGTCAACATCAGGATCCATATTGCATGAGCATTATTTTTGTGGTGGAGAACAATGCAATTTATGAGGGGGATCGTATGATAAAACAGACCTTTATGAAGACAGTTCATTGAAACTCGGTTATGAGAACCCTTGCCACAGTCCCTGACCCCCAACACACACACGCACACACAATCCCCCACAGCACAAAGAAAGAAAAGAACGCTTTGTTCCATGTGAGCAAACGCTGCTGTATAAAGCGCGTCTGTCTTCAGAGCGTGTGAAAAGTAAATGTTGCCTCATCAGCTCTGTGTGGTAATCTGGTCTGATCCCTTGATGGAACGCAGATTTTAGATTGCGCAAATCTCTCTCACATTTTCGTCCCTCATTTTGTCTTCCAGATTACCCATCTGCTTTTTTATAATTTCTTCTTTTTTATATTTCATCTTCAAGGAGTATTCCGGGATTTATGTAAGTTAAGCTCCGCCGACAGCATCTGTGTCATGCTGTCCGTTACTTCTGAAAATATTCAGATTCGTACATCAGTTTGGGATGGGCTGATGCAAATAAGTATTTCTAACATTTTAAAAAAGATGACATTTCTGCTTTATATATGAGCGTCTCAACATGAGCACAAAAAAAGTGTGAGGTGCAGTAGAGAAGCTGCATGGATGACTGAATGTTAGTGTTAAAGCAGAGCCCTGAGCGAGACGGAGGGTCAGAGGCTGTTAAACAGGCTGGATCTCACTAACGGTTGAGACCCTTAGCGCTCTTCGTTGAACTTTAAAGTCCCTGTGGTGAATAGTTTACATGTCATGATTTAAGGGTGAGAAATCATGAGCATTGTCACTGTGCTCTTCTTCACTGTGTCAGTCTCATGTATGCAGCCAATCAGAGGCCAGGAAGAAATGTGTAGGATAGTGTGTGTGGTAGAGTGTAAAATATTATGATGGACATCGAATGTGTGCTCGGTGTGTGGTCGATCAGCTGGAATTGCTGCAGTCTCTTTCAAAAAGCTGTATGGTACCATGGTTCAATGATATATCAGACAATACCAGGTAATATCACACAATTTTTATATACTATGTTATTTAAATGTTACCATGGGTACTTCAAATATTGAAAAAACATCATTACTGGGGTTTCTCTGTTTTATATGTGCTGTATATGCTAATAATTTTGTTTTGTTTGTTGTTTTATGTTTTGATTTGTTTTTTGTTTCATGTTTTGTTGTCTGTTTCAGATCAAAGAATCACAAATTAAATCTCTTCTTTTGATATCTTTTACTTTTCTTGTTTTCACAGAATTACAAATATCTCTATAATATCTTTATTTTATTTGTTTTAGATCAAAGAAATTATATATAAGAGCTCTTATTTTTTGTTTTGTTTTGTTGGTTTTATGTTTTGATTTTTGTTATGTGTTTTGATTTGTTTTTGTCCTTTGCTTTTCTCTTCTGTTTTGTTTTCTTTTTCAAATCAAAGAATTACAGATGATGTCTCTTTAATATCTTTCTTTTCTTTTTTCCCTTCAGATCAAAGAATAAGATCTCTTTATTTTTGTTTTTTTTTTTAATATTTTTTTTAAAGGTCTTTTTAGTTTTAGCTTAGTTTAGTTTTGTTTGTTGGTTTAATGTTTTGATTTGATTTTGTTTTGTGTTTTAATTTGTTTTTGTTCTTTGCTTTTCTGTTCTGTGGTTTTTGTTGTGTTTTGTTTGTTGGTTTTATGTTTTGATTTGATTTTGTTTTGTGTTTTAAATAGTATTTTGTTTATTGCTTTTCTGTTCTGGGTTAGTCTGGGTTCTTTTATTTTATTTCCTTTTCTTGTATTTTACTTTTTAATTTAATTTTATTTATTTTATTTAAAAATAAAAATTTTAAAATTTTAATTTTTAGTTTTTAGTCTTTTTAGTTTTTTGTTTTGTTTGTTGATTTTTTTGTTTTGTATTTATTTATTTTTTGTTCTTTTTTTGTTACTTTCTGTTCTGTTTTGTTTTCTTTTTCAGATCAAAGAATAAAAAATGATGTCTCTTTAATGTCTTTATTTTATTTTATTTTATTTTATTTTATTCTTTTCTTTGTTTTCCTTCATATCTAATTATACATAAGATCTTTTAATTTTTTAAATCATTTTTAAGGTCTTATAAGTTTTTGTTTTGTTTTTGTTGTTTTTATGTTTTGATTTGATTTTGTGTTTTCATTTGTTTGTTTTTTGTTTTTTGCTTTTCTGCTCTGTGTTTTGTTTTGTTTTATGTTTCAGTTCAAAGAATCTTTCTTTTGTTTTCTTTTCTGTTCTATTTTTTTTTTCTTTGTCTCAGATCAAAGAATTCTACATAAGATCTCTTTATTAGTTTTTTTTTTTTTAATAATTTTTGAGGTCTTTTTATTTATTTATTTTTGTTTAGTTTTGTTTCAGATGAAAAAAATCTCTTTAATATCTGTTATTTCTTTTTAGACAATAACACGATTAAATGTAGAGCAAACATAGACTTTGTGCTGTATTTTTCCTGAGAAATACATTACATTTATATTTTGACAGTTGTCTACGAATTTTATGAGAAACATAGTTAATACCATTGAAACATCAACATCAGGTTTACTGAGCTATAAAACAGCAAACTCTGAGCAATAAAATGTTGTTGTAAGCATACACAAAGTCCACATAACAGTGGTGCAGAGTCATCACTGCATCATTGCTGTGGGCTGATTAGACCAGAGCTACCAAAAAAACACATACATAGGCAGGGACAGCAGCAGCGGCGAGAATGTTTGTGTATATGTATGTGGGTGTGCATGCATTTGTGCGCATTGCCAATGCGTTTGTGCATCCATACGTGAAAGCTAAAGAGAGGAGGGACAAAATGAGGAGACAGGAACTGATGCACAACGGTTTAAGCAGTGCCAGGGGAAGAAGATTAAGATAGAGGTGACCATGAGGACAGCTCAGTATATTAAACAGGAGAACGGGCATGCGGGGGTGAGCCAAAGATCAAAGAGGGTGGTAGTCTTTGAGCCTGCTCAATTATGTACTTGTTTTGTTTCCATGTATAATGTCTCTTTTATTGTGGGATATTTTCCCAAACTAACAAAACAAAGCATGATTTAAATGAAGAAACCATGACCTAAAGTGACACCTTGGCTCTAAAAATAGTTCAAGAAAATAATGAATTGTCTATTTAGCATTTTAACACAACACAGGCACGCTAAATGTAAACAGCACAATTATCCTACCTTCTAAGATACTCAGCTTTGACTAAATTAGAGAATAATTATAAATATTTTCAGTTTAAAGTGTAAATCTGTTTACACTTTAGTGTTTTAAAGTATGTTACATTTTTCCAAAATAATAACTCAAGGCAGTAACAATTTAAACAATTTGTTTTATTTGTGAACTTATGTTCAGTTATTATTTTTAATAGTTAACTTTTAACTATTTTTGAATGATTCAGTCATCAAAGCTCGGTAAATATTGGTCACAGACAGAGATTTACTTTAAGTTAAAGCTGATTACTCACTAAGATCATGTTTTAATGCTCTTTTAGGTCTTGTTTTGATGTAACAAAGTGGTTATACCTAAGTGTGTTTACATCCTTTTTTAAATTAGTCTTCTTGTTATCAGCATTGTATTATTCATTCAGACTGATTCATGAATGCACAATGTGCACAAATGAATGCAGCATCTATCTTTATTGTTTTGTTTTCTGTTTCAGATCAAAGAATTACAAATGATGTCTCTTTAATATCATTCGTTAATTTAATTTAATTTAATTTAATTTAATTTTTTTCTTCTTTTATTTATTTATATATATTTTTTTCCTTCAGATCAAAGAATTATACATAAGATCTCAATTTATTTTATTTTTTTTATATAATTTTTAAGGTATTTTTAGTTTTAGTTTTTTATGTTTTGATTTGATTTTGTTTTGTTTTTTATTCATTTTTTTGTTCTTTGCTTTTTGTTTTGTTTGTTGGTTTTGTGTTTTGATTTGAATGTTTACGCGCAATTGTTATTTGATTACATACTTTTTTAAATGAGTCTTTCCATTATCGGCATTATATTGTTCATTCAGACTGATTCACGAATGCAAAATGTGCACAAACACAAGAGGCGGGATTTATCTTTGTTTTGTTTTCTGTTTCAGTTTAATTTAATTCAATTTTTTTCTTCTTTTATTTTCTTTTTTTTTTTTTTGTTTTCCTTTGGATCAAAGAATTAGATCTCTGATTTTTTAAAATCATTTTTTAAGGTCTTTTATTTTTTTTTTTTTTTTTTTTTTATGTTTTGATTTAATTTTGTTTTGTGTTTTAATTTGTTTTTGTTTTGTTTGTTTTTTGTTCTTTGCTTTTTGTTTTGTGTTGGTTTTATGTTTTGATTTAATTTTGTTTTGTGTTTTTTAATTTGTTATTAGTTCTTTGTTTTTCTGTTCTGTGTTTGTTTTATTTTCAGTTTCAGATCAAAGAACTTATGTTCAGCTATTCTTTTTAATAGTTCACTTTTAACTTGAATGTTTCAGATCATCAGTCATCAAAGCTTGGTAAATATTGGTCACAGACACAGAGATGTACTTTAAATTAAAGCTGATTACTCATTAAAATCTAAAATAATGCCTTCTATCACGTGACTTTTCCGAAGTCATTCTCATTTACCCCCCACCAAACTCACAGCACACTTTAGGGGGTCTGTTAAAACTCAATAGGCTCGGGGGAGTTAAAAAAGAACGTGAACTCCCGCTGTTGGACAATGTTTCCTTAGAAAAACAAGTAATTTATACACTTTCAATGTTATATTTTGTAATATTGGCATTGTTTTATTTTTGTACTACAACTTTTTTTTCTAATTCAGTATTTTGAGGAGGCACTGCCTCGCTTGCCTCCTATATATATATATATAGAATAGCACTATTGAGCTTGGATGATAATGTAGGGAATGTGAGTTTGAATTTGGCTTGCAACACACACCCTCTTCATTACTACATTAACTGTCTCTATCTTCATTATACCTATAGATAAAAGTAGCAAAAGGCCAAAATGTTTTCTCTAACTGAGTTCCCTCCTTTGGCACAGAGTGGAGAAACACGTATTGAAGATTTTCTAAAATCCATCTGTGAGACACAATCCATGGTTTTGCACTCTACCATTATGGCATGGTGTTCAAAATGGAAAAATCTGGAATAGTCATTGAGGTGCTGACCTTGTTAAGCAGGTCCAGGACATTTTGAACTGATGGAAGTGTGCTGTACTAGAGCCCTCTGTAGCAACAGACCTCCTGCTGGACAATTAGATTTACTGCACCACACTAAATACAGGAAAGAGGACCAGATGTCCACTTTCTCCCAGGACAGTCCTGTGCATTAGATGCTTTTCACGTGTCCCAGCTCATTTGAAATACAGAACAGAATCCGGGAAAACGGGACATCTGGTTGTCCTAGAAGAACGAACAGAAAATGACTCCCCAATGTAACACATATTACTTGAACTAGAGTGGCCTACTCATAGATCTGTCTTAACAAGAAATGATTAAGTGGACTTCCTCATAAAGCTGGTCCACAAAGAGCCTGTAATGCTCCAGGCATTGGAAACGGTGAAAGATAGATGCAAAGAGTCTTTCCAAGCACCTCTACAAGGAAAGAAAGGCTTGATTGAGGCACCAGCAAAGCCTAGTGAAAGTTTCATAGAGCATCTGTGCTGTAAGAAGTGATTTATTTAAGAGGAAAAGCATGTACGAGCGAGAAACACACGAGAAAGTGTGGGAGCGATGGAAGGAAGAAAGAGATTGGGCAAGGGTGGGTGGTGAAAGATAGTGGTCTGAATGTAATAACTATTGATGTGTGGTAAGAAGTGGAATGGAAAGAGAGACAGAGAGTGAGAGATATGCCTGCTTTCACAGTCAAGATGTGCCGTTTTGTTGCATTTGTCATGAGGAGTTAATGAGAAAAGGCTCTAGTGTTGGTGCTGTATAAACACACACCTCAGCTGCTTTGACATCCTGACAGAGAGGTCTGAATAGTTTGGCAGGCGATATATGAATGTATTTTCACATGGAAATGCACATTTTCAACAAATGTATAGTTTTGCAGCTAAAATTTTTATGCTATTAAACCACCTGTAATGGGCAGGTGAGATAGGTCAATGATGGTATTAAAAAATAATCAAATAAATGAATTAATTAAAAATGCAGTTCATACATACAAAGATTTGAATATACATTGTATGATGGTAATCATTTCTGAATTAATTAATTAAAATTAATTTGCATGTTTCGCAACATTTTAAAAGTGGCATGTCTGGTGAGTGGCGCCAAAGTGTCTCCTGCACTAATTCTGACTAACAGTAGCTGCGTTTCCATTGCCCATCAAATTGCGCAAACTGAAATTGCAAATTGAAAATACGCTTAATGGAAATGCATCGATTTCGCAAAAACTCCCATATATCGTAAAAAAGTTTTTACAGTCGCATGAGGTGGTTTTTCAGGCAATTCGAAAAAGGAATATTTTGCGAAACTGCAGATTAAACTGTTTTCGTATTTACAGGTCGTAAAAAGTCACATGATCATTCTTTAATGTACTATAACCTCCAGAAACACTTCATACGTAGCCACTCTCAAGTATAAGGGGCTTTCTGTGCCATTAATGCTTAGACAAGCATTTGGTTTTGAAGCGGTTCTCCGCGCTGCTTCTGTAATTCTCAGATTAAATATAACCAAAATCTCTCAAAATCCCACCAAAATCCATTTCCATTACTTTTCACAAGAGGAAAAAATTACGTTTTAGTCGCATAACATAGGTTAATAGAAATACCGCCATTTTGCAATACTTTTTTTTATCAACATTTATAAAATATTGCTGAAGTTTTGCTCAAAGTTGTAGTGGAATGCGCCTCGTGTTAACAAAAGCAGACATGACATAAACACAAGCTAACATGCCATTACTCATGTTACTGTTTCATGGGACTTAAACACTGCAATGCTGTACCAGGTGAGCTACCGAGCAAGTTTACTATGCTAGAAAAGCCGTAAAAATTAGCGCTGTCTGTCAATTTAAATTTTTAATCTAATGAATTACATGATGTTTCAATTAATTGATCTAATTAATCGCAAAGTAAATTTGACTGTGAAAATACCCACAAAAGTTTAAAGCTATTTTTGTGTTAAATGAGAAAGTATCAAGCAGACATTGTTTTAAATTGTAGCTTTAGAAATAAATATTTTATTTGATTCAACATAGAATTTATTACACATAATCATTTAGGCTGCAGCGGCCTAACGTAAACTATGGAACATAAAAGAAGATAATTTGAGAAACTTCTCAGTATTTTTTGTTCATGTGATGAAAATCATTGATAAGCAAAACAGCTTTGTTACCAACAGTCTTCATGTTCCACAAAAGAAAGGTTAGAAACGACATGATGGTGAGTAAATGATGACAGAATATATATATATATATATTTTTTGTAAACTATCCCTTTGATGGTTTATTATCCTTTTTATTATTTTTTTTGTAATGAAATGATACTCTAAATCAGGGGTGACCAACCCTGTTTCTGGAGATCGACCTTCCTGCAAAGTTTAGTTCCAACCCTAATCAAACACACCTGTCTGTAATTATCAAGTGCTCCTTCAGATCCTAATTTGCTGGTTCAAGTGTGTTTGGTCAGGGTTGGAGCTGAACTCTGCAGGAAAGTCGATCTCCAGGACCAGGGTTGAGCACCCCTGTTCTAAATAATAAACTAATACTGTCATCGGGTGGCGATGTCTTTGAGTCATTCACTCATTCGATTTGATTCATTCAGACGGCTGATTCGTTCAGGAATTAAATAGATGGCTCTCTTTGTGAATGGGCTTTTGAATCATTGGTTCCCGCGATTCATTTAAAACACGTATTGATTCAGAAACTAAACACCGCTGTGTTGCTCAGAGATGTGCAGCAATTCTGCTATGCAAAATTGAGCAATAACGTACAGGTCTAAAGACAGGCGAGTGCATTAACTGCGTTAAAATATTTTAATCGCAGTATTTTTTCATAACCAATCAAGTTAACGCATTAAACTGACAGCCCTAGTAAAAATAAAAGTGTTTTGGGGTCATATACAACCTCACAAAAATGTTAACTTTGTTAATCACTAATCTGACCATGTAATCATAATTTGTATGCAAAGGAATTGAAGCTGTTGGTGTTTTACTGCCATTTACTTGTGTATATAGTTACACTGTTGAAGTTTTGCAAAAATGTAAGTAGATGCATGGTTTTACAATGAATCTCTGTTGGTTTTAGGAAAGTAAATATGTTATCAAAACTACTTCCCTGCTTATTAATATTTGCATGGCAAAGCTGCAAAATGTCCTATGGTGCAATTCCCCAAAAATATAGTAATAATAATGAATTAGTAATTCAGGGTTTTTGTTTAAATATTTTCAGATATTTGAAAATAATGATATTGTAAGGAAATATATTACATTTTTTCCCTTTTTTGGAAATAGTATAAAGATTTTTAAACAAAGTGTACTTGACTTGTGTGTTTTAGTAGATTCAAAGATTTTTTTTCTTTTCTTTTCTTTATTATGAACACTATTATTTGCCATTGACCCAGATAAGCTTTTGTTTCACGTAGTGGTCAATAAAAGGTTTTCAGAAGTTAAAAGCTTCTCTTTCACTCTTTGTCTTCCTCTGTCCTCTGTTGCTTTTTCGTCTGTCCTGTTACACTGTTGACTCCCTTATTGTCTTCGACACTGATTCAATTTTAAAAAGAAATGGGAAGAGTGAATGGAAAGAAGAGAGATAGTGGTATTTTGCTGCATTTGTCATGAGGAGTTAATTAGAAAAGGCTCTTGTGCTAGTTTTTGTCACCACACCATAGAGGCTTGATCCACTTGAAAGACTCAAGTAGCAATAAGATGTATGAGTGTTTTCCTGTGTAGTCCTTGTCGGAATTACATTTTTTAAATTTCACGTTACACTTTTTTTCCCACTCCTTACACCTCTATTTTCATCTTTCTCTCTGTTTCAGGCACTCTTTCAAAGTATGTTTTCCAAACCCCTGTGGCAAACATTGCTGCAAATTTGCCACGTTCACATGCAAATTAGATTTGTGGCAAACAGTTTGCCTCCAATTTATTTCAAATTAACAATTGGTTTACCTTAAATAAACATTTTCAAGGTGACTCGCTCACAGTCCTTTAAGTGTCTATTGTAATTATGAGAGATAAGGTTTTGTTTCATCGAGTGGTCAGTACAAGGCTGTCAAAAGCCTCACTTTTGGTCGCTCTCGCTTGGTTCTTTGTTGCTTTCTCATCTGTCCTGTTAAACTGTTGGTTCTCTTATTGTTTTTGACACTGATTCAGTGTTGAAAAGAAACGGATATTTGGTTGATCTTCAGAAGCACTTGCCCTGACATTTATCCTCCCATCAAATTAATTTATTGCGTCAGTCTCTCCGTTTTGAAAGTGAGGCCGGAGAAAGAGAGAGATGAGGGCTGAAAGGGGAAATGCTTGTGAAAATGTTTGCAAATGTAGATGAAAAATCTCTTAGAACTCACGTAAAACTCAGATGTGATTAGTACTTAATCCCAGTGTGCGTACTCCTGTGGCTTCCACTGCCGTCAGATCCGTCCCAGCATGCCATGCGTCCAGACAGGCTGATTCGACGACAGATCTGTCCTTCTCATGCAATGAAACTGTGACAGTGGAGCTGCGTCCAAGTTCATGTGCTTCCACACTAAAAGTGAGAAGTTTAGAGAAGATTAGAAAGTACTCATGAGTGTGTGGTAAGGCAATATGCCATTATTGATGTAAAAGCAAGTCATAAAATTAATACACAGACGCCATGTTTCATAATATTTTAGTAATAGGGTGACCAAACATCCAATTTCACAAGGATCGTGAATAATTCATTAAAAATGTCTCTGTTTTGACCTCTAACTACAGTCTCCTATTATTTTTGGTTCATAATAGACCAATTCAGCGTTTGCAAACAGTGATGACATTTTTTTTTGTGGGCGGAGCCTATCTGGTGGCAGAAAATAACAGTTTTCAAGTGGCAGTCTATGGAAACCATAAAATAAAAGAATACAAAAAGGTACATTTGAATTTATATTTCAAAATTCTGACTTTTTTTCTCGCAATTTCAAGATTATATCTCACAATTCTGTTAAGAAAAGTCAACTTGTCATTCTCTCTATTTAGTTTATATGCCGCACTTCTGACTTTTTTCCCTTCAGAATGGACAAACTGCTACTGTTGTTAAATCGAGGTATAAAGGCCGAAATACAAGATATTAACTTGCATTTGTGAAAAAAGTCAAAATTGTGAGATAAAATAGGTTTAAAGGGTTACTCCACCCCAAAATTAAAATTTTGTCATTAATCACTGTCAGGACCCAGAAAAGAATGAAAAACGTGGTCAGAATAGTTCATCTGCCATCAGTGGTTCAACCATAATTTTACGAAGCTACGAGAACACTTTTTGTACGCAAAGAAAACAAAGATAACAGCTGCATCCTAACGCATCAAGGCATGTTCGAATCCAAATTCTGCTTCACTTCCTGTCTCTAGAGGTACCTTCTTCTGATCGAATTTTTAAAGGCAGCATAGATGTATCCTTCGCTGCCTCTGATATCCCACAAACTTGGGCGTTCCATTCCGTGACGGTTGAGCTAAAAAATAAAGATGGCATCTGATAGTTGCGTTTGGTGGACAGTTTGTGTGTAAACGTATATTTCTGACTAACCTTTTGCACTTTTGATGTTATTTCTAGCGAGAAATCAGTGTTATAGTAATTAAATATTTGTTTAGTTATCATCAGAACTTTTGTTGTAGATCATTAAACTGTTACGCTGCCTCAGAAGCCTGTCCGAAATCAGTTTCATAAGGTGCCTTCGTGCAAAAACGCTGCCTGCAAAGTCACTGACTGATAAGGCAGCAAGGCAGTAGTCTAGGCTTTCGGATGCAGCCAACGACTTTATTCAGCAATTGGTCTCCTCTGCGTCACCATAGCGTCATTTTGGACAGTAGTAGGGACTTTAAGCAGCAGCCACTGTTGGAACGGCAACGGCATTCCAACGTCATATTGCGCGTTCGCGACTTTAACTGCTATTTCTTGACGTTCTACTCAGCTGTCTACTAGGGAGAACAGCTGGTTTGCGTACAGGGGATACTATCCAAAATGGCGCTATGGTGATGCAGATGAGACGAATTGTTGAATAAAGTTGTTATTTTTATTTTCTTTCCATACAAAATTATTCTCATCACTTCATAAAATTCAGATTGAACCACTGATTGCAGATGGACTATTTTGATGATGCCTTTCATACTTTTTTTGGGTCTTGACAGTGGTATTTACCTGGCAGTCAATGAGACAGATATTTTTCATCCAAAATATCTTAAATTGTGTTCTGAAGACGAACGACAGGGGGTAAGTGATTAATGACAAAATGTTCATTTTGGGGTGGAGCAAGCCTTTAAACAGTATTTCATGCTGTAACTTTAGGGCTAATATATGTTTTCTATGAACTGCATATGTGAATATTATGTAGACCTACTGTTTAAATCAAATTTATGCTTTAAAAGTAAGTAATCATAGCAGGTTTCATTCATTCAATTAAATGTCTGCGTTTAGCTTCAAATGCCATTTTTGACAACAGTATTTTATAAAAATGATTTGCATTCCGATTTTGACATCCAAAGGCACAACAACACATTTAGCCTCTTATTGCATGGATTTTTCCCATTTCACTCCACTTGTTACCAGTGTTTTTCTGCCACCACAATGCGCGCAGCTGCAAGTGACATGACTGTGACGTCTACTCCAAATTGGTCTATTGATGACATTGCAACAATGGAAAGTGTTTCTTTGTTAATGAAAGTTACTGATGCTTTCCATCTCCTTCAGCAAATCAGATAGCAATACATGTGGTTGCCATAACAATAACATGCTTGCTGCTGCTCTCTGCAGTCCTCTCAGTGTAAGCAGCATTAGCAGAGTAGCCAAGCTGAGAAAATGTCCAAACAAAAAGCTTTGGCCATTTTTTTAAATTCGATTTTATGGTTTGGATTCTGATCTTTTGTATCTTATGTGATTTATTATTATAATTACTATTGCTGAAATATGTCAGTAAGGCCGTGTGTCTACCATTGCATTTTGGCCAGCTGAAGACGCCAGACGCTCTTCTGAAAATGCCTAGCTTGTCTGGCCCTTGTCTTAAATGATTTTGTTCCATTGTTGTGATTCTTGTTGTCATCTGTTGCTGTTGTACAAGGAGTATGTGGCGAACCTACTGTGAAGATACCGAACCTAAAGGCACAGTTCACAACCTGATTGGTCGGGTTGAATGACGTATATTTTGTGACTGAATTTACTGAACACTCCAAACAAAAGGAAAAGGTGCGTTCGACTTAAAGCGGTGCAATACACACAATGCCATCTGCTGGACTAAGGACCCTTATTGTTGCGTGTACATGATTTTATTTTCACCACCTGCGAACTCACAAAGAGCTCATAAAAGGCACTTTACCTCCTTGTTGCTCCAAGTTTGCCCTCTGCTCATTTTGTTTTGGATACATCGCTTGTTCCCTTCATGAAATCATGTCGCATAGCGTCGCATCTCGTTATTACTTCTTGATTTTGGTTTGTGCAGAAGTATTTGGTCCGTCTTGCGTTCATATTTCATTTGAACTGCACCAGAGTTCGTTTGGAAGCAGACCGAGACCTATCTTTTTAGCAGTCTCAGTCTGCTTGTTTGGTGCACACCAGGGTTCAGATGGCAGCGGTCACACTTACTCAAATGAACCACACTAACAGAGCAATCAAACCAGAGTTCTTTTATCAAACCAAACATGACAAGTGTGAACACAGCCAGTGTGGAGTTCGTCCCACCCATCCTCCACTGTGATTGGACAGCTGACTAAAAGTGGCAGTGATGAGAGCTGTGTTTTACCTAAACCTGAACAAAATGCTCAGTGCCCCCTCAAGCTCCTGATGCTTAAAAAAAACAAAAAAAACAACGCTCCTTTTGAAAACAACTGAAAAAAAGCGCTAGCCTTAGGAAAAAAAAAACTCTTTGGTTGACATGCGGCCTAAGTCTTTAATTTCTCTCGTAAACGGGTTTGGTTTTTTTGTTTTTGCATAAAACAGCAGGGAGGTACAGAAATAGGGCTTAAAAACACTTGGCTTAGACTGAAGTCATGACACTTATATAATATCTCTCAACAGCACTATAATTTTCACACATTTTCTCTGTGAAATAAACTAATAATCTTTTGGAACTATTGTCATTTCAGACGTCCCAAACTTTTACAGCGACCTCGTGTGTTTCCCGCTGTCATGCCAAATCCTAGCTGGATTATGTGTGAGAATTTAAATAAAATATGGAAATTATCAATGTGATATGGACATGGAATCAGGCCAACCGTCAATGTTATGCCAAGCTATCATGCTAATTGGTTAGTACTATGCTAAGCTATCAAGGTAATTGTGACCTCGCTAAATGTGAGTTACCTGTAAACATAAAGAAAGAGAAACTTGTGAATGTGCAGCAAAGACTGACACAGAAGAGAAGAAATTGTTAGATAAAGTCATTATTTTTGTTTTCTTTGTGCACAGTATTTTCGTAGCTTCAGAAAATTAAGATTGAAACATTGATGTCATATAGACTGTATTAACAATGTCCTTACTACCTTTCTGGGCCTTGAACGTGTCAGTTGTGTCTCTGTCTATGCAGGGTCAGAAAGCTCTCGGATTGCATCAAAAATCTCTTAATTTGTGTTTTAAAGATGAACGATGACAGAATTTTCATTTTTGGGTAAAGTATCCCTTTAAAATAATTAGGATTATTTTCAGACAATTCTTTTAAAATGAGTAGAATGGAATAGAATTTATTATTATGCTTTAATTTATTAATCTTTATTGTTTCCCCAGCTGTATAGACTAGATGCATAGACTGATATGCTGTTTCCTTTGACCAAGGACCTTTATTTCCCATACGTCAGATATATATGTGACCCTGGACCACAAAACCAGTCATAAGGGTCAATTTTTCAAAATTGAGCTTTATGTATCATCTGAAAGCTGAATAAACCATTGTTTATTCAAGTTTTCCATTGATGTATGGTTTGTTAGTATAGGACAATATTTGGCCGAGATACGACTATTTGAATATATGGAATCGGAGGGTGCAAAAAAATCAAAATATTGAGTAAATCACCTTTAAAGTTTCCAAATGAAGCTCTAACTAATGCATATTACTAATCGAAAATTAAGTTTTGATATATTTAAAGTAGGAATTTTACTAAATGTCTTCATGAAACATGATCTTTACTTAATTTCCTAATGATTTTTGGCATAAAAGAAAAATCAATAATTTTGACCCATGCAATGTATTTTTGGCTATTGATACAAATAAACCCCAGCGACTTAGGACTGTTTTTTTTGGTCCAGGGTCACATATATATAAATCATACATGAAGTTACATATCTTAGTTTTGATGTGGCCACTGAAATGTCAGCTGCCTGACGAGTTGGCTGAGGGTACGAGGGTGATTTTCCTGTTCTTTGCGGCAGTTGGCAGGACTGAGTTCTGCTTGCCTTATCAAATAAATTGGAGAGCCGCTTTTTTTCCCCTATTGCCTCGGCAGAAAAGGTTTTGGCTCACCCGAGGGTCTTCCGCTCATGCTTGCTACTGATGGGAAAACTACTTAGAATAATTGTGTTCCAGGCAGGAGGATTGCAAACCACCACATGGCTCTCGCTCTCTCTCTCATACACTGTTGCTCAGTGTCTCTCTCTCTGTCTTTGCTCCCTGTATCGTTCTGGCTCATTCTCTTTCTTTCTCTGTCTTTCTCTCTGCATTGAGAACACAAGACCTTCCCAGCCTCCAGCAGGAGGAGAAGAGAGGAGGCCGATTGAGTCTCTGCGTCAGCCCTGTAGCAAGGCTTATTATATAATATCATGGTGACGTTATTTTAATTAATTGATAGTTTCACCATTATTATTATTATTATTTTTTTTTTTTTTGCATTAGGACAGTATTTTTTTTAAGACAGTTAAGTTCCCACAGTGTAAGAAAGTGAATCAATAATCACACAGTATATTATTTCAATTATAAATGCATTATGGTAGTGTTTGTTAAACTACAGTATATTTATTCAGATTTTAATAAAAAAAAAAAAAAAAAGAATATGATTTTAATAACTATATTACAGCGTGGCCAGGCACAATTATGATGATTATTATTTTGAATTAAAATAAGAATAGATTTAATTCAGTAATATAATATATTTAATATATGTGACCCTGGACCACAAAACCAGTAGCATGAATATATTTGTAGTAATAGCCAAAAATACATTGTATGGGCCAAAATTCTAAAAAAAAAAATGTTTTGATGCCAAAAATCATTAGGATATTAAGTAATGATCATGTTCTATAAAGATATTTTGTAGATTTCCTACCATAAATATATCAAAATGTAATTTCTGATTAGTAATATGGATTGCTAAGACCTTCATTTGGACAACTTTAAAGGCGATTTTCTCTTTTTTTTTTTTTTTTTTTGCACCCTCAGATTGCAGATTTTCAAGTAGTTGTATCTTGGCCAAATATTTTCCTATCCTAACAAACCATACCAACCATCAATGGAAAGCTTATTTATTCAGCTTTTCATTCAGCAAGCTTATTCAGCAAAAAAAAAAAAAAAGACCCTTAGGACTGGTTTTGTGGTCCAGGTCACATATTGTATTGATAATATACCTTGTTTATATAAATTGTTTATACATTATTATTGTTGTATATTTTTGTGAGATTCACCCAAAAATACAGTCTACATGAATTTTTATACTGTTATAAAGAATATGAATGGTGTCATATCCCCTTTTATATTTTATCAGACATATAGCATTTTCAAATTGCCTCAGCATTTTTATTTGATATGGTGGAAGTCAAATAGATTGACTAGATATGATCTCATTCTGAATGCCCTTGTGTTGTTAAGTTAAATGGTGTACCGTTTTGCTCTGAATATTTGCCTTTCCTCTTTTGATGAATTGTCATCTTTGTGCAAATCCTCGCTGGCAGGTTCAGCCCTGTCTCACTCCGTTCTAAATCTTCTTCCGAAATGACAGAGAAATGCCATAATTCTCCTCAATTCAGTGCCAGCGTACCCTCTTTCTGTCTCTCTCCCACATTGTCATTTTTCATTGTGCTTAGTTTAACAGTATTTTGAATAGTGGCAGATCTTAGCACTCTGAATTGTGCAAAATAAACATCTGCCTCTATAGATCCTTCCTAGTCAATAGATTTGCTCTCTGCACATCTAACAGTGTCTGTCTACATTGTCATTCACTCCTGACAAGAATGATCCAAATACTGATAAAAAGTTAGCCTGGTAGCTTGTAGTTCAATGAACAAGAAATGAATATTGAGTGATAAGTTATAGAGACAGTAGTGTCATTTTTGCTCTGTTTCGCTAAAGAAAACTGTTCCAAACAAAGCTGTGTTGTACATCTCTGCAGCAACACGCAGTGGTTTTTCCTTACCAAATGAATTTGCGTTTTGAACAGATCCAGTGAGTCAATGTTTCCCTGATCCATTCATAAAACGGTTTACTACTTTGTTCCTGAATTAATCATTTGTATTGAAAGAATGACTTTGAATAAATGACTCAGCGACTCACTTATTAAGACAGTGGCTCGCCGCCACCTACTGTTAGGCCTAATTTCAGTTTCATATGTAAAAGTACCTCTTTTTTTTAATCATTTCATATTTCCATATTTGAGTTTTTATATTCAAAACATTCATCTCATATTTTATTTATTCAGTTTGTTGGTGCAGTGTAAATGCATGCACAAGTGCTAGAATTTTTTTTTTTTAAGTGTATAGAACTTTGCATGTTTAATTAGGCTTATACTTGGCTTTTTAAAAAAATAAATAAATAAACTAAATAAAACAATACAGCCACTTAACCAATGTAACTTAATATACATCAACCACACACACACACATACACACACACACACACGTATATATATCATTTTTATTTATTTTATTAGTAATTTTTTTTCTGGGCTAAGCCCTGGATATCTACTCACCCTAGAACCGTCCCTGCCTCCGGCTTTTCTTGTTGTTGTTGTTGGTTGTTTATTTATTTATTTATTTATTTTTAGGCTAGTAGAAGTTATGAATGGCCGGTACCTTAGAAATTTTGTAGCCGAATAGGCTGGTGAGTGAAAAAGTTGGATGTAAAAATAAACATGAAGTCGCTTCATTTTCTCCTGACATCTTGTTTTTGATGGAAAAGTGCCATAGAATGCACGCACACACACACGCACACACAAAGTAAAAGAGGGGTGGGGTAAATAGTAGCTCATTATCATTTAAAGAGGCACGCACCGAAATGGCTCACTGTGATCAGAGCTGTTTTTGACAAGGTAAAAAGGGTGTTGTTGTCCACGACCATTGAGGAATATTAAACAAAGTATGCTGCAGACATTTCATGAAGACCCTAAAGAATCATATCTACTTGTGGAAAATGGCCATCCGATGACCCCTTTAAGAAAGTGAAATGTTGTTGCTAGGATTTTCATAATTGTGAACTAGTGAACATACGGAACACTTGTTAGGGAACAGATGTTATGTGGCGCTAAATGGGAGACAGAACTCATATACATGCAATTATATAGTCTAAAAATGCTGATCCAAGACACAATTGACCAGTTTTAGGAAGGCATTGGTGGAACTAATACAGTCTGACATAGATACCGTCTAGATTTTATTGCAGTTCACAATCACAGCAGTGAAAAAAATGCAACTTGATCTGAATATGTTGATGTTTTTAAGAAAGAATTAATAATTGTCTGCTTGGACAAGGAGGGATTTTCACATGTATGTTCCACTTGAAGATGTCATTTTAATATTTAAAGGAAAAGGTTCTGGTGACATGCACTAATCTTTGTGTGTTGTGACTTGGATGTGTTTGCCTGCAGACCTCCAGCGATCATTTATTCATGTCAAGTGGCCCTTTCTCTAGTGGAACTAATGGAAAGCCCTGGTTGTACAAATGGGTGGAAAAAAATCTTTGCTGGCCAGATTTAGACATTGAAGAGAGGGACAGCTTTTGCAGTAATGCAGAGAAAGAGGGAGTGAGTGCCTAATGCCTTAGAGACATGCATCTGCTGACATTTCTCATTCTGCTTGTTTATGGTTTTTTTACGGTAATTTTTATGGTAAGAGACTACGGGGAAGGCTAGAGTTATTCATCACTGCTTGTGTTTCATACAGCTGCTATAGGCAACTTTGGTGTCTGGTCAGTGTTCTAGATACGAAAAGTCAAATCATAGTTTCCTTTGCAGTAAATACATCCTAGATCAGCCCTATACGCTTTAAGTGTTTTGTTTATGTACAGGCTGTCAAATGACAAATTTCTGTTGAAACATCACTATGTCCTTTCACCACAGAGGACACTTGGAGTTTCTGAAGAGTGTAAGGCTTGCTGTTTCATACTGCTTGTACACATTTGAAATATGAAGACATGTCGCTTAAATTCAATTTATTTTGAATTAGAATGACGACATGGCAGTGCTTTCAAAAGTGTTGTAGAAAATAGTTTTGTCTCATTTAATACAATTTGCGTATTGTGTCTTCATATGGTTTGTTTAAAAGACATGAAATATAAATAGAAATACAAAAGTTTGAGGTCATTAATATTTTTAAATGCTTTTGTAAGTCTTACATGCTCACAAAAGACTGGATTTATTTGATTAAATAATGATTGTGAAATGTAATATTGTGATATTGAAATATTTTTACAATTTGAAATTTTTGTAATACTTTTTAAATGTAAAATAAATGTATTTTATTTCAGTGATGAAAAAGCTGATTTTTCAGTGTAACATGATCCTTCAGATATCATTCTCATATGCTGATTCGCTACTTAAGAAACTTGCATTATTATGTTATTATTATAGATGTTAAAAAGGGTTGTGCTGCTGGATATTTCTTGTGGAGACCATGATACATTTTTCAGGATTGTTTGATGAATATAAAGTTTTTTTTGTTTTGTTTTTTAAAAAAACATTTGAAATATTTTTGTAGAAATATTAGAAATGTAACATGTCTGTCCTGACATTTAATTATAAATATATTTATTGTCCCTATGGATAATTGTAATGTGTCTTGATAAAATAAAATAAAATAAAATAAAATAAAATAAAATAAAATAAAATAAAATAAAATAAAATAAAATAAAATAAAAAAAATAAAAAAAAATAAAATAACACTCCGGAAAAGAAAGCAATAAAATATTTTTATGATATTATAAAACTGCAATTAGATCAACATGAAACCAACCAACCAATTTTACTTTCCTAATGTGGCATATTTCAGAGTATAAAACAGTATATTCAAAGAAAAAACGGAGTGGAACATGGTTTCATACATCCGGCATTCAGTGGATAATGAGAAGTGGTCTATTACACGTTTGTGAGGAAGGTTTGAAAAACAGAAGTCTAAAAAGCAAAGCCTTTTTAGAGGTGGAACATTTTAATGGCAGATTACCATCCCCCCAAAATAAAAAATAAATAAAAAAATCATGCAATGATCTATCAAAGTAAGACCAGCAATGTGAATAGTGTATTATGTGGATTAATTCAGGTCAGTTTTGATTTCATGTTGACTAAAGTGAACATCATCCTTTGCACTTAAATAACTGGAAAGGAAGATATTAAGTTGTTCACATTCATTTAGAAAATTGTACCATACAAGGGTTTTAATTTGCTTTTTTTCTTCTCCTTCTGTCTTTTAAGATTTTGCAGAGCATGCGCTGTGATAGTTTGCTTTGTGTGTTTGTGTGGAGTCACATAAGCACTAACTGTACTTTCAAGTGCTGATTTGTTTCTTTAAAAAAAGTTCCAGCTATTGAAATTGCTCATTTAGTAGCATATGGCCTGAAGACATAAGACATTTGTTAAATTTGACGGTTGAGTGTCAATTACTGTTAATTAATGTGGACAATGTAAGGCTTTTAAGATAAAGTAATTCAGCGCTATGCTTAATAAATTAAATAATCTAATTGTTGCACGGTACTCTCTATCATCACACAAAAATGATGAGCTTGCCTGCCAGTCATCTACATTCGCAGCTCATTGCTGTGTAATGTGAAGAGCTACATCAAACATTTGTTATTATCACTCTTATCTATAAGATGTTGTGTTTGATTTGAAAACGAGTAAGGCTTTGCTGGCACACCTGCTTATTTAATATTTATGAAAGTGCAGTACAGTCTATGATCATCAATACTGTGCTTGATGGAAGGGCTGAGGGGGTGAGATAAGGCTCTGTTGACGGAGTTGTTGAAATGGCCGACTGAAGCGTCTGCTATTGGTCATGGTCTGCTCCTCAAAGCACAGACCGCCTTTTATCAGGTAAGCGCAATTCGAAGCAGCAGTTCAAAGAGAAAAGACTGAGTTTTTGAGGTTAACCTGTCTAAGTTTAATCCTGGAGACAGCTTCTGCTATCAATGAAGGTTTCGTCACGTTACCAGTGTTTAGTCAACCATTTAGTGTGGTTCCCTAGGCTCCTAAAGCGCTGTAGAACAGCCGTCTCACAGAACTTTCTTGTAAAGTTCTTAGCTAGTTATTAAATGAAAGCAGTTATCAACGTGAGGTAGGTCGAAATTCAATTTGAGTACTCGATTTTTAAAAATCCTCAAATGCAATTTGCCTGTGTCGAGTAACCGGCAAAATACCGGAAGTGACGCATTCCACGGGCATGGAACGCATTATTAGACCATTTTCCAGTGCTGCATGATATATTAAACCCATTTAGAAATCACACTACGATTCAGTTAAATAAATATATGCGATGCAGATTTAATATATGCACTTTATTAATCACATGTGTGTTACCTACATGTTTCTTAGAGCGGCTAAGTAAACAGTAAATGCTGATCCATATGAACTGTTATTGTTTACATGTGTGGAGCGTCTCAAACTCCATCTCTGCATATTGCTGTGAGTTTTGGTTTATTATAACGTTCATCTGGGAACGCAACGTGTGCCATTTCATCAGGTTTGTAAAATAAATGATTTATAAACCTACACAAAGACAGAAGAAGGGTCAGTAGCCTTCTCAATTTGCTAACGGTTCACTGCGATTTCAAAATAAAAGTTCAAGTGCTAGTTCTGAGTTTTCAAGTTTTGATGTCCAACTATTGAAGAAATTGCAGTGGCTGCACCATTTTAAAGATTAAGTGGACATTTGCATTGAATGTTGTTTAGTCAATATTAAACAAGGATTAGATCGCGTTGTAAAGTGTAAAAACATTCGTCAGGCTGTTGGCGCCTTCTGCAGGCTTTTGTTACAATGCATAATATTGAGGTACAGTATATTGTTAATATACTACATTATGTATTTTAATTAGAATAATCAACCAACTACTCTGTTAACAAAATAATTGTTAGTGACAGCTCTGACAGCAATTTTATCACGGTTAAGGGAGTTTCAGGCACTGCAGCACAGCCTGCTGAAATTAAACAGCACAGCAGCAATACGGCAAAACACACCAGTGTTCAAATAATTGCGTTAATTAAAAATAATAATCACGGTAAACAATTATTTCACCAAGCGATATAATGAATACGCCTCATTAACTAATTAATTAATTAGCTGTAGGCTGTTTAACATTCTTGTTGTTTGTAGCAACTAATTAATACAAAGAAAAAAATGGTGAAGGATTTACTTAAAATCAGTATTTCATTCAGAAATTGCTTAAATTGCTCAAATAATTATAAAGCAACTGCATGTAACATTCAATTAAATGTGAAATTTTGAAGTAGACTAAAATAGTCTTTTCTTGTTAAATGCCAATAAAAAAGAGCTCAACCAGTCAGTTTATTTTAACAGTAGGATTAAGGGTGATTTTAATTAGGGGTGTAAGAAAATATCGATACACCTTGTGTATCGCGATATTTTGTTTGGTGATAACAAAATACCAATTTTGTTTGGCCGCCACCCGCCTGTACAGCAAAAGCGCCCCGTGCAGCTGGGGCGGCGCCCGCGCCGCGGTTCCGCTGCTTGCCGCGTCCCGTGAAAGGGCCTTCGCGCCGGGCGTACTGGGGTATCCGTGCGGCTGCCCGCCACTATCTCTCGTGGTGGGGCTGTTTTGTGCGGTTGAGGCGGTGCTCGCATCGCGGTCTCGGCGATTCCACGCGGTGCATAATTACAAACTGGAAGACTTGCGAAATCCAAAACGTTTGAAATTCTCATAACAAAAAGGTTCTGAGAATGTCTAATATCTGTATTTATTTTATTGTTTTACAATTCTTTTGTTTTCTTTAGGAATCCAGTAAGCACTTTATTGTTTATTGATATTAAGCAGATGTAATTCTTAAGTTCAGATCAAAATGATCTGACATGGTCACAGTTGTAAACTTAAATTGTAAAGCAGGGTCTAAAAATGTATATGGTCTGCTTTATATATTTTATACATTTAATAACTAAAGAATCTTGCAAGCACTTTATTTTCCCCCTTTACTCGTAGTGCACAAAAAGTGATTCAATAACATTGAATGGTTTGCATATGGTGGTGTGTTCTTAATAACTGTTTTCCTAAAATTATGTCCTATTCATAAAATAAGAAATATCCCAATATATCGCCTTGTTTACAATATCGCAATGTTTCGCAACATATCGTATCGCAACCCCTGTATCATGATACGTATCGTATCGCCAGATTCTTGGCAATATACAGCCCTAATTTTAATTATTTATTTATTGCCATTTAACATAAAATTAATTAAAACTGACAAAATTGTAATCTTCCATTTTAAATGGTTTCTAAATTTTCACTTTCTCTCTTTCTGGTGAAATTTTGTAGTAGACTAAAATAGTGTTTTCTTAAAATTTGTCTCATCCAGATTATTTTAACAGCAGAATTAAGGTTGATTTTATTTTATTTTATTTAAACTTGATGAAATTGTAATCTCCCTATTTTAATGGTTTCTAAATGTTCTCTCTCACTTCTGTCTCTTCTTGATCTTACTTGCATGTGCGCTGTGAGATATCTGTATAGCGTTGTGGCATTGCAGCTGCATGGCTTTTTGGTGCGGCAAGAGCTCAGAGCGGTTGATTTTCACTGGTGATTTAGGTAGATATCTGACAGTAGGAACTCAGATAGTGGTCAGTAATCCGGAGGCTATACATGCATGATTTACCTTGTCTTGTGTCAGTACACCTATTCGAGGTGTTAAGCAGTACATGTATGCTCACAGAACAGCAGCAGCTTCCATCTATTGAAATATAAGCTGCTGGAAACCCAGCAAGACTGTGCTGTTTGAAGTTATGGCTCCTGTGAAAAAGCGGGGGTGTGTTCCTCAGGGATTTTATCATCGGAATCTGGTTTCGGATCAGAGAAAAGGCTGATGTTTTTGAATTTTAATGGACAGAGGGGAAATGTATGATGAGTATGAGCTTTAGTTGTGCATAAATTGTTGCAAGAAGATGCACGGTCTCAAAGGTCATAATGAAGGTGCAGAAGCCATGTGTGCTATCTATGGGAAAAAGCATTTGTTTTGAGCACAGATTTGAAGTCTTTCTATACATATGTCTATACCGTTTCTAAGGGAGTGGATTTATATGACATTAAACAATCCTGCAAGTTTCTCTTTTTATCATATTAGATTAGATTAGATTTTATTTTATCATTTTTTATTATCTTGTTTTAGTTTTGTCGTGACTTTTCTTTTTATCCTTGTTTTGTGTTGTTTTGATTGGTGTTTGTTGTATTATTATTTTTTTTTTTTATGTTGTCTTATGCTATATTATCAACGTTATCATTTTGTTTTGTTTCATTTTGTTTTGGCTTTCTTGTCAGAGCGTGGACGTTGCTTTGTGTACCTTGCTCATTTCAACAGCAACATTAAACATTTAAGGCCTGTTCACACCAACACAAAGGTTCATCATGAAAATCCCCATTTTTTCATGTAGTTTCTAAGAGAGCAGATCTATATAACATTAACCTGTCCTGAAATTGTTGGACATGGTTTATTTTATTATTTTATTTTATTATTTTCTATTATTGTTTTAGTTTTGTTTTGTGATTGTTTTTTTTTTATTATTTTATTTTGGTTTTTGTTGTGATTTTTGTTTTTTGTTTTGTATTTTTTTTTTTAAATAGAGTTGTCTTATGCTATATTATCATTTTGTTTTGTTTCATTTTGTTTTGTTTCAGCTTGTTTTTGGCCTTCTTGTCTGATCATGCACATTGGTTTGTGTTTCTTGCTTATTTCAGCAGCATGGTTTATTTATTTTATTTTTTTTATTTTATTAAATTTCATTTTATTTTATTATTTTCTATTATGGTTTTAATTTTGTTGTGTGTGTGTTTTTTTGTTGTTTTTCTTCTTTTATTTTGGTTTGTTTTGTTTGGTGTTTTTTCTTTTATTATTTTTAAAATTGATTTTGTCTTATGTTATATGTATATACTATCATTTTTTATTATTTTATTTTACCTTATTTTAGTTTAGTTTAGATTTATTTATTTACTTATTTTATTTTATTGTTTTTCTTTTTTTTGGGGGGGGGGGGGGGCTGTTTTTGTTTTGTTTTATTTTTTTTAAATAGAATTGTCTTATGCTATGTTATCTTTTTGTTTTGTTTCGTTTTGTTTCATTAAAACCGAGCTTTCCACAGTGTCTATCACCTTCTGAATGCTTATACATAGCTGTCTCGTTGGACTCCAGCCATATATATTTCTTTAAAACCCTCCATGTCTCTTTTACAGGGTGAAAGCAAAGAAAGGGGTAAACCTCCTTAGCACTAAGTCGAGGAGTAACCAGTGGAAGGTTGAATGGGATGTGCAGTCCGGAGCCAAACACTCCATTGCAACAGTGGAAGCCAGCAAGATCAAAGGAGTCCCTGGGTAAGTCAGCTTCCCCCGCTTTTTGTACACTGATCTAGGAACAGCTTCCCCAGTGGGAAACTAAGCAGTGTGTACTGAATGGCAATCTGGTTGCAGATCAGCAACAAAAAGAGAACCCAAACTTTCATGTTTAAATCATAACATTCACCCACTCAAACATCTGCTAGTTAATCCGAATAACATTCGACTAAAACAGAATGCCGTCTGTTCAGTTAAGACCTTTGTTTAAGGATGTTACTGTCTAATTGGAGAGGCTTACATTCAATGAAACATTTGTACTCATATTAATTAGCACTTCCTGTGTATTCTTTCAAGCTAAATTGATTACAGGGCTTTAAGACAGAACCACATTAAAGTCATCCTGAACAAACTAACAAAAATGTAAAAGAATAAAAATATAAAATGCACCCATTACGTTCTAATATACAGATTCTCTATCAGAATTGAACTAGAAATAGACTCACATTTCTAGAAAGCTTTTTTATCTTCTATTCAATCTTCAGGAACATTGAGTGATTCATTTAGCCAGTAGAGTCAAGTGTTATTTGCTTTTTGTCAGCTAGGTCAAGACGTTGTGATTGATAGTCGACAGAGATTACCAGCAAGGTCGTTTGAATTAAACATCATGCTGCATTGTTCATAATTCTAAGAATCTTAGCCGCTATACTTCTTTTTTGTATCAAGTGGACTCTGGCATATCATTTTTCTTATTGTGTCAGACATGTGCAAAGCCCATGTCACTCACCTGCAACCCTGCAATTCGGCTAGATGCTTGCTACCGAGAAAACTGTTCTTTTACAGTAATGCCTCCTGCCTTTTCCTGGCATCCAGTGTGCTCTGACAGCTGCCACAGTATGCATGTTTCATCAGACTGGACCTTAAGGCAATTTTTAAATAATATGTTGTCAATTATTCAGACCACTTTTTCAGCAAAGGACAATATAATACTACAGTAGAGAAAGGTTTTTCTATGTTTTTTATACATTTATTAAAGTATCTGTTTTTATTGATCATTCTGAGTCACACCAAAATCTCATATGGTAAATATACCATTTCTGTTGTTTTTTGATTTAGTATCCATGGCCTTTAAAAAGTAAAAAAAAAAAAAAAAAACAATGAGACACAGCATATTAAAGCTATTTCAACCCATTTTTATTTAAGTGCAATGATAGAATAGAAAATCCATACTAATAGTTTAACAGTGATATATGGTTTGGCACATAAATATAGTTGCTATATTCTAGCGTTGGCTTACATATGAACTTACTGAAGTACAAAAATAGTCTTGTATTCAACAGATTAAACACTATTGTTTAAATTTTTGTTCCTGTTTTTTCGAAAGAAGACTCTTATGCTCATCAAGGCTGCATTTATTTGATAAAAAAATACAATAAAAACAGTAAAAATGTGAAATATTATTACCATTTATAATAACTCTTTTCTATATGTATATATTTTAAAATGTAATTTATTAATGTGATGAAATACATTTTAAATATCATTACTCCAGTCTTCAGTGTCACATGATCCTACAGAAATTATCCTAATTTACTGCTAAAGATAAATTTATTGTATTATCAGTGTTGAAAACAGATTTTGTGGAAACTGTGATATATCTACACTGCTGTTCAAAAGTTTAGGATCAGTAAGATTTGTAATGATTATTAAAGAATTCTTAAAGAAGGCTGCATTTGCTGCATTTACAAAAATACAGAAAAAAAACAGTAATATTGTGAAATGTTATTACAGTTTAAAGTATAGGTTTTCTATTTTAATATATATTAAAATATAATTTATTCCTGTGATGCAAAGCTGAATTTTCGTCAGCCTTTACTCTAGTCTTTACTCTAGTCTCCAGTGTCACATGAATCTTCAGAAATCATGCTAATATACTTTTATTATTAATATTGGAACCAGTTGAGCTGTTTTTTTTTTTTGTTTTTTTTGTCTTTTTCTTTTTTTGGAACCTGCGATTATATTTTAGGATTCTGTGATGAATAAAAGTAAAAAGAACAGCATTTAATTAAAATGGTAATATTTTCTTTGCTATAACGATTTTCTTTCCTATAATCAATTTAATATGTACTTGATGAATAAAAATATTAATTTCTTTAAAAAAAAAATGTTAAAATGGTAGCTTATATTGTTACAAAAGATTTCTATTTAAATACATGTTCTTTTTAACTTTGTTGTTATTAAAAAAATCCTGAAAAAAGTAGGTTCCAACAAATAATTGTTTTTTTTTGTTTTGTTTTGTTTTTTTTTGTTTGTTTTTTTCAAAAAAAAAATAAATATTCTTTAGAAAAAAGAAGACATTTGGATGTACACCTTATACATCTTTATGAATCCTTTATATTTTAAATATTTGCATAGTTATGTTTTACTATTATACAGATGTTTTATATTTTAGATATAATAATGTAACAATAATTTTAGAGTTTATGCAAACATGAAAACAATTCTATCACATTGCTACAGTGTGTCTACAAAAATGTAATACATGCTTTTTTATCATTATTGTTTATATTATTGTCTCACACTTCCCAACCAATTTATTGTACCGTCTGACACTCATTAGAAATAACTCCTTTAATATGGAATTTAAATGACAAAGTTTGAAAGTTTTGTCATAAAAACTTATCACAGTTTATTTATGTGCAGCACATTTCAACAGTCTCTGACGTGTTGTCAAGCGCCATTGTGACACCAGACTATAGAGAGGTGTTGCTTGTTATTTTTAATGTGAGTTTAAACAGCTTTTCACTTTCCTCTACAGCTAACAAAATGTACTGCTTGTTTTGAGACTATTTCACAGTCGAATTTGTCTCTTTGTTTTGGAGAACAAATGTCTAGATGAGGCTGGGGGCTTTTTGTATCGTAACAAAATAATGCCCGCATGAGCTTGTTGTCTGGGAAGATTAATAATTTTTAGCAAGTCGATGCCGTTTCCTCGTATAGATTTTCCGTTAGCGCAGCTCGTTCTGTCCACAGACTGCAGTTCTGTTCTTAGACTTGCAAATTTCTTTGCATACGCTGCCCATATTCTTTCACCATCTATCTTTTCTAACGGTTTTAATGAGTGACTCCACTGCTAGGAGCAAACACTGCGCATGTGGTTTAGGGCTGGCCTTGGAGGCAAAGCCAGCGTTATTTGTCAATATAAGACAAGCCTCATCATTCCATTAGTGTATTTTCAATTAGAGATTCAGTTGCTGGCACACTCACGCCACTTCGTTCTCTCCTTATGTTTCCGCACTCCAGAATTAAGCAAGCCTAAAATGACTCCAAATGCAGGGCGTTTTGAAAGCTGGCTCCTGTTCTGGCAGTGCTTTAATGACTGATTGTTAGCAAAACTCTTCCCTGGCCTCCTCTCTTGTTGTGCTGGACAATCAATTCTCAGCAATGGCTAAATAATTAAGGCAATATTAACTTTGTTAATGCAGTGTCCACTGAATGGACATCAAGAAAGCAAACACGTTTGATACAGATTGATTCCCATTCGCCTTAAAATATTTCTGTCCAAACAAAAGGAAAAGTAATTAAACTTTTAGTGGGAAAGTCACACTTAATGGCTTTGTAGTTTTAATTGGCCACATCAGTTGCAAATTATCCAAGCAACAATTAGTGACAAAACAGTATCTTCTAACAAAGGGGCCTTGCCGACCATATAGTGTAGTATAGTGCACGCTAGAATACTAAACCAAATACTGCATAGAATGCAAATGGGATGTGAAAATGCATTGCGGTGGCCTTAAAGGAGAAGTCCACTTCCAGAACAACAATTTATAGATAATGTACTCACCCCCTTGTCATCCAAGATGTCCATGACAAAGAAGTTGTGTTTTTGAAGAAAACATTTCAGGATTTTTCTCCATACAATGGACTGATATGGTGCCCCAAGTTTGAACTTCCAAAATGCAGTTTAAATGCGGCTTCAAACAATCCCAAATGCGGTTGTAAACAATCCCAGGAGGAAGAAGGGTCTTATCTAGCGAAACGATCGGTTTATTTTCATTAAAAATATACAATTTAAATACTTTTTGATCTCAAACGCTCGTGTTGTCTTACTCCCTGAACTCTGTGTATTCTGGCTCAAGACAGTTAGGGTATGTCGAAAAACTCCAGTCGTATTTTCTCCCTCAACTTCAAAAATCATTTCAAAATCATCCTACATCGCTGCAGAAGTACCGACCCAGTCTTTGCAAAGTGAACATGCAAAGAAGATCAAACACCCTTAACAAAAAAGGTAAAACGGCGATATAGGGCGATTTTGTTTTTCGACATAACCTAACTCATGAGTCAGAATACACAGAGTTCAGGGAGAGTAAGACCAGACGAGCATTTGACATTAAAAAGTATATAAATGTTATTATTTTTATGAAAATAACCGATCGTTTCGCTAGATAAGACCCTTCTTGCTTGGCTGGGATCGTTTACAACCTCATTTGGGATCAACCTCATTTAAACTGCATTTTGGAAGTTCAAACCCGAGGGCACCATATCAGTCCATTATATGAAGAAAAATCCTGAAATGTTTTCCTCTAAAAACATAATTTCTTTACGACTGAAGAAAGAAAGACATGAACATATTGGATAACAAAAGGGGGAGTACATTATTTGTAAATTGTTGTTCTGGAAGTGGACTTCTCCTTTAACAACGTAGGAGTCACTTAAGCCACGCTTAAAATATATATGGATGTCATTGTATTACATAATTAAATATTATACAGGTACACATTGCAAGTGCAACATTTTCATAAAAAGAAGTTTGTTAGGTTTTTAAATACAAAAACAACAAATATATTGTTCAAAATTAAGGAAAAAAATACGTTGATTGTCTTACAGGGATAGTTCACCCAAAAATAAAATGTTATCATTCCAAACTTGTTTGAGTTTCTTTCTTATGTTGAACATAAATGAAGGTATTTTGAAGAATGCTGGTAATCAAACAGTTGATGGTCTCCACTGACTTATATATAAAGATTTTTAAATGCATTTGAATGCACAAGTGTCTTATGCTTAGCAAAGGTGCCTTTATCAAAAATACAGTACAAACTGTAATATTGTAACATATTAATACAGTTTTAAATCAGGAGAGTAATATTTTTTTTTTTTAGTTTTTCAGCATCGTTACCCCAGTTTTCAGTGTCTTCTTCAGAACTCATCCTATTGAGTAGAGCTTAGATCGGGCCCAAAAAAATTAAACCCGATCCTACCCGAGCCCGTGCACCTTGTGTCCGAGCCCGACCCGGTCCGACACATTAACTGTAATTATGAGCCCGAGCCCAATTTAAACCCGACTATTTTTTAATACGTGAGCCGTTATAACAGACGTTCTCAACTACAATTCTAAGTTGTTTGAACTACAGAAATTAGTTTAGATTTATCTTAATGAAAAATGCAACAAGGACGAAGCATGTAAACTGCATTGTTTGTTTATTCAGAATGGATCGCAAATAGATCTGAATGAAAAAAAAAAATAGCCTAAAAAAACGTGAACAATGATAAACATAGAAAATGAACAAGTAATTAACTTTGGATGGCATATGTAATAAATATAAGTTTTAGAATATTTTTAAATAAAATAAATATTTTAAAGCCTATTATAAAACGTAGTGCAAAACAGCTTCATGACCCTAAAAACTAGATTTTTAGCAATGATCTAAAACATGCAAAACGAACAAGAAAGAACTTGACCTAGTCTATAGGCATATAACAAAATCAATATAAATCGAATAATTTGAAAACACAACAAATAGGCCTATTTTGATATTTTCAAATGTAGGCATTATTGCAAAAACGCCAGTGGAGGAGACGCTGTCGCGGGAGCTAGAGCGTTGCTGCGCATAACACGCGTTGCAAATTGCTCAACTTTGTAGACTTACACGTGTTGCTCAGGCCGACTTTGCTAAAATATTCGTATAATATTTATAATTATGGCATAGCTCTCCACCCAATTAGGCTAATTAAGTAATGATTTAAAAAAAAAAAAAAAAAAAAACACACACAAATGCTTGATGATGGCCCCGCCCAGCCCGGCCCGGCCCGAAGATAGTGGCAGGAAATATCGGCCCGACCCGGCCCACGGGTCGGGTCGGGTCAAGTCTGGGCTCGGCCTCGGGCAGAGAATCTAAACTCTACTATTGAGCTGATATGGTGCTTAAGAAACATTTCTTATTATCATCAATGTTGAAAACAGTTATGCTGCTTAATATTTTTTATGGAAAACACAGTACTTTTTTTCTCAGAATTCTTCATGAATTGAAAGTTTAAAAAACTGCGTTTAATTGATTTTTTTTTTTAATATTTTAAAGTATTTTACTGTCATTTTTGATCAATTTGAAGGGCACTTACTATGCTTCTTTTACAAGAAGTAATATAAGACTAAGGTGTCCCGAGAATGTGTCTGTAAAGTTTCAGCTCAAAGTACCCCACAGATCATTTATTATATCATTTTGAAAATGCCTATTTTGAGTGGAACCAGAAACATGCTGTTTTCGTGCATGTCTCTTTATGCACGAATGAGCTGCTGCTCCCTGCCCCCTTTTCTGGAATAGAGCTGTTTCTTTACAGCTCATACCTCAGATACTCTGCTAAAAAACATCTGTTTGGTTTAGATTATCATGTCTATCGTGCTGAAATCATGTGTTTTAAAGCCATATCAGTTTAAAATTCTAAAATACGTTTTTCTGTGCACACACTCCGAAGCACGCAAAGAGAAAACAGCTGTCACACGGTATGTGAGTACTAAACTAAGTTCTCGTTCATGTCTTATTTCACCTAAACTGTTAAAACACACATTAGTTATAAAACCACAGTCGGTTATGTCTTTGTAAACAGCTGGGAAAGAAATCGCATGTTTAGATCTGCGTAATATACCTAATATACATAGTGTAATATACAATACCTATACTGGTGTCTACACTGTTAATATTGCCCAAACAATAAAATAAAAACAGAAAATCACTGCTTTTGAATGAATAATTTCTGTAGCTCTAATAAGAAGACATCTTTTATTCAAATGCTGCTTTTAAATGCTCCAGTGTGAAGATAAACATGGCGGATTGTGTGCAGCTCAGGGCGGAGTCTCTGCTAATAGGCCAGTGTCCGTCAACAGTCATGGGCGGGACCTGTAAAATGTGATGTCGTATTTTACAGATTCTGCAAACAGCTTGTTCTGAGGCACTTCTTATGATTTATGGGGATTAAAAAAAGGAGCAGATGGATACTTATCATTATAGGGTTGTTGTATACACACTGCCAACACACATTTATGTTCAAACAACATGTAAAAGTGCATAATAGGTGCACTTAAATGCGTCCTTGCGTTTTTTACCCAATCCATTTATTTAAAATTGCTTTGGGACTTGGTTAAAAGTGAAGTTAGTTCTGAGAAAAGATGTTGCATCATTTGTTTCAAGAATTCCCTTTTTTGATCTTTTGTTACGCAATTCAGCGACATTCCTACATCTCAGATGTGGCTTATAAAGTATCTAATATGTTTTGAGGACACTATAAGACTGTAAAAATAATTTAGTTTAAATAAAAAGAAACATTTGAATATTTTAATGATTTCATTTAATTACATGTCATATGTACAACCATAACGAGTTAAAAGAAGGACTTATCGTACTCCTCATAAGAAGAAGTTGTTGATTTTGCAGCTCTGACACATTAATTACCCCCCCACAGATAACATTTTGATAACCCTGCAGCATTTTTCCACAGGCGCACCCACTCCCTGCAAGGGAATTTATTTTTTGGCCGGTCTCTCTCAGCGTGGTTGTCAGCTGTTATCAGCACATCTACCTGTAGAACAAGAGTCTCAGATAAAGGAAATAATCCTTGATGAGCGTGCATGAGATCAACAGACAGAACTCATTTAGCCTGTCACTATCCATTATGGAGGTTTCCTGCGAAGGCTCTGAAGAAACTCTCTGCCGGGCACCGTTGCCGTATTTTTCTGTGTCGCCAATTTAATTCCAGTATGTTGCTGAACTGTTGTGCTCAGCTGTTTTTATGACTACTTTTGTGTTCATTTCACCAATGCACTCGAAATCGAATATCATTGTTAGGTGAATGTGCAGCATTTTTGCTTTTATTGCTTTATATTAAAGGTGATGTGCAATTTTTCCCCTGTTACAGTAATAACAGTAATAACACATTTTATTTATACAGTACTTTTTGCCATCCTAGCTTAATATGGTTGGTAAGATTATTTCATGAAGCACACCATCCCACATTTGCATTTGGGTTTTTTTTAGATTTGTAATTTGTAAATCCATTTTTAGCCCCTGTAATCCAGTCCCAAACAACAGATGGGCTTTGCCCGGCACTGTGATTGATTCATTTGCTGATTGTTTCAATATATAATACCTAATACATGACAGAACATCTGTTTTTGTTGATGACCAGCATATTAAACCATTTAAGCTTTAAATACATACCTGACTCCAATTAGACTCTTCTAAATTAGCTTAATGGCTAAATCTGGTGGATAGCCTGCTTTTTTTTTTTTTTTTAAACAGCCTTATTATTGATCACTTTAGTGTGTCACATGATCTTGTTGTTTCTCTTCAGGGACATGGCTGCCAGCATTGAAATTATGCAGCTAGACTTTGAGATGGAGAACTTCACCAGTCAATCAGTCACCAGAAGAATCAACTGGAATATTGATTACCGTGGCCAGAATCCAGCCTCGGATGCAGAGAAGGTGGTCACAGAGCTGACGGTTGTGCAGAAGGACATTCAAGCCATCATTCCACTTTCAATGGTAAGAAGATCTTCCTGTCTGTCACCTAGGGTCATAAAGTTTGAGAAATGAGACTGCACTTCAGTCTAGTTTAAATACAATTTAACTTGTCAAAACAGTGGATCACAACAATTACCACCCACTTTTCTAGCAGACTTGGTTTTGGAATTATTTTTCAAATTCATTTCTACGTAGGCTTTTTAATGAATATTTTAAGCCACAAATCACAAAATTACACTGGAAGCAAAAAAAAGGTTTTTGAAAATCAGACAATTCTGCTGGCTGCAATTACATTTTTATGGTAACAGCAACTTCTGGATTGAACAGAAATTCTGCAGCGGCCTTGGATTTTGTAAATGATATGGAAATCATATTGAAGTTTGGGTCTTATACAGAAGCATATACCATAGCTTAACTACCTTAGAGCTCAGGGTAGACTGACTTTGATAGGTTTTGATAGGTTTATACTTTATCGGCAGGCCCACATGACATATGTGGCCACACAGAATTGGAATTCCTGTCAATCACAAAATAACACGCACATAACCCTTGTGTGTTTGTTTATTAATATTTTGCCTTATTTTATGAAAATCTCCACTGCCAATGAGAGTGCAGTACATTCATCCTCAAAATAAAGGTCAGCAGATTCCATCTAGGCCCAGTTCAATCAGTTTTTAGTATAAAAACTCTCAGTGAGATTTCTTCCAAAACCCCTTTATTCTGCTGAAATGCCAACCACTTACAATGTTTACATAACCATTAAAGCAGAACTCCACTTCTAGAACAACAATTTACAAATAATTTACTCACCCCCTTGTTATCCAAGATGTTCATGTCTTTCTTTCTTCAGTCGTAAAGAAATTAGGTTTTTTGAGGAAAACATTTCAGCATTTTTCTTCATATAATGGACTGATATGGTGCCCCGATTTTGAACTTCCAAAATGCAGCTTAAATGCGGTTTCAAACGACCCCAAATGCGGTTGTAAATTATCCCAGCTGAGACAGAAGGGTCTTGTCTAGCTTAACGATCGGTTATTTTAATAAAAATAATACAATTTATATACTTTTTTAATGCCAAACGCTCGTCTTGTCTTACTCTGCTTGGACTGTTTTTGTTCCGGTTCGTATGTCGAAAAACTCCCATCTCATGTTCTCCCTCAGCTTCAAAATCGCCCTGTATCGCTGTTTTACCTTTTTTGTTAAGGGTGTTTGATCTTCGTTGCATGTTCACGTTGCAAAGACTGGGTCGGAACTTCTGTAGTGATGTAGGATGATTTTGAAATGATTTTTGAAGGTAAGGGAGAAAATACGATTAATTTTTTTTCGATATACCCTAACTGTCTTGAGTCAGAATACACAGAGTTCAGGGAGAGTAAGACAAGACAAGTGTTTAAAAAGTATTTAAATTGTATTTTTTTTTTAATTAAAATAACCGGTCGTTTCGTTAGAACTGCATTTAGACAAAAAAAAAAAAAAACAATTTGTGGGACCTGAAGGATTTTTCTGAAGGAACAGCAGGCAGTTTAACTGTGCATGACAAACAAGGGACTCATGAACAACTATCATTAAACAAAAAACACAGCTGTGGATCATTCTGGTAACAACACAGTATTAAGAATCAAGTGTATGTAAACTTTTGAACAGGGTCATTTTTATAAATTCAACTATTATTTTCTTTTGTGGACTATATGTAAATGTCTTTTATGTGAAATATCTTATTCAGGTCAGTACTAAGTAAAAAATAACATGTATTTTGTATGATCCCTTTTATTTTGGTACATTAATTAACATTTTGCAGTTTCTGCAAGGTGTATGTAAACTTCTGACCTCAACCGTATATAGACTTTTATCAGACATTAGCACTGTATGGAAAATCTATACACTTCTGTTTCAAGAAACACATTCAATATAAATGGTTGTTTCAGATTTCATGTGGATAATGGACGTTATTATTTAGTGCGTAATTGCATTAAATGTGCATTTGTAGTACTTCAAGTTTTAAAGGTATATTTTTAAAAACTGTACTTGGAGATATCATATCAATGACAATTTAAGGGCCACTTAAGTGTGCTTAAGAGCACACTTTCATGATTATGTTTCTGAACACAATTTAGTACGCTTTTGAAATTATATGGACTTTGTAATAATGTCAAATTAAAAGTTTTACTTTAAATGACTTTTCAAATTATGTGTTAATATTATTTAGTCATCCTATAGAGCTGCCCTTATTCTAATGTGTGGATTAAAATACTAAAGGACTAACTGTAAAATGCATGAACGTTTATATTAAATTAGCAGGTAATAAATTACAAATTATATTTTTAATGTATATTAATAATACTAAAGTGCAATTTCGTCATTACATATATGTAATAAAAACATGTAAATACATGAGATTCATGTTTAGTAGAAGTTTATTTTACAATATATTCCTGTCAGTATATTCAGCAGTACGCTTTAATTATGCTTTTAAAGGCAATAGAAGTAATTATGAAATTACTACTTAAGTGGGTCAAACTGCGCTCTTATGTTTTTCTAATTGCGTTTAATAAGGTGCTAAACTATAATACATTTTTATTTAATTTAAATTACCATACAAGTAAGTGTCTGAATAAATTATATTTAGTTTATGTTCAAGTATATTCTTTTGATGCATTTTATTTCCATAATATATAAAATCTTTTTCACAAGGGTTTTCACATTATCTTTTAGGATAAGTCAGAAAAAGACTAATTCACACGTTTCACTGTAGGGCTTTTTTAAGGTAAAAGGTCTCTGGAAATGGCTAGAAAGGTTCCTTACTCACTCTATCAGCTTGAAACTCCATTATTCACCTATCAAAATTCATCTTTGATTGGTTCGAGCCATTTGCACTCCCCCATAATAAGTGTGTATGTTTAAACTCGAGCATGATTCAGTACACGGGGACCAGGTGCAGCAGAAAAGACACTTTGCTTCATGTAGAGAGGCTTCTTTGACCTGTCAGTATCCTCCAGTCCTCCCTGAAACCTATCGGTGTGTTTCAAAAGCCCTGCGCAGGCAGAATATAGCGGTTCAAATAACAAGAAGTGAATACAAAACAAGACAGTCATGAGGGAAATACTGAAAACTGCGCCAGTCCAAGTGCCAAGGCCTCAATTTTTCACTACCTCCCTTTATGCAGACACACACAAAGAATCCAAGAACAGATATAAGCTCTGTTCCAAAACCTAGTGAGCTGCTTCCGTAGGCAGCATTTCAAGTCATCATAGGTGGGCTTTAGTATTACTGCTTCCTAAGACACCTTTCCAGCCATATTCTAAAGCAGCACCACTTTTTTATTCACTACACATAAGGCATTCCCAGAATGCATTGAGACAAACTGCAAAAATAGCTTGACATATTAGTTTTATTGAAATCTATTGTACATTTTTTGACTATGTAGACCGTTCCAAATCAGTCATTACGAGGTTCTATATCAGTTAGGACACTGCCTGTGTAGGCAGCAGACAGCGAGGCGGCTCACTAGGTTTTGGAACGGCGCTTAAGTGTTAGACACAGGGATGTAAGTGTTCAATAGCTGGAAAATATGTGATATACACGATACGCCATGTGTTTATGTGGGCTTCATGCATGAAAAGACCTTCTTTATACATTTTCTAAATGCTCGAGAGGTCTGTTCGCCCTCATTGGGGGATTTGTAAGTAGGAAGCAATCAGTAAGGCTCATATAAGAGATGTTTATAGATACAACAATGGCAGGACCTATATGTTGTATGCCAAGCGCATGAAATGAATCCTGCACTGATTTAGGCGAGCAAATCCCACTTCATACACCCACAGACACGCTCACGTTCTGAGCAACTAATGAGTATCCCACATACAGCCCAGACGCACACATGCAGATACACCATGAATATACATGCACAATAGGAAACACACATGCACTTCTTTGAATTCCTGAATTATCACATATGTAAATCCCTGGGTACAAAGCCGAGTTTGAGAAAGGCGATGTCAGATCTGTCATTTTTTTTTTGGAAGATAAAAATTTGTTTACTTTTTAAGCAAAAAAACTTGTGTAGCACAGGTTCTGGGATGCGTGTTCACGTACTATTGAATCACGTCGGAAGGTCACGTGGACGTAGGCAGAACTACAGACCCAGTGTTTACAAAGCGAACGCGCAAAGACTAAGAAAGTGCAAGTAAATCAAATGCTGTTTACAAACAAAAAGGTACAACGATGTCGGACGATTCTGAATTTGTAGGAGAAAATAAGATGGAGTTTTTCAACATACTCTACCTTTTTGAGCCGGAGTACACAGACGATGAACTTGTGGTGATTCGAAGACGTGATTCATAGTAGTGATGGGAAGTTCGGATCATTTTACCGACTCGGACCTTTGAGTCTCGTTCAGCAAAATGAACAAATCTTTTTTCGAGTTTTTCGTTCATTTTAGCAAAATCAGCATCACGTGACAGCCCCATAAGATGAACGAATGACTCGAAAAACCTGAAGACTCAAAACAGGTGAACTAATTCCAGTACAGAACCTAATAGAATGTTGCGCATGCGCGACTAAACGAATCGCTCCCCGAGACGACTCGTTCTTCCCGAGTCACATTAAAGATCCGTTCAAAATGAATGAATCGTTCAAGAATGCGCATCCCAGAGCTTGTGCTACACAAACTTTTGTGCTTAAAAAGTGTACAAATTTTTATTTTTCAAAACCGATTGTTTCGCTAGATAAGAGCCTTCTTCCTCAGCTGGGATTGTTTAGAGCCCTTTGAAGCTGCATTTAAACTACATTTTTAGAAGTTCAAATTTGGGGCACCAATGAAGTCCATTATATGCAGAAAAATCCTTAAATGCTTTCGTCAAAAACCATAATTTCTTTACGACTGAAGACAGAAAGACATGAACATCTTGGATGACAAGGGGTTGAGTAAATTATTTGTAAATTATTGTTCTGGAAGTGGAGTTCTCCTTTAAGAATCTTTTTGTAGTTGACCAAATTATCATATTTTTTCAAAAGGTGAAAACATTCCCAAATCATGCTAGATATGGCCCGTATTCACAAAACATTTTTTCTTAGCACTAAGAGTTCTCCTAAATAGTTTTCTGTTAAAACCTATGCACAGAGCTGCTGAGACAAACTTTTACTAAGGAATGGACAGAAGTCTTAAGCTGAGAGTAAGCATGGGGTTGACCTCATTGCAAAAAATTATGTCAGCATGCTTACTAACTTTGCACACAGTGATTGGCTGATAGTGGAGGGTTCTCTGTCAGAGAGATTTATTCATAGAAATATTGTAGAGCGTGATATGTTGCCATATTTAAATAATGGTTTAAAAATAAAAATGTTTCCACATTCAAATAAAGACTTTAAAATGTGTGCTGTCACTAATTAAACAAGTATATTTTCCGCTAATTGTCAGCCACTTACATGTGTGCATTCTTGTAAACAGTTAACCGATATGAATATAAACTGCCTTTTAATTAATAGAGTAGAATAATCATGGCTGATAGTAAGACATGAAAACGTAAAAGAAAACCAAGTAGACACAGGAATGCTGTTACTTCTTGTCCAATTTGTATGAAAACAAGGATGCAACCAAAGGAAAATCTGGGGTTGATATAACCTCCAAAACCCAAAAAAGATGTGTGGGAAACCATATGTGTGCAAATAAATGCAACGTGATTGCTGGCGACAGCCATTTTAGCCCTGCTGAAATAAACAATAGAAACCATCATAGAATTTGTAATGGTTTTACTGGTTATAATGGGAATTGTTCTGGTTTTAATAGTAACTGTAATGGTGCCTGTCTATTGGTGGCTTGTTAAAACCACTAAATCCTAATGAAATATTTCCCAAAACACACTACAGGAAACCATTTTAAAGGTTTTAATGGTTAAAAGTTGATGGTTTGTAATGTTTGTAATGGTATTTGTAGTGGAAACCATTAGAATTTGTGTGATGGTTTGTTTCACAGATTTAGAAGCTAGTTTTAATGCTAAATGAAACACTTTTAGAGCAAAAATTTAGGAGTTCCAAATTTAGGATTGACACACCCATTATTTTCTCCTAAATCTGCAAGTTATGAGCTACTTTTAGCCTTAAGATGTTTTATGAATACGGGCCCAGATCACCCAGTTTTACATTCTTGCTAATGATTTCAGTTTATGTATTTTATAACAAATATATATGAAGAGTTTATTTGCAAAAACCAATGAACTGAGTGCCGTGCATTATTCTCCACATGTAGCGTGATACCTGTATTTGTTTAAGTTATTATTACTTAATCAAAAAAAAAAAAAAAAACATGATTTCTGATAAAAATAAATATGGAGTTGTTTGTTTTTAAAAATAAACTCTTTACTTGGTACTACTAGAAAAACTTTTAAGGTTGCTTTTTATGTCAGTTTGGTAACTAAATATATGACGTTTCCTAAGTCTATCATTAGCTATGTTTACATTTTGCGTTTTTCACCCAAGTAATCCGGAAATCTTAGTCGGACTGTAAAACCTTAAGGTAAACAATTATATCAATCCGATTTAGCTCAATCCAAATGAAATTTACATCTGATGGAAAGGGCAGGTGTAGACCTGAAATAATTCTATCAATAGGGGAAAAAAAATGCATGTACACACTTAAATCTATTTTCTTAAACAAATATATGTTTTCTCTACTTCTGAATGTAGTGACTGGACACCTACAGTAGTATGCGTAGTAGTAAGTTTTCTAAGTGTTGTTTGTAATGCATGTAATGCACATGTAAATGAGGCCATGTCCACGTTTTTGTTTGAAAATGCGTCTGTCTCTCTCTATTTTGGCCTTCTGCTCACACTGAGACAGCGTTATTGTCAAGAAAAACTGAGCTTTTTAAAAACACTCTCCAAAGTGGATACATTTAAAAACTCAGTTTTCACATTGTAGAGTGGACTGTGAAACCGGAGGCTTTTGAAAACAATGACGCATGTTTAGTCATGTGACTCATATTGTACCAATAGATGTCTATGTTTATACTGGTATTGTGCTCGTTATGTGCTATTATCGCAGTGTTGCTAAAGATGAGTTACTTTGTACACTCTTCATTCACAGTCCTGCAAAAATGACAATCAATTTACTAACAATTATTTTCCTGCGGCAAAACACGAGGGCAGTTGCGTTTTAGATCAAACATGTAATTGTGAATGAGTGCGACCTCGACGCCAGTGAATGGTGGGGTATTTTTTTGTAAATACAATGATCCTGCCAGAAGAATTGAGTGAAAATGTCTGTCTGTTCCATCTGTATCATCTCAGTGAGCTTTTATGAGGTTTTACACATGCGCAGTAAGGTGAATTTAAAGTTTTCTAAAGTTTTAGTGTGGATGAGGATGAAGAGGGTTTTGAAGTGAAAACACTGTTTTGAAATGCATCAGGATTAATGTAAACACGGCCCGAGTGTTCGAAACACTTTGAAATGTGTAGGTTTCATTTGAACAGAACTTTCAAATCTGAAATCCGAGTGGATTCATTTGGACTGATGAAAATTAGTTCATATAAACATACTGATTGTTACAAATGAAAGATGTATTCTGGACAAATTTCCTGAACTTCATATTCAAATGTCTTTTTTAGTAGAGTCATGTTCAGAGGTTGTCTCTGGCCCACATTTGGCCCCTAGATACTGGATGAAACACTATGACTTATGTATAACCTCAACCGTTTTTCCCAACAGGTTCAGTCTGGCCACAATTAGCCCTCTTACCTCACAAAGCCTGTCTCTCAACCTCTATTAACATGAAGTGCTCTTTCAAACCTGGCCAGCGAGAGAGGCCTCTAACACGCATACAGGATCAGCTCCTCATGTTCGCTTGAAATAGCTTCGTTTTGGCATGTGAAGGCGGCCCTCGATAAGCACGCGGGGGACAGAGGATGTGTTGCCTACATGGGCTTCACTTCTGTTCCTGCTTCAATAGTACATCATAAATAAAATATGACACGGCCTTCCAGTCTGGGCTAGTATCATGGGCACACACATACACACACACTTTTGGACAAGGGAATAGTTCTGGTATATGAAAGAGGGAAGATTCTGGACGTGAGGTCACGATGACCTTATGTTTTTTCCGCAGGCTCTAAACCAGAGGGATAGATTAAGACTTTAAAGTTAACTCGACCCTTTTAAAATAATATTGACACTTTTTTGGCTTCTTAATCCTGTAAAGTCTGGCAAATAGTAGTCAGAAAAAAAAAATCTATATTTTATTAGACTGTATTTTGAACCTTTAGACCTGTATGATGGTTTTAGTGCCAAGTTAAAAAATAAAAATAAAAATACTAAAATTACAAGATTAAAATCATAATAATGTTTTGAGAATAAAATCAAAATATTTTGAGAATAAAATAGAAATTACGAGAATAAAGTCAAAATATTTTGAGAATAAAGTTGAAATTTCATGAATAAAGTCGAAATTCAGAGAAAAAAGTCGTAATGTTTTGAGAATAAAGTAAATGTTTAGAGAATAAAGTTGAAATGTGTTAAGAATAAAGTCGTAGTTGCATAAAATAAAATCATAGCAATTAAAGTTATAATGTGCTCTTTAATGTGGCAGGAATCAATCGTCTTTTCGATTATAATGAGACATTCATTGATTAAATTATACTTTTTTTTTTTTTTTGTGAAAATTCCACCACCTACTCCACAAAAAACATCTAATTTAAAAACAACAACAATAAATCGTTCTATAGGTTGAAGTGGACTCGTTAACTTAAGTTCTATTGTTGTCTTTTCTGAGGTATATAAGTGACTATTCACAAGCTGTTTTACAGTAAGCTGTAATACAGTAAATGACTGGAATTAATATTTAACATCGTCCATTCATTATTTGTAGCGTGCCAGCCACCCAGTAATCGCAATAAGTTTGTTCTTTGTTTATTTTAATATAACACAGCTCTGCCTTCAAATTCTGTCAGTTTTATTGTGAAATACAAATAATAATTGTGTTTTTCCTCTTTATTTCAAGTTTATAGCACAATATAAACGTAAACGAACATCAGAATTGCTACACATTAATTCTCATAATTTTGACTTTATTCCTAAAATATTTTTAATTTATTTTTGAAACATTTTGGCTTTATTTTTTATTCTTATTCTTAATTCTTCTAATTTTAACCTTATTATCATAATTTTGACTTTAAAGCAATTATGAAAATAAATTCAAAATATTACAAGAATAAAGTCAAGCTTACGAGAATAAAGTCAAAATATTTTGAGAATAAAGTTGAAATATTTATAGATTTTTTTGGCTATATTCTCCTAAAATTTTAATGTAATATTTTGACTTTATTCTCATAATTTCAACTTTATTCTCCCAATATTCTGACCTTTTTCTTTTACATGCGGCACTAAAATGCTGTCATAGATCTGTGTGTAAATATATGTGTATATATTTTATGTCACTTTACAGAATACAAATGGCTTCCGGATGCCATTTCATGTTGACTGTAAAATGCCCATATTTTATAGCAAGCCACTTGACCACAGCAACATACATCCTTGTTTGAATCCAGAAAGCATTTGCTGCTATATACCAAGCTGGTTATTCGTAGTACAGTGCACACAACTGTAAATTGCTTCGAAAAATCTCATGGTAAGGGCAGTCTGTCACCTCACCAGTGTCTTATATCAAATAGCCTGTATTTTCGGTATCTTTTCCGCATGTGATAAGAGGCTCAGGTTTACCCTGCTCCGACTGTGTGTGAAGTGTTTAATGGCTTGCAAAAGCTCCCTTGCTGTTATTTACAGCTAAAGCTGTCTATATCCATCTGAGCTGGCGGTTTCACCCATCACGTGAGACCGTTCGGCTCACGCTGTCTGTCACTGTAAATACTGTCCTCCATGAGAATGATACTCCCATTTGCATTCCCAACCATGCGCTTGCACACTGCTGTCACTTGAAAATGATTCAGAATGAAGGGCAGCGCTGACCCGTCTCTTGTGTTAAAGCAGTATGCTACATTACTATAATAGTAAAAATGTATCAAAAACATGGTATTACTACAGTGTTAGCATGAGAACAATGGATATATATCAAAGTATCAGCATTAACCGTGGTCAAAAAGAATACCGTGGTATTGGGGAAATATGTGTTATGGTAATACCATGGCATTTTATGAATCACAGTACAAAGTCCATTGTATTATCATCTGATACATCACCATGGTACCACTGCAGTCCTTTTTTGCATGGGATGAGAGACTCAGAGTTAAATCTTGATGTTATTACTGTGGTCTTTTCCGTACTTAGTTATTATTTGCTGAAAATAAACCTGGATTTGAATCAGCTTCCTTTGCTGAGAGTCCCTGTGTGTCCGTGACCATCTGTTTAGGTTTTTGCTTGGAGTGGAGGAAATGACAGCGGTAGGCAACACCAGCACAATAGTCTTTTTCTAAACATGAATCGTATGAATTAAATTCAACGGTTGGATGTTGTTGACCTTTAAAGTTTACCTTGCATAAAAATGAGACGTCAGGCAAAGAATTGAGTCGGTCGGCTGCGGGATGAAAAGCTTTTGCAGAGGCCTGTAATGAATTTATTTCTTAGTGCAAGAACCCAAGACTTCCATTTAAACAAGGCAGGCAGGCCAGTAATGCACTTTGAATGAAAATTATGATTATGCAGTTTCAGCTAAGGCTATCAGAGTAATTCTGAGCTAATAACTCATTTGCTCAGTGGGGAGATATTAAAGAGAACCTAATTCAGATGTTATTTGCAAGTCCAACATTTACGACCCTTTTCATCTGGTGACTGCATGCTAAAAAATGTGAATAAAGAGAAAAAGCATTGTATATACTTTTTAATAAAATGAAAAAGTCTACAGCACAATGTGTAATGCAGTCCTGTGATAAATCCTATAGTGCCATTACTGGAAATTAAGCTGCAATAAAGTATAAATAATAGATGAATATATATATATATATATATATATATATCAGTAAAGTTGAAGTCAAAAGTTTACATACACCTTGCAGAATCTGTAAAATGTTAATTATTTTACCAAAATAGGAGGTATCATACAAAATGCATGTTTTTTTTTTTTATTTATAAGGTTTATAAGATATTTCATATAAAAAACATTTACATTTAGTCCAAGAGAAAATGATAGTTGAATTTATAAATAAAACCCCGTTGAAAAGTTTACATACTTGATTCTTAATACTGTGTAGTTACCTGAATGGTCCACAGCTGTTTTTTTTTTTTTTTTTTTTTTTTTTGTATAAACTGCCCGCTGTTCTTCAGAAAAATCCTTCAGCTTCCACAAATTCTTTGGTTTTTCAGGATTTTTTTGTATTTGAACCCTGACTGTGTGAGATCCATCTTTTCACACTGAGGACAACTGAGAGACTCATATGCAACTATTACAGAAGGGTTAAACGCTCACTGATGCTCCAGAAGGAAACACAATGCTTTTTAAAGTTTGAAGATCAGGGTAAATTTTACTTATTTTGTCTTCTGGAAGTCATTAGAGTATCTTCTGTAGCTTCTGAAGGGCAGTGCTAAATTAAAAAAATATGGCAAAATAAGAAAATTATACACATCTTCATTCCGTTCAAAAGTTTGAACCTTCTGAAATAGTTGAATATGAGTCCCTTAGTTGTCCTTAGTGTCTCAAAATCATGCAGTCATTGTTGGAAAGAGTTCAAAGACTAATTTACTTAGATCACACACTTTGTTACATCAAGATAGGATCTAAAATAGCATGAAAACATGATCTGTGGGAGTTTTTAGTGAGTAATCAGCTTGGTGAAATTTCAAGCAAATCTCCATGAGCATTTTTCACCGAGCTTTGATGACTGATGATCCAAAAAATTCAAAAATAGTAGAGTTAATTATTAATAAAAACAGTTGAAAATAAGTTCATAAATAAAATATATTGTTTAATTTGTTACTGCCTTAAGCTATTATTTTGGAATAAATGTGAAATGCTTTAAAACACTAACTTGATGAAATTCATACTTGATGTTTAATAAATAGAAAATTGATTACATTGTTACTGTAAAATTTTGTTTGTTTTCTTTTTCTTGTAGTGTAAGTAATGTTTATTTAACCAAGAAAATGTGACTGGGACACAAATTTACATTTGATTTAAAAAAATAAAATAAAATAAAATAAATAAAAAATATTAAAAAATAAAAAATAAAAAATAATCGAGATCAGTGGTTCTCAAACCTGTCCTTGAGTACCCTCACCTCTGCACCTTTTTTATGTCTCCCTCATCTGTCACACCTGATTCAACTCATCAGCTCATTAGTGGAGACTGCAAGACCTGAAGTGGGTGTGTCAGATATGGGGAGACATACAAAATGTGCAGTGTTGGGGTACTTCATGGAGAGGTTTGAGAACCACTGATCATCAATGATGTTATCTGTTACTACCTAGCACTGACTATATATACTCACTATACTCAGATCCCCAACTCTCATTGAGAATGAATGACTTAAGCTGCTTTGTTGCTGCACATTGCTGTCAGTGGTAACCTTTGCATGCAAATCTAGGATTTTTATGTCCAAACCAGTAGTGACGAGGACAACCTCAATAAGTTTCTTTTGCATCGCACTGGGTCGCCCCACCTATAGTGGAATCTCGTTGGTCCAAAATTACACTCCATATAAGTCCACATCCATCTATTTTATGTGTAGGACAAGTGGGGATGCTGGATCCCATCCCAGCGCCTTAGGCCATAGACAGCAAGTCAGCGTGAAATGCATTTCCCAAAGCATTGTTAGCCAGCTATGCTCCAGCTTTACAAACATAATTCAGTTCAGCGTTTCCTGGAAATACAGGTTTTAATCTGTGGTTAGAAGAATAGTTTAATAGTTCTTGAGCAAAATAAGCAAGCCAACATGCAGTACAATGTATGTCTTAACATGTAAATATTTGTAGTAACATTAAAAGTTCAACAACTGAGACAAAAACCGAACAAGACTAACAGGCATTTGATGGACAGAATGGCATGGTTGCAGTGAGGCCTCCAGTCTTAAAGGAGAAGTCCACTTCCAAAACAAAGATTCACATATAATGTACTCACCCCCTTGTCATCCAAGATGTTCATGTCTTTCTTTCTTCAGTCGTAAAGAAATTATGTTTTTTGAGGAAAACATTTCAGCATTTTTCTCCATATGATGGACTGATATGGTGCCCCGATTTTGAACTTCCAAAATGCAGTTTAAATGCAGCTTCAAACGATCCCAAATGCGGTTGTAAACGATCACAGCTGAGGAAGAAGGGTCTTATCTAGCGAAACAATCGGTTATTTTTATTTAATAAATACAGTTTAAATACTTTTTAATCTCAAACTAAAAATAATAATATTTTTAAAAAATATTATACTTAGAGGACTTTTAGAAAAAGTCTCTTATGCTCATCAAAGTTCCATTTATTTATTCAGAAATACAGAAAAAAAGTAATATTATGAAATATTATTGCAATTTAAAATAACAGTTTTCTATTTTAATATACTTTAAAATATAATTTATTTCTGTGATGCAAAGCTGAATTTTCATCAGCCATTACTCCAATCTTCAGTGTTACACAATTTAATATGCTAATTTATTGTCAATGTTGGAAACAGTTGTGCTGCTTAATATTTTTTGGAAGCTGGGATGCTTTTTCAGGATTCGTCTTGCCTTTCGCTCCCTGGACTTTGTGTATTCTGGCTCAAGACAGTTAGGGTATGTCGAAAACATAAATCATATTTTCTCCCTCAACTTCAAAAATCATTTCAAAATCATCCTACATTGCATCAGAAGTACTGAACCAGTCTTTGCAAAGTGAACATGCAAAGAAGATCAAACACCCTTAACAAAAAAGGTGAAACGGCGATATAGGACGATTTTGAAGTTGAGGGAGAACGTGAGATGGGAGTTTTTTGACATACCCGAACTGTCATGAACCGGAACAAAAACAAAGTCCAGGCAGAGTAAGACAAGACAAGCATTTGGCATTAAAAAGTATATAAATTATATTATTTTTTATTAAAATAACTGATCGTTACACTAGATTAGACCCTTCTTTCTCAGCTGGGATCATTTACAACTGCATTTGGGATCGTTTGAAGCTGCATTTAAACTGCATTTTGGAAGTTCAGAATCGGGGCACCATATCAGTCCATTATATGGAGAAAAATGCTGAAATGTTTTCCTCAAAAAGCATAATTTCTTTACGACTGAAGAAAGACGTGAACATCTTAGATGACAAGGGGGTTAGTACATTATATGTGAATCTTTGTTTTGGACTTCTCCTTTAAGTACTATAATGCATCACATCCTCATGGACTGAACAAGACTGGCCAGTTTTTGCTGTGAGATGTTACCCCAAAAATGATGCACCAGGTTTGGATTTTAAATTAGTTTAGTTTTGCAAAGCCAAAAAGAAAATAAGTTTTTCCAAATGAAGAGTCAAGTCATTTTATGTGGAATACATTACTTTCATCCCTGACAACCTGAAAAGGCACTCTAGAAATAAAAAACATTCAAGTGATGTTGATTGAAAACCAGTTCAAATAAGACTTTGGCTTTCTCATTCATACATGCATGCTTTTATTTCTACTGTTTTAAATGCCTGTTTAAAAGTGAAGGGAATCGATGGAAAGTTTCTCCTCAAATATGCTGTTTTGATTGAAGCATGAGGGAGAGAGAGTGGAGAGAGAGCTGCATAATCTTTGCTTTATTCCTATGGGCCACAAGGGAAATAATTTACAGTTAGTTGTTCAACATCCCTGCAGCAGTTCTATCCAAAATAATGAATTGATTTTTCTTGGAAAGCAATTGTGAAGCCAATGTGCTCTTTAATTGGCTTCAGCTTTTGGGATGTAATTGAAAGCATAGATTTATTTGCATGTGTCATCTAACAGGAAAACTTTTAAATTGGTAAGCTCAGGATAGAGCGTTTTAAAAGTTAATCCATTACCATGGAAGTACTATAAATGATATAGCCCGAGAGGATTTATACAAAGTGAATGAGAACCTCAATCCCATTTGAGTTCGTCACAAATGACTTTGTCGAACATCTACGTCTATTTTTTTAAGCTTCATATATTTTACAGCATGTATTCTTCTTTTACTTTCTGATTGACCATTTTCTGATTATGATCCATGGTCTAGTAAGCTTTTATTCCAGAAAAGATATTTTAATGCTTTACAACTATTGTAATTTTCCTGTAACATTATTTTACTTTTCTCTTATAAAAATACTAAAAAAGTCCAATGAATTGAAAAAAATGTAGATCATAACACTTACGGTACTTTCACCTGTCTGTATATTGATTTATGTTCACCGCTTACAATGCTTTTATAAAACGGCGTCTTGGTTTATATGTTTATATGACACATAATTCTTCTCAAATTAATACAAGCTTATGTCACAAAACTGCAATATTACCTTAATCAGGTTACAAGCAATAAGATTATACATCGCAATCAAATACAGCCAAATTTCAGTTTAAGTTTAAATTAATTGATATGTAAAAGTTACGTTAGATTAAAAAAATAATAATAATATTTTAATTAAAATATTATACTTAGAGGACTTTTAGAAAAAGTCTCTTATGCTCATCAAAGTTCAATTTTTTAATCAGAAATACAGAAAAAAAGTAATATTATGAAATATTATTACAATTTAAAATAACAGTTTTCTATTTTAATATACTTTAAAATATAATTTATTTCTGTGATGCAAAGCTGAATTTTCATCCGCCATTACTCCAGTCTTTAGTGTTACACAATTTAATATTCTAATTTATTGTCAATGTTGGAAACAGTTGTGCTGCTTAATATTTTTTTGGAAGCTGGGATGCTTTTTTTTCAGGATTCTTTGAATAAAAAGTTTTTTTAAAAAAACAGCATTTATTCACAATAGAAAGTCTTTACTATCACTTTTTTTATCAATTTAACACATCCTTGCTGAATAAAAGTCTTAATTTCCTTGAAAGAAAGGGAAAAAAAATCACTGACCCCACACTTTGAACAGTAGTGTATGTTACAAAATATCTTTTTAAATTTTATATTTAATATATTTATATTTATATATTTAAATATTTTAAATAAATGCTGTTCTATTAAACATTTTATTTATCAAAGAATCCTGAAAAAAAATATTGCAGGTTCCACAAAAACTGTTTCCAACATTGTTAATAAATCAGCATATTAGCATTGGGGAAATTTCATAAATAATGAAAATAGTTGCATTGTCTGACTGTTTGCCATTTTTATCTACATTGTTATTGTTGATTTTCCTTTCACAAGTAGTAACTTGAGTTGTCTTGTGATGTCAGGATGAATTTGTTCATTTTCTCAAAGAATCACTGTTGGTTCTAACCATTGTTGTGATTCATGTACCAAGCGTTAGCATCTGTTTGTGGCAATTGAAGCTAATTTGTGGGATTTTTTTGTTTGTTTTGAGAGTTTTTATGTGATAACTGTTCATGTCATGCAAACCTTTTCAAACTATTCTGTTTACAGTGGGTGACTGCATTTTAGACATTTATTCTACAAAATCGTATTATTATAAAAAAAAAAATACACACATTTTAAAAAAGCTGCCTTGGAAAATCTGAAGGGACTCATTTTAGGAATGTGAACGTTTCTAATTTGAGGCAACATGAGTTCTAAAACCAGTCAAGCAGAATTTATATTGCTCTGACATTTTTTTGACAGTGAGCGAAGCTCATGGCTTTTGACTATAATATAGATACTGTTTTTACACTTTATTAAGCAGTCTAACACTTACTCCAGGGCTTTCCTGAACATTCAGATCTTTGGAATGATGAACTTCTGCTAACCTCCTGACTCATGCGAGCTCTCTTTCTCTGTCTTTCTTTCTTCCATATCTAGGACACTGAGATTATCAACACGGCAGTTCTTACCGGGCGAACTGTGGCCATCCCTGTCAAGGTGGTTTCCATAGAGCTGAACGGAGCAGTCACTGATGTGTCATCCTTTGTGCAGTGCAAGTCATTCAACGAGGACATCGTCAAGGTACGTCACGCGCACGTCGAGAGGTTTAGTGATCTAAGACTTCCTCTACTATTCTCATATCCCATCACGGTCAACTTAAGAGACCATAAAATGACCATCAAAAACTCATTAAAGCGGAGTTTATATATGCTCCTGTGGCTACTGCTTTCGTGATCCCCTCGAGGGATCGATGCCTTTTCAGTCTCAGACAGTACATCAAAAGTGCTCAGTGCTCTGCAGAACAGCATTTCCCACTGAACAGCAGCAGAGGCCACACACTTGACTTGTGTTTAATGCCTCTTAAATGAAGAGTCTCCTAGAAAGCAGTGCACCAAAGCTCTTTTTATTAACTAAAATGACACATCTTGAGGATTAGATGCAAACAGAGCAGGACAGTTCAATTTGTCATTTACCTCATAGTCATTCTGAACTTGTATAAAGGCTTTTGCGAAGAAGAATCGTGCAGCTGTTTTCCATTCTGTGACAGTTAATGTTTCATTCAAAGTCCAAAAGTGATGACAAAAAAATTAAGTCACCTAAAAAGCACCATAAAAAAGGATGAAGCACCATAAGGCCTCTGAATCCATACAACAGCTGTGGGTGAGAAACAGACCCAAATTGAAGTAATTATTGAGAAATATTTATCTAGTGAGCTGTTAACGCAATAACTAGATATTTTGTGTGCACCATTAGCACTGAACGGCTGCTGAAGCAAACCAAGTTTTCAAGTAGACATTATCTTTATTAACAAACCACATAATTGAAGTCTAAACAAGCGCATTCTTGCCTAAAAAATACATTCCGTGACACATAAACAATATTATTTATAAAATTACAGTGGATTTTGGGGTCCACCATGACACTCGCTGTGCGAAATACTGCAAAGCGGAGTGATTTACAAACAGTGAACCAGTCAGAGTTCTGTTATCACTACCATATTGCACACTTGGAAAAGGCTCTCTGTTTTATAAATGAATATATTATTATTAATACAATCGATATTAATATTATTTTTAACAATCAGTGTTGGGGAAAGTTACTTTTAAATGTAATGCATTACACATTTGAGTTACTTCATAAAAACATAACTCATTGCATCATGCAAAAGTTTGGGAACCCCTCACAAAATCAGTGAAAATGTGTAAATAATTTTAACGAAATAAGAGAGATCATACAAAATACATGTTATTTTTTATTTAGTACTGTCCTGAATAAGACATTTTACATAAAATATGTGTACATATAGTGCACAAGACCAAAAAAATAGCTGAAATTATTAAATTACCCCCCCACACTTTGTGGTTACCTGGATGATCTACAACTGTTTTTTTTTTTTTTTGTTGTTGTTGTTTTGTTAAGGTTGTTCATGAGTCCCTTGTTTGTTCTAAACAGTTAAACTGAGCACTGTTCTTCAGAAAAATCCTCCAGGTCCTGCAGATTCTTTAGTTTTCCAACATCTTTTGCATATTTGAACCCTTTTTAGCAGTGACTGTATGATTTTGAGATCCATCTTTTCACACTAAGGACAACTGAGGGACTCAAACGCAACTATTAAAAAAAGGTTCAAACACACACTGAACGCAATGCATTAAGAGCTGGGGGTGAAACCTTTGCACAGGATGAAGATGTCCAAATTTTTATTATTTTGTTGAAATAGATATATTTTTTTACATTTAGTACTGCCCTTTGGAAGCAACAGAAGACACTTGCATGTTTTCCAGAAGACAAATTAAGTACAATTTACCTTGATCTTCAAATTCAAAAAGTTTTCACTCCTCGGCTGCCGGCTCTTAATGCATCGTGTTTCGTTCCGGAGCATCAGTGAATGTAACTAGTAAAGTAGCACATTACTTTTAAATTTACATAAAATATCTGAGTTACGTTTTTAAATACAGTTTTATGCAAAACTTGCGTTACTTGTAATGTGTTACCCCCAAACACTGTTAATAATAATAATCTAACTCAGTGGTTGTCAGCCTTTTTTTCCACCGGGCCGCACTGTGGTCCAGGTGCAAGTATCCCGGGCCGCATATCATTTACATATTACGTCACCAATACAAACCAACCAGATCTATAAATACTATGATATCTAGACAATTACATTTATTTATATAAATAAACAGTGGTGTAGTGGTGCCTGAAGAAGTGGGTATACGCATAATTTATCCCCCGGAAGTTTTAAGAAATGTCTGATCGGAAAAACCTGCTTCTTTTCATTTTTAAGGCACAATCATCAAACATATTTTTAAGGAAGCTGATGCCATGGTCCTGTCCGAGTGTTTTAGGGAATATTTGCATTTATTCACATGCAATTGAAATAGCTATTCATGTAGTGGTCTGTCATGATTTTGGCTTTTGCAGGACACTACTGAATGATGCGCATCAGAGGGATTTAGAAAGCCGACTGATAAAGAAGTGGGTAGGCTATAAACGCCTGCACTGCACCACTGTCAATAAATAATTTTGTGAAATTCGCCTTGAAAAGAGTAACAGCACAATGAAGTTGCAATTGTAAAATTCTGTCAGTAAGACGCGCACGGAAGCGTGACTTGATGCGCGACATTGCAGAAAAATGTGTGTTCACAAATGTTAATCTGAGGATGATTGCTGGGTAGTATGGGTGTTTCCTTTTGCCGGAACATTTATCAATTCATCTTTTAAGTGAGTGGCGGGACAAACCGAAAGTTGATGCCGAAAGTCAGCACTCTCCTACCTTCACTGTTGATAATGTGACTTTTCATGTTTGTATTCCTTTGTTGGCATTTTCCACATATCGTTTTTCTTCCTTAATAACAGATTTGTTCATTCTGATGCTTAATTCTAGCGAACTAATGGCTGCTGATGATGACTGTTTGAACTGAATTCTGCCAAAGCGCGTGCTTGTATATGTTCGTGTAATTAGGCTGTCTGTTCGTGTCTGAAAATAATATATGAAAATTATTAAGGAAAATTATCAAAATTATTTCATATAAAACATTATAGTTTATATTTCTTTAGTACATTTTAAATTAATGTAAAAACAAAAATGAATTGTAAAACTGTAAGTTATTTTGAAATGTGTTTGGCGGGCCGCATTTGAATTCGTAACGGCCGCAGGTTGAGAACCACTGATATAACTTAATGAAAATTATTAAAAATACATTTAAAAACATTCTTTTGTATCCTCAAAAATACTTAAAGAGTGCTTTTACACTGGCACAAAAAATCAGATTTTCTGCTCACATCTGACACAGATCGGAATTTGGTGCACGTGTAAAAACAAAAATCTGCACAAGATCCAATTTTTTTCATATCTGATCTGGGCCACTTCCGAATGTGGATTTCACTCAGATACTTATCCGATATCTGAACATCTGACCTACGTCTAAACACACATATCCAATTCTTCTCAGAACTCCCTATAAAGATAGTGTTTTAATGCCAGCGTAAGAAGTCGCACATTCAGGGGCTGGTTTTCAATCCCTGCCCCGTGAATTTTATAAATACATCAGCTTTGCTATTAAAAGTTATATTATATTTCTCAGCAATGAGGTAAAAACTTTATTATTTAGTTTTTGTAATTAAACCAACAAGTTTCACTTATGCGCAAGCCTCACATTCGCTCTCTCTCTCTCTCTCTCTCTCTCTCTCTCTCTCTCGCTCTCTCTCTTTCTCGCTCTTGTTAATTCTTTCGAGTTTATTTATATAAATATCATCTCTACCTCTAACGAGCTGTAGATAAAATAAATGAAAATTACTGTTATTTTCCGGCCTTTATCTGTTCAGTCAGATTTTGTGCTGCAAAACATCCATGACAGCTGTTGTCCATGCTGGAAAATAACAATGGCCACTCGACGTGAATTATATAAATAATTTTAGTAGCAAGACCATGTGCATAGTAAAGCGATCACTGACAGTCATTTTGGGCAGGAATTATTGTAAACACAGATATTGGATAGCAGTCATGTCTAAAGCAAATGTAAACAGGTCAGCCAAAAAATCGGATATGGTCAAAAGATCGGATCTGTGCATTAAGACTTGCAGTGTAAATGCAGCCAAAATGTATTTTTATGAAATACATTTAGCAGACTACTAGTGCAAATTATCTTCTTTGAAAGTTGGTGTTGGACAATGGGGAGCCATCAAATCAGCAAAGCTGAGAACCACTGCTTTGAAATTTAATTCTGGCTCTTGGATGAAGTTCCATCTCAATTCAACCGCTAAGATAATGTATCTGTGTCAGTGGCTGAATTTATGTGTCTGTATTTGCACAAGGGGGCACTTGGTTCCAGCTGAGGGCTTATAAATACAGGCCTGAAAACATTGCAGTGTCCTTTGCTGAAGGAAACAATAATTTCAACAATCTTCGCCATCTGTTCCATGGCACGACGGAATCTAAAAGTAGAAATCCAATTCGACTATAAAGCGTATCCAAAATGTAGAGAAATAATAATATGCCGCAGTGTCATCTGTCCGGCAAGATTGAGATCCATAAGTCATCCGAGACGGGCTGTGAGGGCATTTGTTGTTTATCTGTTTTAAGATTCAGAATAGCCGCGTGTGCCGCAGTGCCTGGCCGGAGCATTAGCTCGGGTGTTATTGAGTGAGTTTGCTTGGCCGCCCGGGCCATTGAACTTTGGAGGCTAATTCAAGATGAGCCCTTCAAGCTGAGACAACATGAGTCCTGACAGTTCAATAAAACGCTCCGTGCAGTGGCGAAAAAAACGTCATGCAGAAAGCAAAGGTTACAGGGCCCAGTAACATCTTTTTTGCTTATCTTACTCAAAAGGTAGTCACGAGTATCTATTGTAACGTGGCTTATTCGCCTAGAGCCAAAGCTTTTACTTCAGGATAGGGATGCCAGAACAGATGGGTACATGCATGGCTGTAAGAACGACATTACATGCTGCCTGCATGGCAATGACTTTTAACGTCATCATATTGGCCGCAGGTTCTGGTCATAAAACACTATTGTATGACCAGCGAGGTGTGTCCTATGACGTTTTTGCACACATTTGGATGGAGTAGTTATTTGTGTGTGTGATGAACGTCTACATTGTTTTGTGTATTATATCTGAGTGTTGAATGATGAGAGCCTGTGGGGGCTTTGTGTTTGGGAGCAGGAAGCTGTAAACAGTCTGTCCCAGCTGAGCTCTACTCTCAAGGCTCTGATAGTCACACTGGCCATCTGAGAACACACGTTCCCATTCCATTCCACTGCTTAGCTGCAATCCTCACTGCACACATTTCCAATACAGCAAGCACATTTAGACATGAATAACCATGTATAGAACACGGAAGGCGTAATTAGATGAGTCACATACCTTTATTCCGCTGCAGTCGATGCCTGAAGAATACGTATAATGTATAATAGCAAATGTCATTTTATTATCTTCTGCCTTTAAAATGATGTATGTTGTGAAATGTTCAAATACTTTCTCCTATCAAAGGTTAATTGTAAAGTATAAATATTATGGAATGGACAGTTATGGTCCTGGATAGCCTACTAATTAGTCAAGAGAAAATTCCTGGAGTGCTAATGAAATACAGATAGTAACCACTTTGATGCAAACATTTACCATATAACTGTCATGAAATATATGTAGTGCAAGCATGACACTTAAGTTTTTTGTTTTTTTTTTGTTCAAAATAACATTTGACTTTGATATCCACTGGTTTTAAAATTCTGGTCAATACAGATAAGAGATAATTAATTCAATAATTTTAAATAAATAATTTAAATATTTAAATATTCAATAAAAATCATTTATTATACATATGATAACGGATAATTTGATGATATTAAAATTTGCAGAATACTATTTTATCTACATAAATTAATAGTAAAAATTCATCAATAATGTAAATGCTAAAAAATGAATTTAGATATCATTTTAAAATTAGCTGAAGATTTATTTTTCTAAATGAATTTTTGCTAAATGAATAAATACCTCATTCAATCATAAACACAAGTGTTGTAAAATTATTGCTATTTTTTAAGATTAACTTTAGGTGGGCTTTTACAGAATGAATGAATACAGGAAATGCAAGAAATAAGCAATATTTAAAAAAATTCAGTGTCGTTTATATTATTGTTATATTGTTCCAATATATTGTGCAAATGCTAAACTGAATGCTAAAAAAAGAATTTAGATATCACAGCATTTTATAATTTGCTAAAGATTTATTTTTGCTAAACACATAAGTGTTATTAATGAATTTAAAAAATCCAATATCAGTCAAAGCCAATACATCTTTAATATTGACTAGGGATGTAACGATATCAAAATCTCACAATGCGATAATATCGCAATATGAAGTCGATACAATATACAATATTTATTGCAATATTTAAAAAAAAAAAAGACAAATTAATTAAAATTGTATACATTTTAAAGTTAAATTCCTCTATCCAATGCACTTCAAGAGTTCAAAGCCCATTTCCAGAACAAAAATTTACAGATAATGTACTCACCCCTTTGTCATCCAAGATGTTCATGTCTTTCTTTTTTCAGTCGTAAAGAAATTATGTTTTTGAGGAAAACATTTCAGCATTTTTCACCATATAGTGGACTGCTGTGGTGCCCTGAGTTTGAATTTCCAAAATGCAGTTTAAATGCGGCTTCAAACGATCCCAAGTGTGGTTGTAAACTCTCCCACCCGAGGAAGAAGGTGTCACGGGCGGTAATGGATATCTGGGTCCAAATGCAGGGGAAGAATAATTTAATATAACAAACACAAATGAACGTAAACCCAAAAGGCCAACACGGCACAAACAGAATACTAAATGAATAAAACAGGGAACACGGTCAAGGCCAGATCAGGAACACACAAAAGTACATACAAGACAAAAGACAATGCAGACCTGAACAGGAGTGAGAAGTGAGAGTTCTTATACAATAGTCCAGAGTGTGAACAGCTGTGAGCGTAATCAGTGCAAATGACAAGACAGACGTGAACAATCAGGGGAGTGCAGTGCAAGGGGAACAGCGACCTCGAGAGGCTGAGGGAAGACCCACAGCCCCGATCATGACAGTACCCCCTCCCTACGGAACGGCTTCCAGACGTTCCCAAAGTCTGGAGGGAGGAGGTACGGAGGAAGGCAACTCAGGGGGAGGGACGGCGGGCCAGGCCCGTGCAGCGCAGTCACCGCCGCGTCAGGAACAGAGAGAACGGTCACCGCCGCGTCCGGAACAGAAGGCATGGTGAGGGCCGCGTCCGGAACAGAGAGCGCGGTCACCGCCGCGTCAGAAACAGAGAGAGCGGTCACCGCCGCGTCTGGAACAGAGAGAGCGGTCGCCGCCGCGTCAGAAACAGAGAGAGCGGTCACCGCCGCGTCAGGAACAGAGATAGCGGTCGCCGCCGCGTCAGAAACAGAGAGAGCGGTCACCGCCGCGTCCGGAACAGAGAGAGCGGTCACCGCCGCGTCCGGAACAGAAGGCACGGTGAGGGCCACGTCAGGAACAGCGAGCGCAGCCGCCACCGCGTCAGGAACGGAGATAGCGGTCGCCGCCGCATCAGGAACAGAGAACGCGGTCACCGCCGCGTCCGGAACAGAGAGAGCGGTCGCCGCCGCGTCCGGAACAGAGAGAGCGGTCGCCGCCGCGTCCGGAACAGAAGGCACGGTGAGGGCCACGTCAGGAACAGCGAGCGCAGCCGCCTCCGCGTCCGGAACAGAGAGCGCGGTCGCCGCCGCGTCCGGAACAGAGAGCGCGGTCGCCGCCGCGTCCGGAACAGAGAGCGCGGTCGCCGCCGCGTCCGGAACAGAGAGCGCGGTCGCCGCCGCGTCCGGAACAGAGAGAGCGGTCGCCGCCGCGTCCGGAACAGAGAGAGCGGTCGCCGCCGCGTCCGGAACAGAGAGCGCGGTCGCCGCCGCGTCCGGAACAGAGAGCGCGGTCGCCGCCGCGTCCGGAACAGAGAGCGCGGTCGCCGCCGCGTCCGGAACAGAGAGCGCGGTCGCCGCCGCGTCAGGAACAGAGATAGCGGTCGCCGCCGCCTGCCCGAGGAAGAGCGTCTCCGCCCCCGCCAGAAAGCAGGGCCGCATCTGCGCAACCTCGGCCCTACAGGCGTCCATCCCCGCCAGACAGGCGTAGATGAGCTCGAAACGGGCGGCCGACGCCGCCTCAAAGGACATTCCCGCCGTGTCGGGAAAAGAGCGGGTGGTCGCCGCCCCCAAACGCGCGTCCGCCGTCGCCAAACGGGGAAGCTTCGCCTCCCCGAAAAAAATCCTCCCCGCTGGACCCATCTTGGAGGTCTGCATTCTGTCACGGGCAAAAGGAGGTCTGGGTCCAAATGCAGGGAAGGGATTTTAATTAAACAAAACACAAATGAACATAAACCAAAGGCCAACACGGCACAACACAACTGGAATCTAAGATCAAAAAATAAACAGAACAGAAACACACTCGAAGACAATGCAGCCAGAATGAGTAGTGGGAAATGAGAGTTCTTATAGACCAGGTAATTGTGAACAGGTGAGAGCTTAGATGAGTGCTAATGACAAGACAGGTGTACAATCAGGGAAGTGCAGTGCAGGGAAACCAGCGACCTCAGGTGGCTGAGGGAAGCCCCACAGCCCAGATCATGACAGAAGGGTCTTATCTAGCGAAACAATCGGTTAAAAAAGAGACCTCTTCGATTTTATCAAAAAATATCTTGATTTGTGTTCCGAAGATGAACAAAGGTTTTACGGGTTTGGAACAACATGAGGTTGAGTAATTAATGACATAATTTTCATTTTTGGGTGAACTAACCCTTTAAATATATTTTTAAAATATAGTTTAAAAACTGCATGCACTTTTTGCCCGAAAGACCTATTGTTTAATATCATCATGTGACCATGATAATATCAAGACCGTTTTGATATCACGATATTGATAATATCGTTACATCCCTAATGTTGACTTATGACTGATATTGTATCAATATTTTGTGCAATCCTAATTTAATTTTTAGTACAGCACTGTGACTATAATATAACTTGGCCTCTTGCAGATTTTTGCCTAAATGTACCAGAGCTGGTACGCTGTATTTGCCAGTAAGCATTCAGGACTAGAAGTTTCTATTTTATACCAATATTTTAAGCGTGAAAACATTCTGTTTGTTTGGAGGCTGGCTGTCATATTACATTAAATCATCAGTTTCTGCTTCAAGCTGTAGGCAGTATGTTCGTCTTTAACCATGTAGAGTCGGCCATCACATGATACCATCAACACAGATAAAAGTGCATCTGCTTAACTGTGTGACGGCAGTCTGGATGGTGGAGGGTTACAGTGGGTACTTTTTGGATTAAACACAGCTGGCGGGTGTGTGGAACTGCAGGCGTCTCAAAGGGTGGCACTATTCTGACCTCGCCCGTGCCACTCCTCTGGAACCACGCAAGGTGCCAGGGCAGATTAGTGACTCTGTGGAACTCTTGACTGCCGGCTGGCACGTAAAAAGTACTTTCAGATGGCCCCTGCTGGCTAGTGACGCCCATAGTCCTTAACTGCTTTTGACTTAAAATTATCCATCCAAGTTTATTAGAAGCCCCAGGAGCAAGTGGGTCAAGACTGAGCTCACATCAACAGAAGTGGCACAGCAGGAACAGATTTACGAGACTGTAGAGTGTGCTGGAAACCAGACAGGACATGCTCAACACTGCAGACTACTGCTGCTTTTGTTGTGTGCCACCTGCACCTATTGAAAGTAACAATAGTAACTATTTTAATTGGGGATATTGTAGTGTTATATAATATTAATATTACTTTTGTACTTTCATTACTGTCAGTGGTCGAACAAACACGTAGTACCGCCTGAACTTGCCTGTTGAGCCAGTGTTGGGCTGTCTGGCTGGTCAGGGCACAAACAGAGCAATATATTGATACCGCCATATAGTGATTTGCTTATAGTTCAATAATGTCAACTCTCAATATAGATTTAACAGCAATTTCTTGATAAGAATAGAGTGTAGGTAGGATTGATCTTGGCAGACTAGATCTGCTAGGTTACTGCTGCTGAAGGTAGGGAGAAAATCATGGCAGATCTAGACAGGTGGTGCTGGGGAGGTGGAGGGTTAAAAATTCTCATGGCATGCAGTACTGAGCTGGGCCAGGTTGAGATCAATTGGCTGTGCTGCTGGCTTAGAAGAACCAATCAGCTAGTCGTAAATGTCTCACAGCGGACCTGTTATGAACTACTACATATTAAGATGGATGCGCACAATTTACTAATTCATTCCCTCGGTTTGCTAATTCGTACACATGATTTACTAATTCGTTCCCTTGTTTTATATAAATCGTGCTCCATGTAATAATTCTTGCCCTTGTTTAAGTAAATCTTGCGCACAAAATAGTAGTTTGTTCTACTTCTTGTCCGCATTCTCATAAACAGATGTAGATGGCCCTCACTTAAAATGTTTCCACACAACGCTGCAAGGCTCTTGAGAATGTCTCTATAACTCATTCCCAGCTCAAAATAAAAACCCAATTCAAGTGTCTCTGTCCATAACATAGCAGCAGCAACAGGATTATGAAAATGCGGTTAGGAAGTAGAACAAATTATTATTGCATATGCACAATTTGCTTAAAATGAGGCCAAGAAGTATAATAGTGAGTGCACAATTTACTTAAAATGAGGGAACGAATTAGACAGGTGGTGCTGGGGAGGTGGTGTGAAGCTCATGGCATGAAGTACTAAGATGAATCAAGTTGGGAAAGAGAGATCAATTGGTTGTGCTGCTGGCTTGGAAAAACCAATCAGCTAATCATAAGAGTTTTATGACTGACCTATTATGCAGTGCTGATGTTTGTACTACATATTAAGATGGATGTGCATGATTTACTAATTCGTTCCCTTGTTTTATATAAATCGTGCGCTCCATATAATAATTATTGCCCTATTTGCTCTACTTCCTGTCTTTCACTTAAAACGATTCCATGCAACGTTGCAAAATAAAACCCAATTAAAGTGTCTCTGTCCATAACATAACAGCAGCAACAGGATTATGAAAATGCAGTCAGGAAGTAGAACAAATTATTATTTTGTACTCACAATTTACTTAAAACAAGGGCACAAATTATTATTTTGTCTGCACACAATTTACTTAAAACAAGGGAACTAATTATAATATCAAGTGCCAAATTGACTTAAAATGAGGGAACAAATTAGACAGGTGGTGCTGGGGAGGATGAGGGCTAAAAAATTCTCATGGCCAGCAGTACTAAACTGAATCGGGTTGGGAAAGAGAGATCAATTGGTTGTGCTGCTGGCTTGGAAGAACCAATAACCTTATCATAAGAGTTTTACGGCTGACCTATTATGCAGTACTGATGTTTGTCCTACATATTAAGATGGAAAACATGACACGAAGGAAAAAAGTAAATTGTGAGAATGATTTACTAATTCGTTCCCTCGTTTTAAGTAAATCATGTTGCAGAAATAATTTGAGGAAGGAATTATTATTTCATGCACAAATTAATATTTCATGAGGAAGCATTTTAGCATTAAAATAAATACTAAAATGAAGAAAGAAAGCTTAAAAATCTCAATAAAAGACATTTTTAAACTATCAAACCCTTACTAATGAGGTTACCTGATTCTTCACATCTAGATTTAGGACAAACAAGGAAATGTTTCATTTGAACATGAAAAGCACTCTCTGTACCTCCCCCTCACTGCTGTTATCCTCTCTGCACTTTCACCATATGTAAGTTTTTTTTTTTTTTTTGTTTTTTGTATGATTCATAGTTTTTCCCACTGTATAGCAGTCCCTTTAAAAATGAAATGAAGTGGGCGAGCAGAGTTTTTCCACAGATTCTCCTAAAGGCTACTGTGGGGAGAGAGAGCCATCTCCTCTGATCAATTCCCCATATTGATGGTATGGATAAGAGGGGGAGCTGTCTAGCAGGCCTACCTATTTTATTACACAGATATCCCCCACTATGATGAATCTCTAGTCTTGGATAGACTGCAGCTCCCGACCTCCATTTGAGGGAGATTACGTTCTCTGATTACAGTGTCAGCTGCCTTAGACCCCTAGATAAATCATAGATGGTACCCCACAGCAAAGCTTCGGCTATCTATTACAGTAAATAATTTATTATTAAAGACTGCTGAGTGTATTTATGAAAAGTGTTGGCAGACTGGAAGAAGTAGTAGAAAAAAAATAGTTCCTTTGGTACCTCTTCAGGTGCTGTAATGAAATTTCCAAAACTTGAAGATTTAGAAATGCGTGTGTGTTGTGTTCATTATTGTGTCTGTGTGTGTAGAAAACGAAGACAGAATGCGGTGAATAACAACTGCTTCTTTGAGGAAAAAAAAATACAATGCCTCAGGAAAAAAGCTGTCAGACCCAGTTCCTATGGGTTGTTATTTCAGGAAACATGTTTGGAGTAAAAAGACCTCTTTTGCTATTAAAAATACTTTTGAATGCATTATTTTAATTTTTTGCTTGATGCTTTTGAGAGTAAATCAGAATGATACTTTAACCCATTCTACTGCTAATTGATTTCAATGAAAAAATGTTAAATGCCTGTCAGTTTATTGTGTTAATTTAGTGCAATTATTATATTACAGGCTCTACGCTTACTTTTCTTTTTTTTAGGAGGACTTGTGCTCCTAACGTAAACAATTTAGGAGCGTAGTCCAAATTTTAGGAGCATCTTCTAATCAGTAATCAAAAATTCTAATCAAAAATTAGCCTTCCCATTACGAGGTGATATTTGACTCCTTAAAGTGAATTAAAGAGGAATTTTGTTTTAACTTTATTAAAAGTACGTCATTTAAAAAAAAAAAAAAAGATATTTTATAAGCTTTTTAAAATTTCTAATTAAAACAACAGAATAAGAACAAGTAGAATAAGAATAAGTTACCAATCAAATGAAATCAGTATTAACAAAATTAATTTGTACTACAGAAGTGGCACAGAAGAACACAAAAGTGGCTTGTAGGTATATTTTCATATGTTTTATGAGGCTCAGAGGTGGTATGCATGCAGCCAAATTCATAAATTCATGTTTTAAATATAACATTTGAAATATAGAAATACTAAATTATTTAAATAACTGAAAAGATACTTTAAAAATAAAAATAAAACTGCCAGTAGGTGCCAGCAAGTCACTGATTTAATTACTGAATCATTTATTCATTTGATTTATTCAGGAATGAAGTAAGTGACTGTCTTTATGAATAGGAAATTAAATAATTGACTCATAAGATTAATTTAAAAATGCATATTCATTCATAAACAAAACACCATTGTGATTGGAGGTGTGCAGCGGGCTCAACTGTGACTTTGTTTCAAACTATTTTTGACAACGAAATAAAGCAAAATCAGGTAATAGTGTTATAGTCAGACAAGTCACTTAATATTAACTTCTTGTTTATTTAACTGTTGTATTAAATCAATATCTCATTTACAAACCTAAAAATCATTAAAAAGCTGTCACTCATCTTAGTTATCCATTATAATCAACGAAGCTCTCTACACTGCACAATAAATCTCTTTTATTTACACTCTCTCTACACTTTGTTTATGAAAAGATTTGTCAGATATGTCTGTGATACATTACTCAATGTTGCAAAAGCACATGAAAACCTTTGAAGCTCCCCTCAGCGGAAACACAAATATGTTCTAAATCATTTTTTGTAGTCACCAGCAGTAGTTTTCAGTCACAAATACAGCTGAAATGGTCACACTATAGAGCCCTGTATTAAAAAACATGCTTGGCATTGCAAACCACACATGTAAAATGATTGTGAAGCCATTCATGGATGCGTTCTTGGTTAAAAAAAAGAAAAGAAAGAAAAAATGCTTTGCAATGCAGTGGTTTTGAAACAGCATCTTGAAAGTGCGTTACTCATGGCGTGTGATGCTGAAAAAACCCTAAAGCCTTTCAGTTCCCTTCTGAGTCCACGTTTTGGTGATGTAATGCATGTGTAGACTAGTAGGTAGCAGTCTGCTGTGGAGCCAGCACCAGTTTGGGGAGCTTTTCTTTTCAAATATTGATATATCTGATTAATTTTGATTTATTCAAATAAAAGTTTTAATTTACAAGCCCACTTTAAACCGACATCCACTTGCAGTTGCCCGTGAAGAGCTTTGTATTGTGCAGCTTCTCCAGAGAATGCAGTGAAAGCAATCAAATGTCTCTTTGCTCTCCTCAACAGGTGTCCATGAACTGTGACTATGTGTTTGTGAATGGGAAAGAGACGCGTGGCTCCATGAACGCTCGGGTGATTTTCAGCTATGAGCACCTGAGTGCCCCTCTTGAGCTCACAGTGTGGGTGCCCAAACTGCCCCTTAAAGTGGAGCTCTCAGACAACAGACTGAGCTTCATCAAGGGCTGGAGGGTGCCCATCTTACCCGACCGCAGGTAAGATACGTCAATGATCTGATACTTGAACTCTGACTGTTTTTTATGCATATTGGTTTCCCTCGTAGCACTTCAAATGCTTGTTTGCTTTTATTTCGTTGCTTGTTTATTTCAATCTTCGTAATACTTGTGGATGTTATGAGGGTGATAAAACAGTGTTATAGTTTAATTAGCGGAGTTGTTAAAAGCTTTAAAGCTGGGTCACTAAGGGCTGTGTTAGTTACAATGCGGCTACAGAGCCGATGCCGCACGAGACCCGAATGTCATTCTTCATACAGCCCATTTACTGTGATTTTGACAAATTGAAGCAGCGGTGTTGTCACACCGCGCACGGCAGAATATCAGCACAGGCATTTTTCATGAGAAACCTCTCCAGAATTAATCACGATGGAAAATATTCTGGTAACTCACTAGTATCATTATTGCTCCCTTACAGAGGTCTTTCTTTTTTGATGTAAATCTCTAATTAAATTCATTCAAATGGGCCATTAAAATGGAAATATGATCTGATTCGGTTATGCTAATCCAATTTGGGAGCAAATCGTCAATCTACATCTAGCCTTCATGTAGGGCTGGTGGTGTGACGCATGTACCATGCAACGGAAGAAAAAAGTCAACCATTAGAAATTCAGCTGAAGAGATTTATCTTTAGCACATTGGTTCCTAAACAACATTGGAACATTTAAATATATCAGAAAAATACTAATTATTATCGATAGTATGTGTTAATATAGAATTTTATGTGCTTATTTAAAAATATGTAGGAAACTATGAAAAAATACGGTATTTTCATTCTGGTTAACTGTATATTTGTGTGTGTGTGTGTGTAGCTGCTAGGATGCATTTACCTCGCTTAATTAAATATAGAGAGTGGATTACGATTTACTGTTATCACGCCATTGTATGCAAAGTCTCTCAGTGCTGTTATTTTCCCCCTGTTTTATATATACAACACACACACAATGCAAGTGTGTCATTACATTTGCATTTGACCTCAATTTGAGTGCCTTTGATTTAGCTTCCTCCCAGGACCCGTGATCTCCAAGGCTTTGTTCACACGTACAATCTCTGTGTGATCTCCTCAAAATCTGATTTGTTTTGCAGTTCCAGTCTTTATCCCAGTGTCAGCACTGGCATTTTGCAAGTGAAGAAATCAGATGTGGTAAATTTATCTGGTTAGTGTAGCTAAGACTTAAGAATGAGCACAACACCGAAAGACATATGACTCTAGCTCTCACTGTGGAAGGAAAGAGAAGATGACAAAACTCAACACTTTGTCTCTGCTTATATTCATTCTGACATCTTGTCATAGTGCTGAGCTATGGTGCAGAAGACTTAACAGGCTACCAGCTAATCCTGATTAATCTCCTGATTTTGCTCAGTTTCTTTTTCAATAGAATAACTTTAAAAGAAAATGTTAAGAAATTAAGGTGTATAAGCTCTGCATGCTTATAAACTGGTGTGCATGACACTCATAGCAGAATAGTCAGTTTTTTCACCTACAAAAATCATTTGCTTTTAAGAGACCCTAATAAAATTCAGCATGTAACTGTGTCCAACACACACACACAAATTATTATTACAATTATTTTTATACCATTATATTTCTAAGAAGACTCAAAAATACAGTAAAAACAGTAATGTTACATTTACAATTAAATTTTTTCTATTTTAATGTATTTTCATATATATTTGCCTGTTGTAATATTAAAAGTAATCTATTCCTGTGCCAGCAGTCATTACTCCGGTCTTCAATGTAACAATCCTTCAAAAATTATTCTAATAGGATGATTTTTTGATCAAGAAACATTGTATTATTATTGTTATTATTATGGTACCGCTTTAGATTATGGAACACATATTCACTATTAACTGAGAGTTTTCCCTCAATAAATTCCTAATTTGCTGTTTATTAATAGTTAGTAAGGAAGTTGTTAGGTTAAGGTATGGCCTTGGATTAAGGAATCTAAAATATGGTCATACAGATTAAGACATTAACACATGCTTTATAAGTAATAATAAACAGCCAATATGCTAGTAACATGCATATTAATAAGCAAGTAGTTAATTCTATTGTTTATAAAGTGTAACTATTAAAGTGTTACTATTATTATCAGTGTTGAAAACAGTTAACAGCTGCTTAATATATTTTGTGCATTTGTCTGAATCTTTTCAGAATAAAATTCTGAAATTTTATTCTCAGAATTGCATGATATAAAGAATCGCAAGTTATAAAGAATTGAATTATATACGCTCACAATTGCGAGAAATAATAACAGAATTGTGAGATAAAAAATTACAATTGCAAGTTTATATCTCACAATTCTAAATAAAAAAGTCAGAATTGAGAGATATAAACTCGCAATTGCGAGAAAAAAGTCAGAATTACATGATAAACTCACAATTCTGTCTTTTTTCCTGCAAATGCAAGATTTTAAATCTCACAATTCTGACTTTTTTCTCATAATTGCGTGTTTATATCTCACTCTTTTTACTCAGAATTGTGAGATATGAACTTGCAACTGTGAGTTATCTTCTCAGAATTGCAATTCTGACTTAGTAACTCGCAATTGCGTATAAACTTGCAATTCTGAGAAAAAAGTCTGAATTGTGAGTTTATATCTCAATGACTTTATTTCTCAAAATTTCGACTTTATTTCCCAGAATCTCACAATTCTGACTTTATAGCTCACAATTGAGTGTTTATCATGCAATTCTGACTTTATTTCACAGTTGTGAGAAAAAAAAGTCAGAATTACGAGTTGGTATCACGCAATTCTGAGAAAAAAAAGTCAGAATTGTGAGATGTAAACTCACAATTGCAAAAAAAAAGTCAGAATTGTGAGAAAAAAGTTGCAATTGCCTTTTTTTATTTATTTTTTATTCAGTGGAGGAAATTGGCTTTCATATATATACTTACTGTCTTCTACTATTGATTGATTATTGATTTCTTTTAAAAAAATTCAAATAAATAAAAACCTCAATGAACAGTAGTATTTATAAAATAAAGTAGGACAGTTTTAATTTAATGCTGGCTTTAATGAGAATGCTAAATATACAGTATAATACGAGTTTTGGAAACATTTCTTGTTTGTGTGGATAAAGGCCATTGAAGCCTAACTGATGGAGCTGTGAGAAACTGTGTGAGCCAGCACAAGCATCAAAGGCGTTTCTATGCTGTTACACATTTATGCATATTCTGTGTATAAAACCACTCATTCGTTCAGTTATTCATAGTGAATTTCACATGTGAGCAGGAATGAGTGAATTCAGACACAGCAGTTCAGCTCTGTGTTGTGTGTAACATTACTTGCGTTACATCCCAAAAGGTTTTTTTTTTTTTTTTTTTAAATTTTGAAATCTAATCTAACAACTGACATTAAAACTTATTTTCATACATTTGATTGTTATCAAACAACTAACCAGATTCGACTGCACCACAGAATCCGCTGTCTGTTTGAGCAATACTGTATTCTTATTTCCTTTCCCTCTTCCCTTCCTTCAGCACTTCCGTCCTCTGCTCTGTCCATTTCATTCCACTACATTGCCCAATGTTGAGACGTGTCAGTGGGCAGGTTTCTGGGATTGGCCTTCCACACAGATTGATCGATATAGCTCACTAAACTGGTGGAACAATGATGTGTCTGCAAAACTGGACACTGATTTTTATTGGGTGAGCAGGTTCCCGTGCATGAAATCTCCAGTTCTCATGACATCCTAATGAGTTCAAGCAAAGCTCCACATTTGAGGTGTGTTGTTCTGCTCCGAAACTCATATTAACCTGTATGAGGAGACAAGAGAGCACAACTGTCCTCAAGAACACAGAGTACTTCTGTCTGCCGGGTTCAGCGCTCTTCAGCTGATGCAAGAGCCTCTTGTTTTTCACCTCCATGGCAACAGGAGCCTGTGTTTAACTCAGAAGAGAGCAAAGTGCTGATCAACAAATGCTTTCTACTTTCACGAGTCTTCTCCTTCTGCATCTGTGCGCCTGTCAATCTTCCGTTGTTGCTGAGAAGTAGCAGTGTGTCTCCTTACATGATAACGCAATGCTTTACATTCAGCTCAATTTAGGCTAATCGATGGGAAGGACATGCTTTGTCAGTCACAGGCAGACAGCTGTCTCTACAACTCCAGTTATCTGATTAATTAGTTGTGTGTGTAGAATGAATGAAGTGGCATTCAGTTTTTAAGATCCACCCAGCCTTTACCATGATTCCTCTCACTTACTTCACTTGGTGACAGTCTGCGAAGGGAGCAGATTAGATAGATTGAATGTGATGGTATGTGTGAGGCATGCAAGAGTCACTGCAAAACCTCCTTGAAACATGACTCCAGATAATGCACTTTTTAATGCTGGAAGTTCTAACACACTTAAAATGGAGCTTTGTTTATTGGTACACATTGTCTATTATTTTAACACCCATTGCACTTATAAAATGCAAATTAATTAGGTAATGAGACAAACATTCCAAATAATCTGTGCTAAACACATTTTCAATCTTGGAAGCTGGTACAGTGCACTATGTCATCATCAACTACATAAAGAGTGCTCTGATCTTGTTTGGACACCATTGGATGAATAACTTGCTAAAGAACTATAGAAAATGTTGTGTTTTTTTGTGGTTGTTTTTGTTATTTGGTTTGTACTATGTTTTCTGCTTTGTTTTGTGGTTGTAGCTTTTTTGTGGTTGTTTTTGCTTTTTGTTTTGTGCTTTGTTCTGTGGCTATGGCTTTTTATGGTTGCTTTAGTTTTTGGTTTTGTGCTTTGCTTTGTTTTGGGGTTGTAGTTTTTATGGTTGTTTTTGCTTTTTGTTTTGTTTTGTGCTTTGCTCTGCTTTTTTTTTTGTTCTGTCCTTTGTTTTGTGGTTGTAGTTTTTTGTGTTGTTTTGCTTTTTGTTTTGTGTTTTGTTTTTTTATACTTTGTTTTGTGGTTGTAGCTTTTTGTGGTTATTTTTGCTTTTTTGTTTTATACTTTTTGTGGTTGTAGCTTTGTATGGTTGTTTTTGTGCTTTGCTTTGTGCTTTGCTTTTTGTTTTGTGGTTGTAGCTTTTTGTGTTGGTTTGCTTTTTGCTTTGCTTTTTGTTTTGTGGTTGTAGTTTTTTGTGTTTTTTGTTGTGTGTTTAGCTCTTTGTTTTGTTTTGTGCTTTGCTTTTTTCTTTGTTTTGCTTTTTGTTTTTTGCTTTGTGCTTTGTTTTTTGTACTTTGTTTTGTGATTTGCTTTGTTTTGTGGTTGTTTTTGTTTTGTGTTTTGCTTTTTGTTTTTGTGCTTTGCTGTTTTTGTGCTTTGCTTTGCTTTTTGTTTTGTAGTTGTAGCTTTTTTATGATTGTTTTTGTTTTCTCAACTTCATCTAATCCTTTATAGTTTGCTTACTCCACCTTACTCCAAAGAAAACATATTTGCCCTCATAATCTTTCATTAAATTGTAATAACTTGCTCAGTTCCCGAGACAACTTTTCTCTTCAGCAGTCTAATCATTTACAAACTCATGTTAAAGTGAACTACAGAAAAAAATACATTTAAAATGTTTAAATGTACTCCTTTTTTTGCGTTCTCTATAACACGTTTACGGAAAAAAAAAAAAAAGCTAAATAAAACAATAGTGGTTTCATATTAACATTTCACATGGATTAATAGGATTATCAGATCCTCTATTAGCCTATCTCTATTTCTCTGTATAAACTGCTGTTTAAAGTTCACCAAACTTGAATGTAAACTTAATAAACAGTAAAAGACAAAAATTCTTAGTACATGCTGGTGTACCTGTTCCTCCACAATATCATTTTTATGAGTTGAAGTTAATTGAACATAAATTGTAGTGTGAATTTTTCATCAGTAATAACTCATAATGACCTCTCCCTCATCTTCTCAGAACGGCCAGAGACAGCGATGACGATGATGAAGACGACCGTAAAGTGAGCCGAGGATGTACGCTGCAGTACCAGAGGGCCCAAGTGAAGGTTCTGACCCAGTTCCACACAACCTCTACTGAAGGCACAAACCAGATGATCACTATGCTGGGTCCTGACTGGCAAGTGGACGTGACAGAGCTGGTGCAGGACTCTCTGAAGGTGGTGGATGCCAGGGTGGCTGAGCTGGTGGACAGGACGGTGCTCGTGGCCAACGAGCTTGGATCATCCACTCTGAAGGTAGAATACAAATAAGAACACATCATATAAATACAAGATTGATGGATTAATGGGGGATAGGTGTATTGATGAAAAATGTGTTTTGGTGAACTCTCGATGCCATATAACAATCCAACTATATAACCAAGAATTTAATTGTGCTATATTAAGTTCTTCTCATCCAATATTATTGGACACTGGTCCTTACTCATGGTTTTATACCTGTCAAAACATAAAACAAAGTGTCTTAGGAACAATTATTCAATCCCTTTTACTGTCTCATATATTCAAGTACAAACTTTACTTTCACTTACTCCTCTCGTGTTATGCTGTAGACATTGGCAGGAGGTGACTTGTTTTGTTTTTATTTTTGTTTTATTTTTGAGTTTTATTAGTTTTGTTTTTTTCATTTGAGTTTTTTTGTGTTTTTTGTGTTTGCGTGTGTGTTTTTTTGCTTTATTTTGGTGTTGTTGCTTTTTTACTTTTGATATTTGTTTTTTTGTTTTATTTTATTTTGATGCTTTTAGTGTTTTATTTGTTTTTTATTTAGATTTTTTTTTCCTTTTTTTTTCTTTTCTTTCTTTTATTTTCTTTTCTTTGAATGGCCATGCTGAAAGTGTAAATGGGTTTAAAGACTGATAATTTCTCATCCTTTCTCTTAAATTTTTTTGACAACAATTGTTCTTAATTCAGAGTCAACATAATTAGCTAATTATTTTAAACAGAGAGATTCCTAACATTATAAATTTAGTTTACAGATAAACTCAACAAGGGTGTCTATTTAAAGTTTTTACATCGAATTTATGGAAGTTAGCTTTGCTGCCTGTCTTTATCTTTTAATGCCCCTTTAGAAAGCTATTCATATGCATATTTAGTCCCAGAAGGCTATTCAGAAACTGCGATGTTTGGAAAGAGAATTATCTGTGTGGTATAAAACTTCAATGGTGTTAATTTGGAGGAATCATTCTTGAAAGTGAAGTTTTCTCTCCATTGAGTCAGCACACAATCAGTTCATTGTCTCCAAACAGAGGGAGTTTTGATTGTTCGTGACAGCTTGATCACACCTCTCCAAAAGTGTTGTCTGTTGTTTGGCTTCAGAAAGTGTCTGTTTTTCTCCATAAACAAATTTGAGCATAAAAGAAAAAGTTTGCTAATTAAACTAGGGGAAACTGCAAAGGTCATTAATAATTAATGGCCAATGTAGAATTGCAATGTTTTCGCTGAATGTGAGCTGAAAATAAACAAAACTGAGCACAGCGCCATTTCACCCTTACAAAAAAAGGAAAGGTATGAATAATGTTGTTTATAACACACCAAGCCTTTTTTAGCTTATTTGGTGGGTCTTTGATCTTCATCTGCCACAGCGCTCATCCTCCACCTGTCACTTTGACCTGAGCACAAAGACGCACAACCTTTAAGCTTTGAACGTCTCTCACGACGCATTGTTTTGAGGATCTTACGAACAGCGAAAGGTATTGTTGACCCGTTCTCGGCATCGACTGAGCTGTAATGGTCCTGTGAATCCATTTGAAAAAGCATTAAGTATACAATCCTAAACCTCCAGGCCTGATTGTATGTATTTCCTATGACTTAATTGGCTTTCCAGGTCTACCAAGTACAGTAATTAGGGTTTGGGGGAATAGGCAAACCCTTTTTAGCCTTTGAACACACTCTATTCAAGCATCCAAAGCTCTGGTTGTAATGCAAACATCAAAAGCTGGTTTATCAGCAAGTATAATAAAACTAATTGCAACCGCCTGGATACCAAACAGACGAGCCATTCTGGCGAGAATTTGTTTTTAGTTCCTCTTTTTCTTTCTGTCGTTTCTTTTCTCTCCTTCAAATGCGCTGTATCTTTGAAGCTTGCCTTGAATGCAGGAAATAAAAAATGCAGGAACAAAACAGTTCAGTTCAATTATACATTCATCTGGATTTCCCCCCGGCCTACATCCCCTTTCCAGCCGGAGGAAAGGAGATGGGATTGTATAAGGACTGGAAGGCCAATGAACTGTAACAGCCTGTTCCAAAACATTAGTGCATTGGGACACAAACAATGTGCATCTGGGACATATGGGTCACAAGTCTAGGCTGGATCAGGAAAAGCCTGGGTTCAGCTCCCTGGCGCCCGCCGCACGCCAAGAGAGCACTGTGTGCTTGAGCGAGAGAAAACTGAAAAATGACTGGATGGGATTTTCATGCCAAAAGATGGCCACTTCACAGACGAAGTATAATCAGCAGTAAGGCTAGTTCATAAACCTGCATCAGTGTCGAGGGCTTTTAGCTGGAGATGGGTAATTTCGAAGAGGGAAGTAATAGTAGGTTGGATGAAAATGTTTGCTGCAGAGCTCTGAAATTTCTGAACGCCATTAAAAGTCATTATGTTCTTTATTGGGCTAAATTATTAAGAGAAAAATTTGCTTTGCTCCCTCCTGTGTGGTTAAGCGTAACCAGCTCTGCTGTGATTAAGCCAATTATATGAAGGTAATATTATTGTTCTTTCTATGGAATAGCTGTAATTGAAAAGAAAGATAATGGAGTTAGTTCGCAAACATAATTTTGACATTTAAGGGTGGTGTCGAGGCAAAAGCAACTTCGGTTTCTGTCAACATGTTTTAGTGTTCTTTACTAGTCATAATTTTTTAAAGTGCCCCTATTATAGATTTTTGAAAATGACCTTTTATGCAATGTGTAACACAGCTCTAAGTGAATGAAAACATCCGGCAAAGTTTTAAATCTGAAAGTGCTCCGTGTGTAAAGTTATTGTCCTTCAAAAGAAACAGTCGATTCCGAGTCATGAAAATTAGTCGTTTTTTAAAACGAATCTTAAGCTGTTTTAAGTTGGCGCGCCCACTTGTTGCACACGCAGACCTGGGAAAATCATAGTGAATTTCTGTGGAGAAGGCTCTGTTAGAGTTAGGGCTGTCACAAACGATTATTATGGTAATCGAGTAATCGCATAATTATAATGAGTTTTTTTGTAGTAATAAAAATAGACCTAAGTGAACAATAGCCTTTAAAATGACTTAAAATACACATATAATAGCAACGAGGCAATAATAATTAGTTTAAATAAAGTATTGAAAACAAGTAATAATATGGTTTTAATTAACAAACCTGTTAGAATACATAATGTATTATAAACAACAGAGCTAATGTGCATTACCCTGCAGGGGAAAAAAAAAACAAAAAAAAAAAAACAGCTAAAACCAGCCTAGGCTGGTTGGCTGGTCTTAGCTGGTTTAAGCTGGAAGTAGCTGATTTTAGCTGGTCTCTGGCCAGGCTGGAAAAGTGGCCAAAACCCCTCTAAAACCAGCCTGCAGACCAGCTATGACCAGCTAAAACCAGCCTGGTTGACCATCTAAAACCAGTCAACCAGCCTAGGCTGGATTTGCCTGTTTTTTTTTGGGTTTTTTTTAGCAGGTTATGCATTATAACAATTGCCTGCAGAGGGCGCCAATTGTGACAGTTGTTTGCTTTACTGCGTCATCTAATCCGTGTTTAATATTGACTCAACATTTAATTCAAATGTCTACTTAATCTTTAATATCTGTCCATTTCTTTATGACAGAAACGCTACAGCCACTGTAATTTCTTGAATATGTGGACATCAAAACATGTACACTCAGTGAGGGTTTACACTTTTATTTTGAAATCGTGTTGAACAGTTAGCATATTTAGAAAGCTAATGGTGTATTCTCCTGTGTTTGCGTAGGTTTATAAATATTTTACCTTACAAATCTGATGAAATAGCACACGTTGCGTTTCCAGATGAACATTATAATAAACCCAAACTCACAACAACATGCAGAGATGGAGTTTGAGAAGCTCCACACATGTAAATGATAACAGTTTGTATAGCAGTACTGTAAACAGAGCCACTCTGAGATGCACGCGAATAATTAAAACGCATATATTAAATATGCATCGCATATATTTATTTAATTAAATCATAGCGTTCGTGAAGTCTTAATAGCATTATGCTTTATTATGATTTTAAATGGGTTTAATATGTGGAATGTGCCACTTCCGGTATTTTGCCGAGTACTCCACATGGGTAAAATTCAATCTAAAGGTGCGTTTACGCCATATCGGAATTCCCGTAATTACAAGATTCCAACTTGTAAAAAGCATTCACGTCCTCGTAGGACTCGTAATTACAACTTGTGAACTGGGAGTCTTCTGAGAGCTACGACTTGTACCACATGACCGCTGTACCACCTGACCAACGTAGGCTCTGTTTAGGCGTTGATAGTGTTGCCATATGCTGCATTCTCGCCATCTTGTAATTCCGAGATGAAAACACGTGACATTCTACTCTATCTGGATTATGAGTTTCTATGGCAACACTATCAACGCCAAAGCCCTCACATGCTCCTGAACTCGTAATTACAACTTGTAAACTCGGAATGTTCTGAGAGTTACGACTTGGACCAGTGACAGACATACCACGTGAATGCCGCCAGGCTCATTTTGGCGCTACTTAGGCGCTACCTCAGAGTCCAACAACATGGAAAGCTAAGAGTAAAATGTCACGTGTTGTCATCTCGGAATTACGGTAATTACGACATGATGTGAAGGCAGCAATAGAAAAGCATAATTCCGAGTCTGAGAACATGAACAGCTCTGAGTGGAACGTCACATGTTGTCATCTTGAAATTACGGTAATTACAATATGGCTTGACGGCAGCATAGGATTCAAGGAATTGTTCCAGCCCTAGTTAGGGTACAGTTAGGGTATGTCGAAAAACTCCCAACTCATTTTCTTCAAAATCACCCTACATTGCTGCAGAAGTACCTACCCAGTCTTTACAAGGTGAAAATGCAAAGAAGATCAAACGCCCTTTACAAAAAAATGGTAAAACAGCAATGTAGGACGATTTTGAAGTTGGAGGAGAAAATGAGATGGGAGTTTTTTGACATGCCCTAACTGTCTTGAACTGGAGAGCACAGAGTACGCATTCACATCGCAGAGCTATACAAAATGAGTATTTGTGGTTAAAAAGTGTATAAACATTACGTTTTTTTAAGAAAGTTTTGCTAGATAAGACCCTTATTCCTTGGCTGTGATTGTTTAGAGTCCTCCGAAGATGCATTGAAACTGCATTTTTAACCTTCAATCCGTTGAGTACGACTGAAGTCCACTATATGGGGAAAAATCCAAGAATGTTTTCCTCAAAAACCTTAAATTCTTTGCAACTGAAGAAAGAAAGACATGAACATCTTTGATGACATGGGGGTGAGTACATTATCAGGAAATTTTTATTCTGAAAGCGGAGTAATCCTTTAAAATTGTTGCTCTCATGTACTCTGTAGCATGCAAAATATGTATTTAGTTGTGTGTTCTGTTCGCTCCACGCAGCTTGTAGATCTCTAACAGCAATAACTGTTTGCTCGCAATTGTCTAGAAATATGTCGTTGAATAGTGAATGTTTGTCTTTGTTATTACTTGGAGTTGATAAAGAATAGAGCAATACGTTGGTGTACTAACTGCAATTTTTTATCAATACGTTTCTGCATTGGGCTAATGCGTATACCATGGCTGTTTGGGTGTTTACCACTGAGCTGTGGCTTAGAGTAATGGTGATGGGTGTTCCGTTTCTGAAATGCACTGCAGTAGACCAATCACAACAGACTGGGTCATCTGACCAATCACTGCAGCGTCACGCCAAGGAGGGGATTGGAAAAATTATTCTTTGAGCAAATCGTTTGGGAGTCGTTGAGCAAAAAAGGTCCAGATAAATGCATAAGACAATGAAAGTGTTTTTTGACCTTGCATGCATGTCAACCTGTTGTTGGGGACTCCCAAAACCAAAATATGAACATTTTATAATCCATAATAGGGGCACTTTAAACTTCTGTTTATCATGGGGAGACTGAAGAGTCAGCTGCTGGCAATGGTTCAGTCTGTTTTAAAATTCATCCAAGCTCTATGTACTTCTCCCGCTGATTATGTCTTTCTTGAGGCAAAAAACACTCCATGTAGGCTGACTTGTTCTTGTCTTGCAAAATGCGAGTTTGAGTTAATCTTCCTGAATTATGAAAAGTAACAGGCTTGTTGGGCGATTTGAGGTTCTTGGGATTGCCAGGGTCTCACAGTTCAGGAAAGACACACAGAAAAAAAAAAGAGAATCTCTGACCCTCCTCGTCGTGCCGCCCCACTTGACTTTTCACTTGGTAAGTCCCTGGTGACCTTTAACGGTGGTGGGAGGTGAAGAAACTGTGACATAATGGGTTTGAAGTGTCAGATGGAGGATTTATGTGGAGGCCGAGTGCTGGCCGTCCTCTGGAGAAAAGGTGTTTTTTCCCATGCTTCCTTTACTCAGTGGGCCGTATCTTCAATATGTGGGATTATCCACTAAACGTTTTTGTTTGACAGGTGTTGAAGCTTCACTCACTTCGGTGCTTTTCTTCCATTTAAACTGTCTTTCGTACTGTAAATGCGTCATGTTTTATTGGTTTCAGGTTGAATCCCCACTGGCCGTGGAGGCGGTGCTGGGTGAAATTCCGTTCTCTGTGGTTGACGACAAAGTGTCCATAGTGGAGCTACGTGTTCACGCCATCTCGGGACTGGCACTTAATCTTCAACCGAGCCCTGGCAACAGCCATACCATGGTTGCCAAGGCAACTGGTCTGCAGACACTCTCCGCTCTTAAGCAGGTATAGTTGATTGCTTCATTGTTTTTCATATCTTCTACCAAATGACATTTCATTTTGGTTTCTTGACGGTATTTTATTAAATCCTCTGGTATATCCTCTGGTAAATCCTCTGGTTTAACATTTATTGTTAAAATACAAACCAAAACTAAAACCATTAAAAAAAGTTACTTGAAATAAAATAAACATTAAATGAAAATAAAATAATTAAATAAAATGTTAAATAAAATTAAACTTGTTTTAATTCAGATAGTTGCCAAGATATTACTTCCTTTTTTTAAGTATTTAAATAATTAAAACTAAATAAACTAAAATGAATAAAAAACTATATGTTATAAAGTACCATATTAATAAAATAAAATAAAAATATTTTAATTCAGGTAGTTGCCAAGATGTTACTTCCCTTTTTAGTTCAAGTACTAAAATAATTAAAACTAAATAAACTAAAATGAATAAAATAGTATATATAATAAAATATTATATTAATAAAATGTAAAAAAAAAAAACATAAACTTGTTTTAATTCAGGTAGTTGCCAGAATATCAAGTGTTAAAATAATTAAACTAAATAAACTAAAATGGATAAAATAGTATATATAATAATACTATATTAAAAAATAAGATTTTTATTTGAAGTATTGAAATAATTGAAATGAAATAAATAAAATACTATAAACTGAACTAAAATGAATATTATGTAATAAAATACTATGCAGACATTTAATGAAAGAACAAAATGACTAAAACTTTACAATTAAAGTGAAAACAAAAACTTTCAAAATAAAATTTTATTTAAAATGTGAACAAAAATTTTAATAGTATATCAGTGATACTAAAATAACACTGATCTAAAGACATCTACCATATAATCATCTAATAACTTGACCAAGATGGTCTACCAGCTCTTTAAACCACCTGTAAACCATGTAAAACCATCTTAAGTTTCCTATTTTAGCTGAATTTTCATGGTATCATCATTACGAATGAAGACCCACTGAGGGTACAATGTCAGATCATACGTTCTGATTTGAAACCGTAAAAATGAACACACTCGTTTTGGGTCAAGAAGCCAAGTTAATTTATAGGCAACACAACATCCAAACTTGTATTTTCACATAATTGTCTAAATATGACAGTATCATTCATCATGACAAACCTCTTTAGTCCAGAGAAAAGCTCTAACCTTTGGACCCTTGCACTAATTATGCAAGTGACATTTATGTGAAATTCCTCCTTGTTGCTCAAGATCATTCTGCTAGTGAAGAGTTAACTCTGGCTGAACTTAGCCTCATATTGATGATTTGAGTCTCCATGAAGGTTACACACCATTGGCAAATTAGCCTCAGTTCAGTCTTTCAGCCGGCCCTTACTGCTTTAATAAAGGCTTGTTTGGCATTTAGACATATTCAAATCTCCTTTAATATCAGCACACCAAATGAGCAGGCATCTTGCTTAATAAGAAGCCACCGCCACTTCTGTTCTCTGCCGTTCTCGAGTGTCATCAGGGGAGCTTGCTGGGTTTGCTGTATAATATTTTCAAAGCGTTAATTGGAGCACATTCGCTCATATTTTCCAGCGAGGACCTCTTATGCTGCCGTGCTAATTTATACAATGTCTTGGGCAGGTCACGGAGCCCTGCCGCGAGAGCTCGGGGCCTTTTTTTCTTGCTCCGTACTTAGCCTGTGACCAACATCCAATATCAGACGAGGATGGCTGCTTTCAATTCACGCATTAAAATCCAGCAGTTCTCCCCCCGCTCTCTGCTTCGCCACCTTTGGTTTTAATTAGCGTAATGTATCAGCCTAAGTGCTTGTGGAGACTGTGCTATAAACATCACTGATGACCCTCCTCCTCCACTGCTGCCTCTCTGTCATTTCAATCCTTCAGTGCACTTACCTACTTCACCTCTGCAGGCACAAAATAACAGTAACTTTGTGACCATTTCTCCCTCCAGTTGTGTTAGATTTCCTGATGACACTTTACAGTAATGATCAACTCATTGCTATTAGTTAATGCATTAGGTGCAAGAACAACAACAGCATTTATTCATCTTTGAACATGACTTTCTTCTTTCAGACCAATACAGTCAGAGTTATATTAAAAAAAAAGTCCTGGCTCTTCCAAGTTTAATAATGACGGTGAATGGGGGTTGAGATTTTGAAGCCTAAAAAGTGCAACCATCCATCATACCCCACACGGCTCCGGATGGGGTGAATAAACGCCTTCTGAAGCGAATCGATGTGTTTGTGCAAGCAAAATATCCAGATTAAAAAATGTATAAACTGTAATCTCTAGTTTTCCGCTAACTGTCGTACGTGTTTTGACGAGTGAGACTGGTGAGAATATTCTTGGGAGCAGTGTTTAAATCAGACGATAACGAAACAAAAACTTGTTTTGAATGACAAAAACTATGATGACAATCTATTGACATTTTTGTCAATGAATAAAAACGAGACGAAAGTGTTAGGGAGGGACGATTTGGGAAGAGATTCATTCAGAACGAATCTGCTGCGTGGTTAGAAGTGTAGATGCATACGTTTGAACTGTATCATAGCCTATTGATCTATCCGGCGGCATAAGCTGGCATACATTTGCTGCACGTCTCATAAAACGTTCAAAGTTGTCAATATCTGGGAGTAATAAAAGAGCAGACATATGGATAAATTTGATGACGCATAAGAAAACTCAGTTCGGTCCAGTTTTCTGAGCACAGATGCCTCTCACACAGTGCACAAGTGCTCTTTTGCGTCTCATGAATGGAGAAATGCACACAAAATTATGTTCAATTGTCCATTTTGATGAGTATTCATGTAAACACACTTGCTTACGTCTTATGTGAACATAAACAGTTGGGAGAATATCAGACGTGTATCAGTACATTGCATCCGTGAATTCGGTTTTAAATGGACAACAGCCTAATTTAGTTGCTTTTGTCTGTGGCATTGGTGTTAATCAAGCAACAAAAGAAAGACAGAAAATTACTCACTGCTCTTGACTGAATCACTTTGGTAGCCCTAATAAAGATTAATCTAAATGTATTTATATAAATAAATATGTCTGCTTGAAAGCATGAAGAATGTGGTAAACAAGTTGTTATAAAGAATGCATAATTGGCCTATATGGCCATTGGCATTTCATTGAAAAGACCATGTTCTTGTTTCTTTATGAGAAGTGGTTTCATTTCATTTTAACATAAAGACATGTTGCATGTCAAAGCAGTTAAATATGTGTCTATCATGATAAAACCTTAATATCAAACCTATACAAAGAGTTTGGAAATTTTAGAGAAATGCTTAATAAATACATGACACTGTAAATAAACCCATTAGACTTTAGCTGACTAAATCTACAGCAGACTAAAACTAGACTAAAACTAAAACAATTCAGATGACTGAAATTTGACTTAAACTAAATGGCATTTTAGTAAAACGTCTATGACTAAATCAAAATTAATACTGCACACAAGAACAAAGTTTTGTTTACAGGAAAGGATAACCAGTATCCTCTTGGCTTATATCGAAATCTTCCAACATTTTTCTTACATATACTCGTTTTGTATTGTTCTCTCTACTCTCTCTACTCTCTCTACTTCCGTTTTCGCCTGCTGAAACACCACTCATTCATGAACGCAAGTACAACAAATTATTTTAAATATAGATAGTTTTCTTACACGAACGCATCGATTCACTTCAGAAGGCCTTTATTAAAGGGGTCATCGGATGCCTATTTTCCACAAGCTGATATGATTAGGGTCTTTATGGAAAGTCTATAACATACTTTGGTTAAAATTTCTCAGTGGTAGTGTAAAAAAAAAACTTTTTACCTTGTCAAAATCAGCCCTGTTCAGAGTGAGTCATTCTATTAAATGTTCCTTTAAATGGTAATGAGCTCTGCTTGCCTCGCCCCTCTCTACGGTGGATCTGGTCTGTTTATTTTAGCCGTGTTTAGCTGCTAAACTTGCTAACTAGCACATTATTAAGAAAGGCGATTTGTAAAAATGCATAAAAACCTTTATATTCACTTCTGCTGTAGGTGAAACTGCATCACAAATGATTCACGTGAACATAGACACATATATGTAGATTGGGGATCGGCACATTTCCTTCAAAAAAAGTAATCTTAATCCTCTGTGTCTTCAGCGGCCCAGATCTCGGGAGTAAATGACGACTGCTATGTTCATTATTACATCCAACAGCAAAACACCTCAATCGCTTAATCGGTTGCTTAATCTTGTCTTCCCCTGTAATGGCGGTCGAATTGTCACAGCCCACTCAGGGCGGGTCTAAGGTAAGACGGCCATGTCAATCAACTATCGAGGAAGCGTCCTTTGTTGGTGTGACGTCACACAGACAAGAAGCTGAGAATGGCTTGATTTGAAAAAGGGTATATTTCTTATAAAGATTACAAAAATACCACTGGGTGGATTTTTATCATAATAGGGTGGTTGTGTACACACACTGCCAACACACATTTATGTTCAAACAACATGTAAAAGTGAGTTTTGCATCCAATGACCTCTTTAACCTCCCAGAGCCACATGGAGTATTTTTATTGATGAATTGATACACTTTTTGGGCTTTAAAATCTCGACCGCCATTCACTGCCATTATACAGCTTGGAAGAGCCAGGACATTTGTTAATATAACTGTATATAATTGTTATTATTGTTAATGTATTCGTCTGAAAGAAGAAAGTCATATACACCTTGGATGACTTGAGGGTAAATACTATCCCCTTAATTTATACAAACCAATGTAATTTGGTAAGTATGTGTAAAAATGAACATTCACCTATAATAATAAATGCTATCAAAGTATTGTTAGTTCCTGATTACATTAAATAATGTTAACAAATTGAAACTTCTTACATAAAGTGTTTCTTATTTTCTTGCTCTTTTACATTTTAGATGCCCCTTTCCTTTGTCTCACCGGCAGCCTTTAATAATTGATTTTGCTGTATGCTAGTGTAAGCGATTATTCTGTTTCAAAGTTCCAAGAGTCTTGGATGCTTGAACATTTTACTTCTGTAGTTTGTTACGTACAGTGAATCCAAAATTACCTTCAAGATAGATCTCAAACACATTTCTAACGCTGTTAGAAATTTTATGACATATCCATGTAAAAGTTCCAGTGTCATCTCCCAAAGACTGAAGCTTCAAGAATCAAGGGCCATTCGTGATTGATGCCATTTTATTTAGTGGCTAGAGTGATCTCAAAAAGTCCACGAGGACAACATGTCGTCTTCAATGTATTATTCAGATCATGCATATCAAAGAGTCTCTTCATCTTGACAAGCGGCGTTGACAGAGCCTGAGCCCGAATGTCAGAACAACCTTGAAGTTAGTGACACGACAGAAGACTTTTTTTTACAGCCTCACAACAGGCCATTGCAGATAAATACTTCCCTTCCTGAATATAAAAGCAAAGCAACACTTCATTTCTAACTAAAAGCACTCTGGCAGAGTGGTTTCATTTTGTCTGCCTGCCAACAGGTGTATGGTGTTGTGCTGTTCCTTTAACAGAGAGCAAAGCAGGAAGGCAACTGTCAAGCTTATTCTTGTTATGAGGTGACAAGAACACAAGCGTCGCACCAGTTCCACTTCCCCTGAGCCTGTGTTTCTAACGGTCAAAGGCATGCAGGCCCTTCTGATGTTAGCTTGCTCAAGACAGTTGTCTTGTATGGACCAGTAAACACAGGATTGTGAATATTTAAAAGAGTTTTGAAAGTCAGGAGATGAAGATGGCTTACAGTATTGATCATCTCTTTGTAGGAAACAGAAAGTTGTACAACATATTTGTACAACAAGCATTTGGAATAGTGTGCTACACTAGCTCTGATTCCCTTAATGCAGGGGTGTCCAAACCTGGTCCTGGAGGGCCAGTGTCCTGCAGAGTTTAGCTCCAACTTGCCTCGACACACCTGCCTAGAAGTTTCTAGTTTTCTTTGTAATACAGTGATAAGCTGGTTCAGGTGTGTTTAATTAGGGTTGGAGCCTAATGCTGTGTTCCAGACAACTCAAAATTCAGATTTTTCCCACTTCCTACTTGAAAACAACGTCTGGAACACCACTTGAAGTTGGATATCCGGGTTCCTTCTGTTTTTGTCATAATTGACAGATATATGTTAACGTGTTAAGTTGGAAGTGGGATATTTCAACTTGGATGTGCAGCGAATGGACAACATACAATGTCATAAAATTCAAAACTGTTGTTTTGTTTGAATACTGTGCCTTATATACACCACTGCACTCATACAACATCCATCAACGGCACCCAGCTACAACTTTAGGGGCTACACAAAATTCATTTGCACCAGTGAGTGTTGAAGTTTTCAGTAAAGAGACTGTAAAATTAAAAAGACAGTTTACCTGAGACTGAAAAATTGCTGTTAATTTACTCACACTCTGGCCATCCAAGATGCAGGTGACCTTTTTTTCTTCAATAGAACAGTAAAGAACATTTTTAGCTCAAACTGTTCCTTGGCGATTCATAAAATACAAGTTGGCTACTTAAAAATCAAAACAAGCATCACCAAAATTATTACCTGTGGTTCCTGATTATATATTGAGGCCTTATAATGCAAAACGATCAGTGTGTGCAAGAAACTGAATGTTATTTCCAACTTTATATACCATTTACTGGATGCCATATACTATCAAAACTCATTTTTGGAGGTGCCCGACAGTCACTCAGACTCAAAATGAGCCAATAAACAGGTATCTGTGATGCCAGTTTTTGCCAACGCGTTCAGCACTTCAGTTACAAGCAGTTGTATGAAATTCAAACAATAAATACCATTTTGTGGCTCTTTAATGTGTGGTGACAGATCACTGTAGCACCTTCAAGCTCAAGAAATGTGAAATCTGAAATGAACATTAATGAACATCAGAAGGTATCTTATTTCAACTGTCAATCCACAACATTTTTTCATGTCTACTCTCCTGTCTGGTTTGTTTGTCGGATAAAATGGCAGATTCTGAGTTGTGATTAGTTAAATTGCCTGTCAATCAAACTCTGTCAATTGTGTAAACAAACTGGTGAATTGGTTATTTGAACCACTTTATTGCAACTGTCCAAAAGAACCAGTTTGTGGAAAAGGTTTGGACTTCCCCATTTTCCAAAGGCTATTGATTACAGGTAATAATGTTGTAATTAAACAGCCAGTTTCTTGCACATACTGATTATTTCATTTTATAAGGCCTCAATATGTCTTCATGAGAAACGAGTATTTATTTAGTCTTGCCTGTATTTGCTTTTTCACTCTCAACTGACAGTAGCCTTCGACTTCCCTTTTGTGAATGGTTTCAGCTAATAGCCTTTCTTGTTCAGTGCATAATAGTGGATCACAGGCACCAAAGAATTTGAAGACCCTAACTGTTATAGGGTGTATAATGGTTGATTTCATGCTCACAATTTCTTTTGTTTTGTGTTTGTAGGAGGCCAGTCTGTCCATCTGGGTTTACTACAGCGACAATACCGCCGCCCCCCCTGAGTATGTACGACCCTAAAGACTACAACCTCAATGCCACCACAGCAGACGATAAGGTGGTTACGGTGGCTCAACAACCCCAACAGCGGTGGCCCGTCATCGTGGCTGAAGGCGAGGGCACTGGAGAGCTGGTGCACGTAGAGATGACCATCTGCGAAACCTGCCAGAAGACTAAACGCAAGAGTGTCATTGCTTCATCGCCTGTTTTCGTCAAAGTCCGCTTTGGACCAGATGAAGACTCTGAAGAGGAAGTGGATCCAGAGACTGAAATAGACACTAGAATGCCTGCTAACACGAGAAGGCCCGCTATCGATTCCAACGTAGGTGGCGGAGGATATGAACCATCTAATGAGCAACCCGCAAGCGTGCCCATTGATTACACCAACTTTCCCACAATAAGCAATCCAGAGGAACCAACTGAAGAAGATGAAGAGGACGACGAGTTTGTGCAAAGTCCTCATAGCATGACTGACCTCGAGATCGGCATGTACGCTCTCCTCGGTGTGTTTTGTCTCGCCATACTGGTCTTTCTTATAAACTGCATTGTATTTGTGTTGAAGTATCGGCATAAGCGCATCCCTCCTGAAGGCCAAGCCAACATGGACCATTCCCACCACTGGGTGTTCTTGGGTAACGGGGAGCCCCTGCGCACCCAGAGTGATCTCTCGCCTCAGACGGTGGAGAGCCCAAGCAACACCTTGGAGGGGGTACAGACTTGCTGTCATGGGGACCACCACAGCAGCGGCAGCTCCCAGACTAGCGTACAAAGCCAAGTCCACGGCCGAGGAGACGGCAGCTCCGGCGGTTCCACCAAAGACCACGGAGAAGAGGCCAGCTCACCGACCTCCAAGCGCAAGCGTGTCAAGTTTAGCACCTTCACCCTTCCCACGGAGGACTTACCCTACAACTCCATCCCCATTGCCAACGAAGAGGACATTCAGTGGGTATGCCAAGACATGGGCTTTCAGGACCCAGAGGAACTGCACGACTACATGCGCAGGATAAAGGAAATAGCCTGATCGGGCTGTGTGCTTTCTAAAGACGTTCCTTTCTATTTTTCTCTCTTAATTTTCACTCTAGAGGAGGTACCTTTCACGAGAAAAACAACCAAGGCCTAGTGTCCAGTTTTGTTGGGGTTTTCTGCACAGTGCTGTTTCCCTTACACATTGACACTTGTATGAACTTAAAAACAAATATTCATGACGCTGCCAGGGAAGCCAAAGACGAGTCTAAGGGATTCTAGCAAAAACGGCTTTAGCAGTGTGTGTGATTGCTGCTCAGTAGTAGGGTGAGTGTACAATCTTTAAGGGAAACATAGAGTTTCAGTTGTAAACACTGATATCAAAATGGATTCCTGAAGTACTCAATCATGTGTGGGTCACCCTACTGTGGATAGGATCTTTCTCAGAGGAATGCCTGGAGTCTTGGCACTGTGTCCATTCTTCTTCTTCTTCTTCTCCTCCTCCTCTTTTTTTTAACTCAACAGATTCTTCTCCAACAAAGAGGCCTTTGAAGTGCAGATTCTACTTTTGTCCCAGATTTGTGTTTGAGATGGATCATTTTCATGCCATTGTTGTTGATAAACCTGACACTTAGCCACAGAAACTGTCAGGGACGTTCGGGAGAACGTGCCATGGATTCTTTGTCAGTGTTGGAAATGTTGAATGGTTTTATCCCCCTGCTCCCCTTTTTGCCGTTATCTCGGTTCAACACATGCCTTGGTTGCTGAATTAGTTCTTCGTCTGTCTTTGGTATTTCATACTCATTCTCAATCTGGATGCCACCTTTGCTTCTTGGTTCAGTCTAATGCCTTATTAAACGGATCTCAATAGTCGCAACCTCGCTCTGTGCTGACACCACATTTGTTCACGGGGCAACTCTACAGATGTCTGTATCTCAATTAAACGTGTGTCGGTACAGGAACGGCAGGAGCTTGTACATTGTGGAGTTAGATATCTTCTCCAACATTCCTCTGCATGAATGGAGACTTGGAGGCACAATTAGCGCAATTTTGTTTCTTTTTTACTTTGTATATGTTTGTATTGTGAGAATTATCTAATCATGCATAAATGATAATAGAGGACATATCATGTTATCATGCATTACATGCATGTGCCAGACCCTCCCTCCTGTGTACATACCGTGTTCAGTACATAACAACCGCTGAAGCTCAACTCTTGATTGCTCAGTAAGCCTGAGGAATAGGAGAGGCAGATGCCACATAGGGACTCGGCAGCCAGATACTTGAATTTCAGTGAGGCTCTCTTTTCTCTTTCTCTTTTTCTGTCTCTTTACTGATCTCACCGTTAATTCCCATCCAGGCAGTATTAGAGTTAAGATCTCTGGTAAGGATAAAATGCTATGCAAACACACTGGAGGGGTTGATTATTGTGTTCAAGTAGATGTGCCCCAGATATCGATATAGCACCGTGGTTACTTTCGTTAATATACCAAGAAATATCTCAAAACCAGGTGTGACATCTGCCACCGTTTTGAGATTCCAGAAAACACCACAAAATGCGGTAGCACAGTAGATCAAGCCCAATACTGTAAACATTTACTAGTTTAGAAAGGGTTCAGCTGGTAACGGGTCTGGAGGCTTTTTTGTGGTGGGGATATCTGTATTGCTGCTGACCTCTCACAGGTTAGTTTCAGGGTTATAGTCCCGCCAGTTGCTTCAGGACGTCTAAATTCACACACTGTATTAAATGTTTATTTTCCCACTGTGCTGTATTTGTAACTTGCAGGTTTTACCCATGATTTTGTTTTATTAGTCTTAACAGGCATTTTCCTGTAACTGGGAAAGAACCTACATTTAGTTTCTTTGTTTTATAGATTTTTATTTTTAAAAACTCACCCCTAATTTAATCAGGGGTCCTTTGCACTCCAGATAAAAGTCACAGAGAACTTATTACTGACACCTCTTCACTTTTCTCCTATGATTCGTAGCCCCCTTCACCTTTTCTCAAAGGATTCTGATGAACCCTCAGTCATGGCGTGTGATGAAATGTTAATTGATGATGTATCACGTCAAGGTTTTGATAGACAGTTGGAGTGTTGGTCAGCGCACCTGGAGGCTTAGAACTGAATGTAAACTTTTCAGCTGTACCTTGACGATCAAAATGAACAATTTCCAATGTATTATTAAGGTCTTCTGATGGGGTACGTAAGACTCGATATGACTACTAGCAAGTCTCTGGTAGCAGCTCATACATCTTTCCATTTTTTGAAAATTATTTTCCTAAGTGTAACATCACTTTCAGAACGTTTTTGGTTTTCGTATTGTTTTCTACTTTCAACTGATGTATGTATGTATATGAAACAGCAGTTGCAATATCTGCGCTTTCATTTTTCTTTTTCAAGAGGAGCTGCTACTAGGCCTTTGCCTTGACCACATGCTGTGTTGTGGTGTAGATTTGAGCTGTACTCTCTGACCTGCTGAAGCACGGTACTGTCAGCCATGTGCTGCCACACCCTTAATGTACAGAGCACTGTTACAACATCCTGTATCCTCCCCTAAAAAAAAAAACAACTGTTGTATTTCCCTCCTTATATGTAAGTACTAAAGAAAATACAATGCATAAACTTGGTCTTTTGTTTTTATTTGTGTGTACTTTGTATTTTAATGCTGTGTCCAAACAATAGTTGTCTAATGAGCCTGCTGAGCTGTCTAGACTGCTGCTAATTTATTTATAAAGACTATTGCTGTTTGCTAACAATTATCAAAAGACAAAAGGAATGGAAACTGGGGTAATTCTAAAAAAAAAAAAAAGTTACTTTTTAAAACTGTTAATTTATTTTATATTCAGTAACATCATTGCACAAGGCACAGAGCTCACTCTGTTGTTGTAGAGCCGAAGCCAGTTATTATATTTTAACAGAAAAACTGTAAAGGCAAACATTTTTTTATTTACTTAAATGTGCATTTAGGAATTATTTACAATAAGGCCATACAGCCATACAAATATTTTTTATTTATAAAGTAAACAGGGTCATTTTAACTTTTCTTAACGCACTTAAGTACACTTTTAAAAAGTGTACTTTTGTAACAATGCCAGATTTTATTTTAACGTATATTTCAAATCATCATATTTTAATAATCTTTTTTCATGCTTTTAAAAAGTACACTTATTTTGATGTGCGGACTAATATACTAAAGCACAAGTAATTGTTATCATTTTAACTGCACTGTGCTATTTGATATTACAAAGTTAAGTTATTTTATAGTTATAAAATTAGGTTAATATATTTTAAATTTGTTCCATTGGGTAACACTTTATTTTAGTGTCATTGTAACAGTTGCTTTATGTGCTTTATTATTGTAATAACAGTGAATTAAGCAAAAGTACATGCAACTAACCCTAAACAAAACCCTAATCCTAATTAAGTTACATTGTAACAAGGACAGCTTACAAATTGGGTAATTCTTTATTTTAAGATGTCCTTGTTACACGTTACATGTACTTACTATTATAATAACAATTAATTATGCATAATTACAGAAACCCTAAGACCATCCTTAATCAGTGTTGCCAAGTCCGCTATTTTTCTGTGGAATTGGGCTATTTTAACACTGTTGTCGCGGGTTGTTTTTCATGTCTGCGGGTTAAAGCAACCCCAATAACTGATATTTAGCCCATGCAATGCATGTTTTACCAGGGGAAACATGTATTTTACCCCCAGAAAACAATTTGGGCTAGTTTTTGGATAGTTTTGAGTTGCAATTGGGCGGGGTTTGTCCTGGCAACCCTGTCCCTAATCCTAACCCTAACTATATAGTAAGTACATGTAGTTAATTAATATTACTCAGTACTTAAATGTATAATTATACTGTAACAAGGACATCTTAAAATAAAGTGTAACCACATTTTCATTATACACGTGTAATTACAAATATATTTAAATTTATACAACATTTTCTGGTCCTCGAATCTGATTGGCTGATAAGAGTGCCATATTAGAGTGATATCAGAGCTCCTCCAACCGCTTCATTTATATCATGTATTGCTTGCCATATTTCTCACAGCATGTGTCATGGTGGACACCCAAGTCCACTATAATTAAGAGTAATACTGTTTTCGTGTCATGGAATGTAGTTTTTAGGTGAGAATGTACTTGTTTGGACTTAATTTACTTCGACGTTTCGGAAATGTGAGCTCCAAGACGTCAGTAGCCGTTCTTATGAACCCGCCAAGAGAAGCCTCAGCTCAACCAGATCTTCTAGAATTTACCACTGGCTCTGATGTCTCTATACTGCTTAAATGTGAGATATAATTCATTTTAGGTAAATCTAATGGGCAGTCTTTGGTCTCATGAATTTATTATTTGTTCCAGAGCAAATAGTTTTGGCAAAATCTCATCATGTTTATGTAAATTCAGTACTGTATATCAGAGATCTGCCTGTGTGCTTTTGACTGAATTGCCTAGCAACTTTTATGATAGCTGTTGTTGTTATTAAATATTCAATAAATAATATTTTATACCTATATGATAGTAGTATTTAAAACTCAACGTTCCTTCCTAGCTTTAAAATGACATTTTAAAATTAGTAACGGAGGCTTGGGCTCAGCTGTTAAATTGTCAAACTTAGATTTAAATCTGTGGCAGAAGGAATTAGTTTTTTAAAGACACTCCATTGTTGTTTCTAATGTATTTACACACTCGTGCTGTCAAACTGTTTATATGAAAAGATATGCGATATGGCTATATATCAGCATGCTGTGATTACCTACGGCCGAATCACAGCAGTGCCAATATACAGCAATATCTCACGTCTACTCATGCGATTATTGCTCATATATATCATAGAAGTGTCAATAGAAATGTATTAAATATTGTGTATTCAGGTATATTTTAGTTCACCTTAAATGCCTGTTAGTACATTTAGTCATACTAACCACCACAACACCTTTTTTCAGTACACATAAGTAGCCTTTTATTTCATTAATATTATATTAATCTGCATGTATAGTACGTTAAAAAAATGTGAAGGGCACATTTAAAACTTAAATACTTTGCAAAAGCAAAGCTTTTCCAAAAGAAATGCAACTATTATATGATTTATATTGCATATTAAGGTGCTATAGAATGGCTTGTGCTTGGCATTCAGTGCTTCAGATCATTGCTTTTATTTCCACCATTGCTTTTGCAATACCAGACTCACACACAACCACTCTAGAGGTTAAAGTAGTAGGTAAAATGAGAATAACAACCGCCTTCATGGCATCTGTGACTGCCTTCGAGGATGCACAGTCTGTGCTCAAACCTCCCATGGGAAATAATGTGGGTTTTGAACTGATGCAAAGACTTCCTTACTTACAGGTCTGTTATATTGGGCCGAAATGCGAGAGAGAAAAAAAAAGAAGTGTTTCTGTTGCCGTGCATAAAACAACACGTCTTTTGCACCTTCGCTTTATGTACTCGTCCTGCATATCTATACCAGCTCTGAGGTCGAGGCCTGTCAACACAATGTGTATCTCAGAGCTACAAAACAGATTTGAACTCTTGTGTGTGGCACAAAAATAGTCACACTCATACACCCTCACACTGGTCATTTCTCTGGGAGGTATATAACCGTCTGTCATCAGAGAGAAAAGCTCTAAATCACAGTGCAGATCTATTGGTCTACAGGGGGGAAAAAAACTTGTGTCTTCAGTACATCGATCTAATTGGTACCAACAGTAAAGTGACGACAGAACAAAGCCAAGGTCTTCATTTAGAGACCAGTGGCACAAAGGTGACTGTAACTGAAGACTGATATTATTAAGCTGGAAAAGAGAAGTGTAATATCGCTCCCCAGGTATGTGTATAGTGGGAACACGCATCAGCTGGCGAAGTAGCCTGTAATATAACCATGCAATGTTTCCAGACATTTCATCAGCTGGGAGTTGTCAGGAATGTCACCGCTTGAAGCCGCTCATAATTAAAAGGTTGGGATTTAGCGCACATCACAGAGTTGCCAGCATTTGATGGAGTGTGGAGAGACGTTCATTTGGAATGCATCCTTATTGAAAGCTTTTATTGAAGAGATGAATTAAAGTGAAAAATTAATAGGAAACAAGCAAATACTGAAGAATAATAGTCTTGTTTTAGTTCTGGGTGCCTGTGTATAAATCATTATGATTTTAGTCCTCTGAATAATGATTCACCTGGTCTATGACTGTGGAAGGTTTAGTTTTTCAATTATGATAGAAAGTCTAAGTAGAACTCTTTAACATTAATGCTATTTTTCAATCAGCACTTTGGAGCGGCCTCAGGGCTTGCTTCAGATTAACTTCAGAGGTTCTTTCAACTCCTTTATTCACTTTTTAAAGTTTTCTGTAAAATTTCAACACAAATACAGCCTCTAAATTAATACAGAACTGTTTTGCAAATTACACACATAAGTGTAATGTACTGTAGTATCTTTTACACCTTAGAAATGAATCACGACCAGTGCTGGGGAAAGTAACTTTTAAAAGTAATTTTACTCCATAAAAAGGTAAAATTGCATTACTTAGTTACTTTTTTAGAATGTATTATGTTCATTTTCACTTTACTTAGGCCTACTTGCTACTGGGCTGGCTTATTTGATTTTAATAACACAAAAACACAAAAGTTATTCTCCTTATTTTCCATAAGAACGGGCACAGCCATTTGTAAATTGTATGGGTGTGGCTTCTGATCTCATCCGGGTCCATCTAATTTTAGCTGTAATTAAAATATCTGGTTTTGCTGCTTAATGTATTATCTTAATTATGAGCACACTGGTTTTTAGTACAAACAGTTTTACCGTTCACTGCATTCTTTGTTATTATTCATTCTTGTTCTTTCCCTATAGTGACTAAAGAACTGGAAGTCTCAGTTTACTTCCACGTTGGAGAATAAGGTGAATATTTTTGGCAACTGTAAAGGCCCTTTCACAGCAAAAATGAAATGTAAAGACTGTAAAGTGAAATGAATAAACCTCATCCTGAAAGCCTGACACATCACTTCAAATTTATCTCAACATGGGGATAGGAGAGGCAACGAAACGAAGTAGCTTGCATTACTTATTTGAAGGAGTAAGTATTTCAAATAATATATTCTCTTGTAAATTTAAAAGTAATGTTATTTTACTAGTTACTTAAAAAAAGTAATCTGATTATGTAACTTGCAGTACTTGTAATGCGTTGATCATGGCTCACATTACAATTACTAATAGGTGATTATTTATAATAATAGCAACCAGTTATTAGCATTGCCATTTTAAAGTTTGTAATGTCCACACAAGCCGCTTTCACACAGCAATTCCAAAAAATACACAGATAATGTGTCCTGTGATTTGTCCAGGAATCATTTGTTTTTTGGTTCATTTACACTGCTAGTGTTTTTTTTGTTTGTTTTTTTTTTTTCGGAATCTGTGCGTGCGTTCACACACATCCCGTAACGATCCTGTAAATAATCGTGACAATGCAATATGTACTGTTCCACTAAACTCAATGTTGCCAAGTCCACAAAATCCCACTTTAACACTGTTCCCATTGGTTGTTTTTCATGTCCGCAGGTTGAAGCCACCTAAATAACATAATATTTAGTCTCCGTCAATTTTTAACGGGGACCCCCCCTCACAATGCCATTGTGCTACTTTTGGGATAATTTTGAGTAGCAATTGGGTGGGTTTTGTTGTGAAAACCTGGCAACCCTGACTAAACTGGCAAACGATTTCAGCTTTAGCGTGTATATTGAGAAGCTCCCTGATCTCTGCGTCATTCCTGTTTACACATATTTTTTTCATTGCGAACGTTGCTCTGCCTTCAAAACACCCAGTAAAATAAAGTGCGTCATCATTACGACACACTCTTGGCAGCACTGGTCCTGGCTTTTTTTCACACAGCGCTCGTTCCGGGACTGATCTCGGCAATGTTACTAGGACCCCAACCCTGGATCATAAATCCCGGAATGTGTTTGCGTTCACACAGAAGGCACTCTGGAAATTTTTCAGAAGCAGCGTGCAGTGTGAAAGGGGCTTTACAATGTTCAAGATATAGTTAGCTTGAAACAGCGTTTCCAAAAAAAGGCTTGGCAAACCTTTGGAGGTTTGTGAGTTGAAATGCTAGACTTATTTTCAACAGTTTTTAATCAATTTATAATACATTGTTTCCAAATTGTTTTATAGTAAATGCTACTCCTCATGAACTGCATCTCTGCAAGCACTGTAAGTTTAATGTGTATTTGGGAATGCAGTTTACTCACATTCATATAATTTCCAACATTTTTGTGGACTAACACCGTTTCTACACCAGAGGTGAATGGTGCAGCGCAACACGACAAAATACTATAGAACCGATTATAACTAGTGATGCTGTCTCTGTCAACACTGGATGAGGTGATGCATTACGTGGCATGACAAGACAAATTCCAGACAATAAACTAATGCCGTCTTCTATTTATGACGTAGCTACTGACATAACGTTCAAATTGTTTGCAACAGGCGCTTAACGCATGTTTTGTCGCTTTTTTTTTTTTTTTTTTTGATTTATTTCCTTGAATTTAATTGAAAATAAATGCCTTTGTGATTTGAGCAAAAAAAAAAAAAAAAAAAAAGTTTGGCGAAAGACTTCTAACTCGGGTTGATCACATCAAAACAACTATGGCACTTTCTTTACTATCCACACTACTGGAGCTGATGCTTGACAATAGTCTTTTGTAGTGCTGACTATCCCAATCACACAGTGGTGGGCGGAGTTACTTTAAATAGCCTCTGCCAACAAGGTGGGTTATTTGCACTGGACAAAGTAGAACAGAAATAGACACTATGACAAAATAATCACAATATATTTTTTGGCCAAGTTGTGCAGCACTATATTCATTAAAAAATTGTTTATTTGAATGTCATGTGACAATTAACCAATGTCAGAACTGTGACTGTTTTTCCTGCCTCCATATGTGGAAGTCAGTGGTAAACAAAACTAAACTAAACTAAAAAAAAATAAATAAATAAAAAATAAAATCATTCTTCTGTATGAAAGTCATACAGGTTTAAAACAACATGATGACAGAATTTTAATTTTGTGTCAACTATCCCATTATTGACTGATCAGCCATAGTGTTTGCTGATACCTGAAGAAATATTCAGGGTCATTTACAATTTAATGAATATGGACAGCTTTTCAGCATACTGCTGATTTCCAGACAAAAATGTACACTTGTCCCTTAGCTTATAAAAAGAGAACAGAATGTGCCTTTACAGTATTCATTTACAATGTAGACATAGCAACTGAGCAGGAAGAACTGCTGCATCACACAACTGCTGTTTTATGATATTCAAAAGCAATTCGAAAAATGCTGCAGACATTAAATAGTAAATAACCTGAAATATTTCCTTTCTCTGGTCCACAGCTCAGAGCCATGGCTGTAATTACAGGTACCGGAGCCCTGCAGTCACTAATATTGACTGCAGTTGAAGCTGTGCGTGTCTTTGTTCACACTGCACACAAATCCGAATAGGTTTTTTAAATCCAGTCTATAGGACTGACTGACTGCACTGTCACTCTGCAAATGATGTAATCGAAGCCATTTGTTCAGACAGTCAATATCTACTGTACATTGGTTGATTTACATAAGCATACAATAGCAGAAGACTTCTCTACAAAAAGTACTAAAGCATTTTCAGTGACATTGCTCTCTTACTCACTTTTCGCAACATATTGTAGTGAATATCACATAGTTAATTAAAAAATTAATAAATCTGATCACAATGTTGTGCAATTTCATGCTCATACCAAATGATCCTCCCAAAAACTGGGTTATAAACATTGAATTCTCATGTGTTTGTAGCTGTGAACACTATCAAAACCTAGACAGATGAGACTATGTCCAAAATTGTGTTTCAGCTGCACAAAGCCATTGTGACAACAGGAGAGAACACAATTACAAGGTAAGAACTTAACCTAATAACTGTTTTGTTTTTTTTTTGTTTTTTTTTTATTTATTTATTTTTTCAAACTGTGCACCTGCCTCTCCTTGGATGTGTTATCAAAGTTATTAAATGGCTTTTGGTCCATTGAAGAGTCTATGATGTGTGTGTAGACCGAGGTGATTGAGTTTTGATTAGAAGTGCTAGATTCAAATAAAAGTGGCAACAGAAAGCTTTTCTCCACAGAATTTTAAAGAGGAAAAATTACAAGATAACAGCGTAAAGCCGGACAACATAATAGCCCTAATTTTTGATCACAGAGTAACATCTGAAGGCATCACTGATAGCTCAGGTGCATTACAGCCTCAAAGAATTTGTGATTTGAAGAAAAATGCTGTTTTCTTTACCTTTATTTATTTATTATGTTTTTAGGTTCTTTTTTGAAAATATATAAAACCTGAAACAGTTACTAGCAACTTTACTCAACAATCTGTGTGTAGCAGAACTGTTAGATCAGGAAATGCTATTATTAGCATGTGTAAGTATTAAAGCAAAACTACTGGTGAAACACAGTGATGAAGGACTGAGGAATGTCATCATATATGAAGTAATTGAGGCATATTTGAAGTCTGTGAATAATATGGCTATTTGTCTTCCTCAGAGATGGAGTTGACAAATCACTTTAAAATGACTGAGCATGGGCGTAAATTGACATTTGATCTAGTGGGGTCAGACCGTGCTAGTCACTTTGGTCAGGCACCAAGTTAATTACACCTTCATATTCACATTCCATACAGTCTCTTGACTAATATATTCTTCTAAAAAATGATTAATTTCACCTACAAACTTATACACAAAATATTCATGATGAAACGTATCTACATCCATAATATTCAAGTGCTTTTACTATGATGAAAGAGAAGTTGTCATGGCAACCAGAAGCATTGGTGGATTTCTTTGTTTTGTTATGCCTATTTTTATCCACGCTAAACTTAGCATCATTGAAAATCCATGATAAATTTATAAACTTCATGTTGCAACTGATCTTGCAACTTCATAAAGTGACATTGGCAAAGGGGATAGCACATTTGAATATAATTTTTATGTATATGTTTATATAAGTAGGTCTATGTATGTATCCTATGTATCTGTCTCCAGAACTTACTAGAATAGAAAGGAAATTTAGGGGGTCATGACCAGTGTTAGGGTAAATGGTAAGTAAATGCATTACAATATTGTGTTACTCCTTAAAAGAATACTAATTACATTACTTAGTTACTTTTAATGAAATTTAATATGTTACGTTACTTTTGAGTTACTTTTTATATCTGGGAAGGGCTTGCACATTTGTTTTTAATATAAAAAGTTCTGTCGTCAGCAAATGTAAAAGATTCAGGCTAAAGGAAAAGTAAATTCACGTCTGTACAGTACAACGCAGGAGAAGAAAGGTCACCACTCTTTAGCAAAATAAAAATGAAGTTTATCTAAAGTAACTTTTGCTTAGTAGTATGGTTGAATTGGATTGTCAGCAACAAAGACATTTCTTAATAAAATAAGATTAAATACAAAAAGGATATTTGTGTTATTTGTGCAAGTGAGATGAATTAATGCATGTTCACATTTAGTCTCAAACTACAGTAACATCACGTTACACAGTTCACACTGCATCTGCATTTACTCCTGATTTCAGCAGAGCTGTCAGTCAATAAATGGGAAAACAAATTTGTAACTGGCTTACTTATTTGAAAAAGTAACTCAGATATTTCAAATTAAAATGTAATGCATATTACTTCATGAGTTACTTGAAAAAAATCTGATTATGTAACTTGCATTACTTGTAATGCATTACTAGTTACTTGAAAAAAGTAATCTGATTACGTAACTTGTGTTACTTGCATTACCATACGCTAGTCATGACAATAAATTAAACCTCCCTTAATATTTTGACATATAATATGTTTTATGTCATTAAAACATCCTGCAAATTTCATAGCTTAAAATGTCATCAGTAAAAAAAATATATATATATATTTAACCGGCCTCCAAAAAAACAGTCTCATTTGGATGTTGTGATTTCTGATGTCATATAACTGCCTCTAAACATGGATTAAAGGAGAAGTCCACTTCCAAAACAAGGATTCACATATAATGTACTCACCCCCTTGTCATCCAAGATGTTCATGTCTTTCTTTCTTCAGTCGTAAAGAAATTGTCTTTTGAGGAAAACATTTCAGCAGTTTTCTCCATATAATGGACTCCTATGGTGCCCTGATTTTGAACTTCCAAAATGCAGTTTAAATGCGGCTTCAAACGATCCCAAATGCGGCTGTAAATGATCCCAGCCGAGGAAGAAGGGTCTTATCAATGTAACAATTAGTTATTTTAATAAAAATAATACATTTTATATACTTTTTAATGCCAAATGCTCATCTCGTCTTACTCTGCCTGGGCTCTTTTTGCTCTGGTTCATGACAGTTAGGGTATGTCGAAAAACTCTCCCTCAGCTTCAAAATCATCCTATATCACTGTTTTACCTTTTTTGTTAAGGGTGTTTGATCTTCTTTGCATGTTCACTTTGCAAAGACTGGGTACTTCTGCAGCGATGATTTTGAAATGATTTTTGAAGTTGAGGGAGCTTTTGTCTGCTGACAAAATGGACTAGTAAAGGAACATTCCTTTTGGTACATCCGGTTTAAACAAGATGTTTAAACAGCTTTCAGAAGGTTTCCAGCATCAAATGGATGGTTTGTTTTTAATGGTGTCCTGTTTGTTAGGAGCATTTGACTGCAAATTGTTTTGTAAACAAGGACCAGTGCAATGGAGAATTTGGAAAGAAACTTTTGCTGAAAGATGAAGCTGCCAACTGTATTGGATCTGACAGCAGCTATGTTGCAAGCCATAAGTAAACAATTTCATAATTCTTTCTCTGTAATGATTTTTATAGATTATGTTTTCAAAACATTTATATGGAGTAGCCTGAAATAGTTGATACTTTTGCACAGCAGTGGCCTTTATACTGACAAGCATTAACGCCCCATAAAAATGAAAATTTTACACAGAGGGCCAAAATAATGTTGTTTTTGTGTGTGTGTGTGTGTGTGTGTGTGTGTGTGTGTGTGTGAGAGAGAGAGAGAGAGAAAAAGACGAAAAAAAATTATTTTCATGAAAAACAGTATTTTGTTTGGAAAGACAAGGGTAGGCTAAATAAATTATTTGTAGATGAATATCTCTTCAGTTTTCTGAGGACGTGCTGACAAGGACATATCAAAATACAGTGGCTGAATTACAGAAATAAAGAAAAAGAAAAATAGTATAAAATATGGGACAGTAATAGAAAAAAATATTCTGTCCATATAACACCTACACACTTTGAAAGCCACATGATTTTACCTTGTTCTACATTAAGCCAGTGGGTAACTCACTCTCTCTTTGAGTTTTATAAATCATTTTCTACCACATGATTTGTTCTGAAAGGCTACCAGAAAGCCAGGTAACCAAGTTCATAAAATTTTGAGGACAGACCTGACGAGGGCATATAAAAATACAATGGTTGAATTAAAGAACTCTTGGTTAAATAAAGAAAAAGGAAAAATAACATAAAAATGTTCAAACAGAAAGTTATTTTAAATCAGTGGGTAACTCGTTTTCTCTCAGAAAGGCTACCAGGTAACCAAGTTCATTAAATTCGTTCACAATATTCACAAACCCTGCGGCCTCCCCACAAGCTCCGTCCATTATTGAGAGTCATTTATTAAACCTACCCAGGCCATTCTATGGCAGCAATAGAGCGTGGACGACCTTTCTCTATGGGTCAATACTTTGAGCATAACAAGGGTGTATATGAAGAAATGTGACAATGAGTATTGTTTCAACTGAGCACACAGCATATGGGCTATGATGGCTGATGCTTTATCTTCATTCTGCACCAACCACAGTGTTTCCGTCATTTCATTAACAAGAGTAGAGACTTTTCTGTGAGTCTTGGACACTAGAGACAAAGATTAATGCACAGCCCTACTGAGCATCTGCCCAGGGCCCCAAACCAGCAGAGGGCTCTAATGAGTTGCAGAAATAACAGCAATTCTGAACGTAGTTGTAATAAATGCCAAAATACTAATATTCTTTTCTGCTTCTTTGTGCTCCATCTAGCTGTTTTCAACAAACCATGAAAACGAGTCCAATGAGAAGGGCCCCTGATGTGCCCAGAGCACTCCAATATTATAATTTCTGATTCATCAGAAAGCAGAGATAGCAAATAATTGCTCTCTTTTAGTGGCTTCGTCTGACAATGCCAGTGGGTTTTGTGGTTTAACGCTGTCCACAGTTGATTAATGCTGTCTGATAGCCTTCAAAGAGAGGCCGGTAATAAACATTTGGTTAGAAGATTACCACTGAAGGAGATAATAGCTTTATTTCGAAATGTAGTGATCTCCCTTGCTGCCTACATAAGCAGCTGCCTTTTAAGGCAACATTCTGGATCCTCTACAGCAGGGGTGCTCAACCCTGTTTCTGGAGATCTACCTTCCTGCAGAGTTCAGCACCAACCCTGATCAAACACACCCAACTAATTAGGATCTGAAGGAGCACTTGATAATTACAGACAGGTGTGTTTGATCAGGGTTGGAACTATACTCTGCAGGAAGGTAGGTCTCCAGGAACAGGGTTGGGCACCCCTGCTCTACAGTGAATGGGTGCCATCAGAATGGGAGTCCAAACAGCTGTTAAAACATCATAGTAATCCTTAAGTAATCCACAGGACACCAGTTCATCAATTAATGTCTTGTGAAGCAAAAAGCTTCTTGTTTAAGAAACGATTCCGGCTAAAATAGAAGTCCATAATACATAATAACACATACTCCAGTGAAAAAGTCCATGCTCTGTTGTTCTCTTGCACCAAAATCCATGAACATACTTGTTTGGAACTATTTTGTACTGTTTTCACTAATAAATCGTGCTTGATTAGTGTATATTTCTCCTTTGATTCAGACAATAAAGTTATCATAAATAAAGTAGTCATATGGATTACTTGTGCATTATTATGATGTTTTTATCAGCTGTTTGGACTCTCATTCTGACGGCACCTATTCACTGCAGAGGATCCACAGGTGGGCAAGTGATATGTGACCGTGAACCACAAAACCAGTCATAAGGGTCAATTTTTTGAAATTGGGATTTACGAAAGATGAATAAATAAGCTTTCCGTTGATGTATGGTTTGTTAGGATAGGGCAATAGTTAGTCGAGATACAACAATTTGAAAATCTGGAATCCGAGGGAGCAAAAAAATCAAAATACTGAGAAAATCGCCTTTAAAGTTGTCCAAATGAAGTTCTTAGCAATACATATTACTAATCAAAAATTAAGTTTTGATATATTTACAGTAGAAAATTTACCAAATATCTTCATGGAGCATGAGCTTTACTTAATATCCTAAAAATCATTTTGACCCATACAATGTATTGTTGGCTATTGCTACAAATATACCCGTGCTGAGATTTAACTGATAGCATTGACATTGGTCACTAATAAGGCATTGGTTATCTTTAATGTAGCCACAAGTGGCCTGGATGAGAACTTGATGATCTAATTGAGCTTGTATTCGTTAATTATTTTAATAAACAGTGGGTTTCTAGATAATAGCAGGGGTACTGTGGTCATTTGTCAAAATCTGATGAATAGCTGGCTCTGGATGGTGAGAGATGAGTAGATGCTTTTTAATTTATTGGCTAAACATGCTTGGCACCTTCTCCACTCAGTTCGCATTTATACGGTCCGATGCTGACCGAAATGGATGCACCCCATTTCTGTTGTACTGCTGAGCCAGCTGTATTATTCCACCAATTAGAGATGACTCATCTGTGCCTATAAGACAGGAAGTCTCCAGAAACTAGAACAATAATGACACTTAGTCAGATGTGAGGCATGCCATTTGCAAATGTTAAACAGGACTTAAGGGAAACAGGGATCAAATTTGGAATTAAAGTCAAGTACTGTGCACTACTCTATTTTCATAGCATCACAGATAGATAGATAGATAGATAGATAGATAGATAGATAGATAGATAGATAGATAGATAGATAGATAGATAGATAGATGGAAATATACATGCCAGAAAAACACATTCTGTCCCTTCTACCTCAGAAAATGAAAAACAATCTTTTTTGTCATCAGTTGCTTTCTTCATGAGTCATAAAACACAAACAAGAAAACATGGTGAAGTGCCAGAATCATCCACACTTTCCAAGAAAATGAAAGGGGGATCAGGGGTTGGATTGATTAACTTTTTTTTGTTTATTTGTTTTGTTTTTGTTTTTGTTTTGTTGCCTTTGCAATTTGAATGCATTTACACATCTGACAGCCAAAGGGAATGAATCAGTTTCCCTTCTAATGCTAAAATCAGTCTAGGGATGGTGAGGCTGGTATTATTAAATTTGATTGGCATATTGTCATATGTTATATATTAGTTACAAAAGCTATATATGAAAAGTTCAGATGCAAAAGCCTCTAAATCTATCTGACGTTTTTCTTTAAAATTAGCATTTCTTTTTTGGCTACTTTGTATAGGTTTCTGTGTAAGTACTGGTACTTCTGATTGGGCTGAGGCTGGAATTCAGCGAGTTTAAAGTAAAAGTATTTTATGGACTTATACTATGTGTCAGGAGCATTCACACAGTATCATTGACCGAGATAGCTTTTAGCTGTTTTTGCATATGAACTCTTCATATGTATGTATGACTTTGTTTCTTCTGTGTAGAGCCCTATGACTTCTGCGATGGGGAAAGCGCAAGCGGAATCACAGAATCCAGTCATAAAATGGAATATGTGGAATGACACGGAATTTGTCAAATTTAGATGAATAAATCAAAAGTAGGTAAGTACACTTATATCAAAATGTGATATGGACTTGTGTCTGTGAATATTAAGCTCCAAAAATACTATTTAAGTACGAACCCTGCATGTCTCTGTGTGAATGAATGGCGCAGATGCGCAGTTTCATTTACTACATACTGTTTATATGACACGAACATAAACATAATCTCTAGAACTGCACTGACAGTCATGAGCATGTTATCGTTTCTTTTAAGAAAAACTATCGTCATATCATATATAAAAAGAAACTTAAGGTCTTCACAGCAACCTGTTAAAATAAAATTTAGGTTTACCTTGAAGAAACTGTGGCAGAAATATATCACTTAATGTCGTTAAAGTATTACTGCTACTAATAAAATTATTTAAACAATATTTTATTAAGGAAAATTCACCCGAAAAATTCTTTATTTATTGACCAGAAAAATATAAATACACAACACAGCATTTCTGGGAGAGAAAATAAATAAATAAATAAATAAAATATCAGTAACAAATATTTAAAAAAAATCAATTAATTAGATATGCTTTTGATTATTAAAATTTAATGAAATGTAGTGTTTCTCAACAGGGGTGGTCGAAGAGCATCGGGGGCGCTGGAAGCAATATTTTTGAAAGGGGGGCGCTGAGCTGTTCTTGGGGGGTGTTTGGTTAAGACGGGATTACACCAAAGATGTATGAGCTGAAACTTGCAAAAGAAAATGGTCTGCCACATCCTAACGCCGTCTCTACACTGGATGCATCATAGCGCACTTTCTGTTTTTACTTTAATGTTCGCTTGACTTTCTGTAGCGCAGCTGCCGAACTTCCCGTCAAAACAATAGCAAGCATTTAGACACGATAAAGTCGCGTATGTTTTTTCTTGTTTAGAAAAATTAATATGAAAGCTTTTTTTCTTTGTACTTTTGTCAATTAAATAAAAGTTAAATAGAATTAACAAATCACAAATTTTATAATTTTATAATTTTACAAAACATCCCAACTTTTCTAGAAATAGGATTGTTTGAAGTTTTCTTTAAAGTATTTGTAAGCAAACTTTGAAGTATTCTCACAAAATGTATGAAATATAGTAAAGTATGGTTTAAATTTCTTCCATTTTCACCAGAATAACCATGTCCACTATGCCAGAAAAAAGGGGAATTCAATATACTCTCAAAAAACAGGGTATTTTCTAAAACTAAGGGATAAATATTATTATATTTCACAAAAAGCTAATTGAAAACATCCAAACATATCACAGCAGTAAAAAGGATGTTCCAAGAATGGAAGAACAAACTAAAATCTCTTCTGTAAAATGTCCATGTGGATATGTTCTAAACAAGAAGTTTTATTTAGTCATTTTAAATTTGGGGCAATAAGGTATATCAGCATCACAACAACACTGAAGCTGTAGCAATGATAATCACCAACATGCTTAAAAACTCTGTAAACGAATGTTATTACACTTATTTTAAAATAATTTACTGTACAAAAGTACTTCACTGTTTTTTTTTTTTTTTTGTTTGTTTGTTTTGTTTGTTTTGTTTTTTAGCAATTTAATGCATCCTTGAATTAAAGTAATTTCTTTAAAAATCACAATGACCCCACATGAATTACTATAAATATACTTTCAGTCCTCATTATAAACACAAAATAATAACAATCAACTTTAATATTCAGTGAGGACTATTAGACTATGTTTTATTTTATGGGGGCGTTGAGGGACCTGGATAATGGCTAGGGGGGCGCTGGCCCAAAAAAGGTTGAGAACCACTGATTTATGAAACCATTAAAATGGAATCCAGAAAATTAAGGCTGTGTGTCCACCAAAGCGTTTTTTCCTGAGGTTGGTGTATTTTTTCATTTGTTCTCAACGTTTTTTAAAACAGCAGGAGCATGCTGAGCGTTGAGTGTCTTTTTTGCGCTGAGCGTTCGGGTGTTTTTTTGTCGGCGCCAGGATTTGAATGTTCAACTTTGAGTAAAACACTGCGCTCATCACTGTCACTTTCTACTCAGCCAACCAATCAGAATGGAGGAGGGGCAGAACTAATATTGCCCACCCTGCTTGTACTGTGACTGAACAACACTGGAGTTAATATTGTTTGTGTCCGAGTATTTATGTCTTTACCAGATGGAATTGCTGGATTACCATATTATTGTAATGAAAAACAATGCTTGGAGAAACATTTCATTCACAATCTGCTTGCCATTACTTCAGTGAATATCAAGCGCTCACAGCTGGGCATTTTCAGCAGAGCGCCTGGCATTTTCAGCTGGCAAAAACCACTTTGGTGGAAAATGCCAAATTTGGTAAAAAATAAAACAGAATCTGAGGAAAAACGGATTTCATAGGGCCTTAAAAGTGTAATTTTTGTTAAACTTTTTTTTTTTTTTTTTTTTTTTTTGCTGTTAAATTGTGCAACCGTCATGATTTCAATTAATTAGACATGCTTTTTTTGTTAATATTTTTTAATTTTACTATTAAAACTGTTACAGAGTGGAGTGGGGGAAAACTGTGAAATGTGTTATGACCTGTGAAATTTTTTTCTGTGAAACAAAACTTAAATGTGCTCAGAAAAGTTACCGTAGTTTTAGTGACAATGACATAAATTATACATTTTTTCATGTTATTAGATTTTTAACAAAAATTTGTACCAAGGGGGAGTTTTATCCTACCTACAGAGCAAAACGCCCCCATGGGTGGGGTAAAATGCCCCCCCCAGTCAAAGACAAAGCTATTTGCTTTAAACCTTTACAGCAAAATTAGAGTACAGGCAGTTTTAGCTTAAAATTAAAAAGAATATAGTCAGTAATTATGAATTACAAAATTATAATAGCCTATATGAAACACTTTGTTAGCTGATGCTAATAGGCTAGCTAACGAGCTACCTGATGCTAACTTGAGGTAATTTTTAAATATAAAATCCAAATATTTTTGTTCAACCAACTAGTTAGAAATCCTTTGATCCTTTGGAAAAGCAGAGTAACTACATTAATTGCCCATTGCTCCCTGGTGGCGTTTTACCCCACTGACTATGTTTGAGAAAACAAATTGTGTCATTCATCAACACATACAATACAATAACACATACTCCCTATCTACAGGCCCTACTGTTCTCATATCATACATAACTGTGATGTTCTACAAAACAACAAGCTTTTTCTTACTGCTGAAAATTTCTCTCCGGTGCATCACCAGTGTAAGTTTTATAGTAAAAACGTCTACATAACTCTTGTCTAGTCCATAGTTACAATAAAAATGTATCTTGATTTCATCTTGTGGTTATTTATTTATTTTATTATTTATTTAGGGGGCATTTTACCCCATTCTACCCTACATGTCTGTGGTTTTCTGTGTTGATTTTCCTTTGACCTCCTAATTATGTTATTCAGTTCACCTGTGTTCCATTCATTAAGTCATTAGTCCCTCACTTGCTTTTGTATTTACACTCTCTGTTCTCCAAACTATTCTACAGAACAAAGAAGTCATGCAGGTTTGGAACAACATGAGGGGGGGTAGTGACAGAATTTTAATTTTCTGCTGATCTATCAATGTTACGCTATCAGTTAGCGGTCATCACAGTCCACAAAACTAGAAAACCACAGAAAAGGCTGTAACTGAATCTCCAACTGAACAGTGATTACGTTTACATGGACATCACTAATCTAACTATTTGCTTTATTCTCCATAAGACAATATTATGATTAAAGGAGAAGTCCACTTCCAGAACAACAATTTACAGATAATTTACTCACCCCCTTGTCATCCAAGATGTTCATGTCTTTCTTTCTTAAGTCGTAAAGAAATTATGTTTTTTGAGGAAAACATTTCAGCATTTTTCTTCATATAATGGACTGATATGGTGCCTTGATTTTGAACTTCCAAAATGCAGTTTAAATGTGGCCTCAAACGATCCCAAATGCGGTTGTAAATGATCCGAGCCGAGGAAGAAGGGTCTTACCTAGGGAAACGATCAGTTATTTTCATTTAAAAAATACAAAATACATGGTAGATTCTTAATAGTACTGTCTTAATCTTGTTAAAATCTGAATATTGTTGTCCATGTAAACATACTCAATGATTCTGAGACTTTACACGCATAAAATAGCAAATGATTACTTTTGGATCATATTTACTCAAGTCATGAACTCATTCAGAGCTCTACCTTTACTAAGAACCACAGCTTGGCAGTAAACAGCCTGCTTGGGCATTTTGTTACGGTGAATTATTTGAAAGTGTATTCTCTTGGAAACTGTTTTCCATTTGCTGGAGGTGTGCAGAATACACAACTAAAAACCACCCTGAGGTTTGTTTCTTTTTAACCTAACGCAGGTTAAATATGGACGCTGACTCTGAGCATAAGTGAAAGTGAAAATGTTTAACTTTACAAACTCTTCAGGAGTATAAATGTAACAAACTTTCAGTTCATTTTAACAAGCAGCTGATGTCACTGTGCTAACTCTCTGCAGCCATTGCTGTCTTTATGATTGCTTCATTAGCTGCCTAACTGTGATAAAATAAGACCTTAAATCTGACCAATACGCATCACAAGAACAGACAAGCACACTGGGAGTAGTGTCCATACCTTTAGTCTTGCTACATTAGTTTCGGTGTGAGTAAGAGGGACTCAGTCATGCATGGCACCTATTAAAAGGCCCTGAGTGTCTGACCATCTCTTCGCGGTTCACTGAGAGGAATCTGTTCTATATCAATCATTAATCTCTGCGTATGTATATACATAGATGTCGCCGTTCTCTTTCCAAAACCCTTAGGCTCTGAAAGCTTACGGCTGTTGAAAGAAAGGACATTTATTTTCGTCTGTGTTCCTTTTTCCAAGGTATATTTCCACAGTCCACTTGGTAGAGGGTTCGGCTGCTGACACTAATTGGTGGATAAAATAGCCTAGACGCTCTAAAAAGCAGAAGATTGAGGCTGTTTCGCAAGGATGAGTTTGCTAGCCTGAATTGCCTCAGAACTCACATTTATGCCGAGATGTTTTACACGCAGCCTCCTGATCTGGAGTCCACAGGCTCTTCATTTCAAGCTTATAGTTGATTAACCATTTTAATTAATCCTGCTCTTAAAGTATCTGTGTATGTGTGTGTGTGTGTGTGTGTTCAAGCCCTTAAGCTACTGAAAAAAGGCAGCCTGTTGTGCTTTTATGCGTGATTCTTGCAGTCTCAGGACACAGTTGACGACATCAATTAAACACAGAAACATCTGCTACCAATACAGCTGCAACGCCATAAAGGAACAACTATTTTATAGTCTGAACATATAAACATATAAAGATTTTTTTTTTCTTGTTGACACAGCAAAACACCTGAGATACAGTTTTTTTATTCAACTAAATGTAACTTTAAAACACTGTGAGAACATAACTCTTAAGTTGTGTGAGGGTCAAAACGTACCTTACCCTAATGCAACCAATTTTGTGCAATTTTCACTCAGAAATTGCTATTAAATTTCAGAATTACAAACTGCAAGTAACACACTGAATTAAACATGAAATTTTGAAGTAGAAAGACTGATTTTTTTTATTAACTTAGAATATTTATTTGTGCATGCTATTTATAGTGTATAGAGGGCATCTGCATAAAAATATAGTGTCTTCTTCAATAGCCAGTTGTAACGTGGTAGACAAGACAACTGAGTTGTGGATCCAGGTGCAGGACTTTATTAACAAACGTAGTCAAAACAGGCAGGGTCAGCAACAGCAAGCAGAAACATCAAAGGTAATCCAAAGGGTAGTCAAAAAACAAGCAGAGGTCAAGGCAGGCAGTGATCAATCACAAAAAAAGTCCAAGGTCGAAGCACAAAGGCAAGGCAAGAAAACTTTAATTAGGGAAAACACAGCCTAACAAGGAACATGCTACAGGCTAAACAACAATCAGTGAACTTGGAGAGTGAGTGAGCAACTTTTATACTAGACAAGGAGAACACATGACGAAACAAACCAATGAGAAGCAGACCCATGCAACCAAGGAACCAATCAGGACATGACACACAGACAAGGGTGACACATGACCAGATCACATGAGGGGCAAGGAACACATGGGAAATGGAGTCCAGAAAACAATAGCAAGTGTCCAAACTGGAGTGCCCTCTAATGGAGTTTATGGGCACTCCAGCTGGCGATCGTAACGCCAGTCAATTTATCATTAAATCCTGTCATCGTGGAGCAATTTGAAGCTCTTGTTGATAAGATCAGTCATAACTGTTATAGCTAGCTTTCCAAGAGGTCAGGGATTAACTAGTTAAAGGGATATTTCACCCAAAAGTGAAAATTCTGTCATTAGCTTCTCACCCTCATGTTGGTCCAAATTCATAAGACTTCCGTTCATCTTCAGAACACAAAGATATTTTGGATGAAATCCAAGAGCTTTCTGACCCTGCATAGATAGCAACGCAACTACTATGTTCAAGACCCAGAAAGGTAGTAAGGACATTCTTAAAATAGTCAGTGTGACATCAGTGGTCCAACCTTAATCTTATGAAGCTACGAGAATATTTTGTGTGCAAAGAAAACAAAAATATTCTCGTAGCTTCATAGCATTATGGTAGAACCACTGACATCACATGGACTATTTTAATGATGTCACTTTAGGTAGATGCTGTAACGACACCATTATCTGCTGTGTACAGGTGCATCTCAAAAAATTGGAATATCATGAAAAAGTTCTTTTTTTATTGTAACTTATTTTTAAAAATGAAACTTTCAAATATTCTATATTCATTACATGTAAAGTAAAACATTTTAAAAGTTTTTTTGTTGTTGTTGTTTTAATTTTGATGATTAGAGCTTATAGCTCATGAAAGTCAAAAAATCCATTATCTCAAAATATTAGAATATTTACATTTGAGTTTCATTAAATGTCCATCCCTCCAGTATAAATTCCAGGTATCTCTTGTTCTTTGAAACTACACTAATGGGGAAGACTGCTGACTTGGCAGTGATCCAGAAGGCAATCAGTGACACCCTCCACAAAGAGAGTAAGTCACAGAAGGTCATTACTGAATGGGGTGACTGTTAACAGAGTGCTGTATCAAGGCATATTAAATGCAAAGTTGACTGGAAGGAAGAAATTGGGTAGGCAAAGGTGCACAAGCAACAGGGATGACTGCAAGCTTGAGAATGCTGTCAAGAAAAGCCGATTCAAACACTTGGGAGAGCTTCACAAGGAGTGAAGTGAAGCTGGAGTTAGTGCATCAAGAGTCACCACACTCAGACATCTTCAGGAAAAGGGCTACCAAGCCACTTCTGAAACAGAAACAAGGTCGTTCTCTTACCTGGGCTAAGGAGAAAATGAACTGGACTGTTGCTCAGTGGTCCAAAGTCCTTTTTTCAGATAAAAGTAAATTTTGCATTTCATGTTGAAATCATGGTCCCAGAATCTGGAGGACTGGAGAGGTACAGAATCCAAGCTGCTTGAAGTCCAGTGTGAAGTTTCTGAAGTCAGTAATAATTTGGGGTGCTGTGACGCCTGCTGGTGTTGGTCCATTGTGTTTTATCAAGTGCAAAGTCAATGCAGCCGTCTACCGGGAGATTTTGGAGCACTTCATGATTCCATCTGCTGACAAGCTTTATGGAGATGCTGATTTCCTTTTCCAGCAGGACTTCTAGCACCTGCCCACAGTGCAAAAACCACTTCCAAGTGGTTTGCTGACCATGATTTTACTGTGCTTTATTAGCCAGCCAACATGCCTGACCTTAACCCCACTGAGAATCTATAGGATATTTTCAAGAGAAAGATGAGAAACAGTTGATCCAACAATATACAGATGATCTGAAGGCTCAATAGTGCCTCAACAGTGCCACAGGCTGATCGCTTCCATGCCACACTTCACTGATGCTGTAAAAAAAACAAAAATATTTTAGTAGCTTCATAGCATTACAGTTGAACCACTGATGTCACATGGACTATTTTAATGATGTTGTCACTACTTTTCTGGCCCTTTAAACATGTCAGTTGGATTGCTGTCTATGCAGGGTCAGAAAGCTCATCAAAAAATACTATAATTTGTGTTAAGAAAATGAATGAAGGTTGATGCAAATTAGCTCAAAAGGGAAATGTATATAAATAATTACAATTAATTATGATTAATTACAATTATTTATATCAGCTGCCAGTAGTAACTGTAGCAGGATTAATTTTCCATCATGTAATCTGTTCGCCCAGCATCAACTCTACGAAATTATATTTTCTTGGCCACAGAAAATAGCTTTCTTAAAGTACCATTGCATTAGAGCATGTAGCTTGAATGAGAATCGTAAAGGGACATTTATTTTACAAGGCAGAATCAGAATCAAAGCTCATGCAATTTGTGCACAAGTTTTATTAACGAAGGACTAACACACAACTAATCTAAACAAACAAACATAAAATCACTCATACATGGGAGAAGGGTCCGTGAAAAGCCATTAGACAGACAAGAAAATGAAGCTATGTCAAGAAGAGTCAGTTAACCACCTGAGTGAAACCATCAGTGCTGTCTACAGTTTATACTAAACCTCTGTTTCATTTAGTTAAATGTACAATACTGTAACGAGGACGCTGAGGCGGCGTTTGAATCCAATTGCGGAAGTTTATTACAAATGACAGCACACATAAACGTGGAAACAGGCAGAGGGTCGATTACCAGAAAAGCAGTCCAACAGCATACAACACATAAACGTAATCCAAGCAGCAGAGAGATAAAGCAGGCAGTGGGTCAAATACCGTGAAGTCAGTCCAGAAACAGCAAACAATCCAATAGGGGTAATCCGTAAACTCAAGAGTCCATAAACAAAGCAAGGTAGCAACAGGTAATCCAACAGAGTAAATATAGAAACGCTCGGTAAGGCAGGTGAAACTGGCAATACTTCGCAACCTATGAAGCACATGGTTGCGAAGTATTGCCAGTTTCACCTGCCTTACCGAGCGTTTCTATATTTACTCTGTTGGATTACCTGTTGCTACCTTGCTTTGTGTGGGCTACAGTGTGCAGCCCACACACTAAAGATGGCTACGGCCATTACAGGCAGCACAGTAGATAATGGGGTGTCTGTTGACCTTGAGGGTGCTGATGTTACGGGCTTGTGGCTTGGGAGAGTGGGCTCTGCGTGGCTTGGGAGCGTGGGCTCTGCGTGGCTTGGGAGTGTGGGCTCTGCGTGGCTTGGGAGTGTGGGCTCTGCGTGGCTTGGGAGCGTGGGCTCTGCGTGGCTTGGGAGCGTGGGCTCTGCGTGGCTTGGGAGCGTGGGCTCTGCGGGGTCAGCTGATACGTGAGGTGGCTTGAGAAGGTCAGAGGGGACCTGGTGAGATTCTGGTAGAACAACAGTTTTTTGACTTGACTCAGGAAGGCCTGCCGTGGCCGGACTTGACTCAGGGACAACAGCAGCAACCTGACTTGGCTCATGAAGAACAACTGTGGTGTGGCTTGGTTCAGGGAGATCAGCTGTGGCTTGACTTGGTTCGGGAATAACAGCAGCAACTTGACTTGGCTCATGAAGATCTGCTGTAACTTGGCTTGGCTCATGAAGATCAACTGTGACTTTGCTTGACTCAGGAACCACGGCTGTGACTTTGCTTGACTTGAGGGCTACAGCTATAGCTTTACTTGACTCAGGAGCAATAGCTGTAACTTGACTGGACTTCGGAAGAGCAGCTCTGACCTGACTTGACACAGGAAACACAGCTTTAACGTGACTTGACGCTGGAACAACAGCTGCAGCTTGACTTGACTGTGGAACAACAGCCGTGACCTGACTGGACTCGGAAACTTGACTTGACTCAGGAAACGCAGCTGTAACTTGACTTGACTTGGAAACTTGACTTGACTCAGGGGACGCAGCTGCAACTTGACTTGACTTGGAAACTTGACTTGACTCGGGAAACACAGCTGCAACGTAACTTGACTCAGGAACAACATGGCTTGGCTCAGGAACAACATGGCTTGGCTCAGGAACGACATGGCTTGGCTCAGGAACGACAGCTGTAACTTGGCTTGACTCGTGGGGCACAGCTGTGACTTGGCTTGACTCGTGGGGAACAGCTGTGACTTGGCTTGACTCGTGGGGAACAGCTGTGACTTGGCTTGATTCATGGGGAACAACTGTGTCCTTGCTTGACTCATGGAGAACAACAGCTGTGACTTGGCTTGGTTCATGGGGAACAGCTGTGGTCTTGCTTGACTCTGTTGCTTGACTTGACTCTGTTGCTTGACTTGACTCTGTTGCGTGACCGGGCTCTGTAGCTTGACCGGGCTCTGTAGCTTGACCGGGCTCTGTAGCTTGGCCGGGCTCTGTAGCTTGGCCGGGCTCTGTAGCTAGACTTGACCCTGGGACTGGACTTGACCCTGGAACTAGACTTGACTTGGAAGCCTTGGACTTTGGAGCAGCAGCTGTAGCTTGACTTGACACAGGAGACACAGCTGCAACTTGACCTGACTCTGAAGAAGCACCTGCAGCTTGACTTGGCTCTGCAGCTTGACTTGGCACAGGAACAGTAGCTGTAATCTTAGCTGCCCATACAGCCATGAGGGGTGAGTCCAGTATGTGTGCCATCATGTGGTGTGACTTGGAGACAGTGACCATCTTATGGAGTGGCTCTGGGATGGCGGCCATCTTGTGAACTGGCTCTGGAATGGCGGCCATCTTGTGAACAGGTTTGGGGATGGTGGCCATCTTGTGGACTGGCTCTGGGATGGCGGCCATCTTGTGGACTGGCTTGGGGAAGGCGGCCATCTTGTGGACTGGCTCTGGAATGGCGGCCATCTTGTGAACAGGTTTGGGGATGGCGGCCATCTTGTGGACTGGCTCGGGAATGGCGGCCATCTTGTGGACTGGTTCAGGGATGGCAGCCATGACGTGAGCAGGCCCTGGAGCGGCAGGCATGGCGTGAGCAGGCCCTGGAGCGGCAGGCATGGCGTGAGCAGGCCCTGGCTTGGTTAACGTGGCTTGAGCAGGCTTTGGCTTGGCAGGCATGACGTGAACAGGCTTTGGCTTGGTGGATGTGGCAGGCTTTGGCTTGGCAGGCATGACGTGAACCGGTTGTGGTCTGGCAGATGTGGAGTGAACAGGCTGTAACTTGGCAGACGTGACGCTAGCAGACTTGGTTTGAGGGGGTTCTGGCACAATGGTGACAATACCAGACATGAAGGTTGGGGTGTGAAGGGTCTCTGGTTTGTTTGATATGACGTGAGCTGGTTGTGGTGTGGTGGTTACTGCGGGATTGCGGGGTCCCTCGTCCGCCATCCCCACAGTAAATGTGGATCCACTTAATAGCAGGGCATGATCAATATATCTCTCCAGTGACCAATGAATTTTCCCTCCAGGTAGCCACAAACGAATGGGATCATTCAAACCCACCCGAAAAATGTCCTTCAGTGCCACGTCATTAAAATCAACAAGGTAACACAGTCCACAAAATTCCTCTACATATTCCTCTATAGCCTTGTCCCCTTGACGAAGGCAGAGGAGACGAGATACTGCTGGGTTCATGTTGGCTGATCGTTTCCGCTGGATTCTTGGTAGGCGAAGTATTCTGTAACGAGGACGCTGAGGCGGCGTTTGAATCCAATTGCGGAAGTTTATTACAAATGACAGCACACATAAACGTGGAAACAGGCAGAGGGTCGATTACCAGAAAAGCAGTCCAACAGCATACAACACATAAACGTAATCCAAGCAGCAGAGAGATAAAGCAGGCAGTGGGCCAAATACCGTGAAGTCAGTCCAGAAACAGCAAACAATCCAATAGGGGTAATCCGTAAACTCAAGAGTCCATAAACAAAGCAAGGTAGCAACAGGTAATCCAACAGAGTAAATATAGAAACGCTCGGTAAGGCAGGTGAAACTGGCAATACTTCGCAACCTATGAAGCACATGGTCAGTCTTTAAATACTGCCAAACAGGAAGTGACAGTAGAAGCAGCAGAGGGAGCATGCAGGCAGTCCTAGGGTGAGGGCTCCCTCTGCTGGCTTGGCGTTACAAATACTTGCATTGCCTTGGTCGTTGAACGAGCATCCGAATGCGGTCTCGGGTGAAAGTCTTGATGGTTTGGAGCAGTGGTGGTTTTGGAATCGCGATCACATTCTTCCGGGTCTTAAGAGTCATGAATGATGTTCAAAGATGTTCTGACTCGATGGTGACTGGAAGTTTCTTCCCATGTGGAAAGTGAAGAACCAAGAGCTGAGAGAGAGAGAGGCCCAGCTGAAATTCTGTGATCTTTGGGGAACGGAAAGACAAGACCGCAAGGCCTGGAACAACTTAGAGAAGTCCAGAGTTTTAGCTCATCCTCCTCATCCTCTTAGGTTCTAAAAGAACCCCTGACTGACTGAGGTGAGTCACTCATGTGAGACGAGTGAAGAAAACAAAAAAAAAAACGTGGAAGAGAGAAATGTCTGTCCCAAGGCATTTCTGTGAGGATGAATTCCAGGGTTGAGTGAAAATGTCTGACTCTTTGTGGTCGAGAGCCACAGCTCTATATGTTGGGGCCTGCCGAGTTCGCCAGGCAAGCCCCGCGCCGGCTCAGGATTCCTGTGAGTCATTCCACACGGGCAGCAATTGGAATATTTTTTTTGCAGAAGAGAGAGAAGAGATCACTTGTGTGATGCCTTTAAAGTCTCTGGAGGCAGGAGGTCAAAGAGCCAATGGTGGCTTTCACTTTTGGAGGGAAAGTTTACCACTCTTTGTCTGTGAGCATGGTATTTTGCATATGTAATTCGATTGGGTGTTGATGCAAAAACTACTAAGGATTAAGAATACCATGAAAAACACAAAATACAAGGCAGTAATACTATACACAATGACCTGGGGCTATGTGTGATAGGAAGGTCAAAGAAAGGTTTGTCTGTGAATGAACAGAAAAGAGTCCATTTCTGTAGGCATTGTGTCTTTCCTATGGGCAAATTTAGTGTGCTCTGCTTGCATTCCTTTGAGCAATAAAACTAATGTTATCAGATGGTCGCCCTGGCAACTGAGTCCTTTTGGGGTGTCATTTTTGGGTGAACTATCCCTTTAACTAGTGAGTCACTTCTGGTAGATGCTATAACTATGTCATTAACTGAAGTGAATAATCACATGAGCAGTGCAGTTTTGTTCCCTCCGTCTCCTTACAATGCATATGTGATATATGCGGATTCTTGTGATGGCTTATTATGAACTTAAAATGTCCCAGCCTCCCTCATCCTTTGTAGCTTTATGTAAAAAAATCTCACTTTCTACCCTTGTGCTGTTGTAAAATATGAGCCAAAAAAAAAAAAAAAATCTCACATTTTCACTAGAAACACAAATGCATAAATGCCTTGTCTATCTCTAAGTTTGCAAAAAACAAACACTTTCCAAACACTTTGCAAACGCCTGAAAAACTGAAACAGAAAAACTATCAATCAAGAAAATAAACAAATAAGCAGCTCCCTTTGAACATGCTCTCATCAGGTGGCGTAACATGTTGTGTGAAATAGTGCAGGGTGCAGAAAACTGGAGCAGATTTTTAAACCTTAGATCTCATTCAGACTGACATCAAAGATGAACTCAAGGGTGAGTGGATAAGGACATGCCCTAATAATCGCTCTTCGGATATCCACTTTTTCTTGTATGTTTTGTAAGTCTGATCCCAACAGCATCAGGTGCAAGGTCTTTTTGGTAACTGTTACCATACCAGTGTTTTTTTTCTTTGCAGGTTTTTTAAAAAATTTAAACAAAGGGAAAATAAAAGAGATAACTTACAAGAAAGGGACCACAGAGCGAATAAATATATTGAACTGAGAAGAGATAAATATTCCTAGTAGATGCGTTGTCTTTCCTTTCTTGACATTGTTTGGGAAGTACAGCCTAACAAGTCAAGTGCAAAACTACTATTTTAAAAGCAACCATGTCTTCATGGTTAATGCTGCTGGATTCAGCACCACGGACAGCTACTCTACAATTCAGTGGTTTGTACAAACTCACTCGACAGACATCATTATTATTTATCTGTCTTCCACTGTAGTTACATAAGGATGGCACAGACAGTAAAATCCCTCAGTTGTGGATCCTTTTTGTCTTTCACATCATATTCATTCTTCTCTTTTGAAATGGTAGCCTCAGACACTCCTCTGGCGTGGGTGTAAAAGCTCTGCGGCGCTGTTTTGTGTCTCCTCATGAGTGAACTCTTGCTTAGCACTCATCTAAACATTTCATTGCTTTTGTTCTTGCACTCACAGCAGTGTACTTCTCATTTCAAACCTTGCGTTTGTCCAGCGCGCAGCTGAGTGAGACAACCTAAGATCTGTCAATCTTCCTCCTTCTTTGTCCAGTTTAATGCAAACGAAATCTCTGCTCTGACAATGCTGTGGGAAATGTGAAGGAAATTGTTGCCTTAACTAAAGCTAACCAGCAGAAGTCATTTCTTTCCACTTTAGAAAGTAGACCAAAGCTTTCAAGCTTCGAAAAGACGGCTCTTTATATAAAGACGTACAAGTACGTCCAACTCATACTATATATTGTAAGTTGCTATATAATGTAAAGCTAATCTCAGCTGCTTGATTGCTTCTATCAGTGCAAAATGTAAACTATATTATCACCCATCTCTAATCTGCCAATTTCAATGTGTATTGTAAAGCTCTGCAATCCAGCAGTACAATACAATAGTACAATACAAATAGATTTGTATGAGACAAATAGACCGAAATTCATTATTACCAGAGACTTCCCTCCAGTTCTTCAGAAAAGAGCTATTTTACATTAGCACTTCATTCAAATTGAGCTTAAAATGACCATAAAGTGTGTAGGGCTGTAACATGGCGTTTTCAAAAGATTGATGGCAATTTGTGCTTGCATAATGGCAATCAGGTGGATGAGGGCAAACACAGTATTTTAGACAAATTATGATAAATCGCAGATGGCGGTCATCATGATCTCTTCTGCTGTAATAAGATGCAATTTCTGGGCAATTGGGTGTTGGTAGATTTGTATCTCTTGAAGGCAGTGCAAAAATCCTGAAGTCCCGAAGATTAACTGCTGGTGATGCTGGCTTTTTGAGGAAGAATGAGCAAATAAAAAACAATTAATGGTGATAAAATACATCTTTGCAGTTATTTTTATTTGTAGTTAAGAAACGTTTTTATAGCAAATATCATTACTCATGCATTTTTCTGGTGAACCTTTATTTATGTATAGATTTTTATGCTTATACAGGGGCACCACTATGGTTTCTGGGCCCCCTGAACAGCATATTGACTTGGGGCCCCCTTGGTAGAATCACATTGGGGATTGCATCAGCCCCCCCTCTCTGATCAGGACCCTTGGAATCATCCTAACCTTCCCAAATGACACCCCTGTGCTTATATATTTTATATTTCTCAGGCTTTGGAAGTGTGATTTGGATGTAAGCATATGAATTCAATAACACACTCTAATTGCAATTCTAAACTATTTTATGTCTTGGTGAACTTTTGGCTAAAGCTGAAGTTACACTAGAGTTTGCACTTGCACTTGGTCCTGGCCGGTCAGCTACATGAAATAAATCCAAAATGTAAAATGACGCAATGTACTTCACTTTACTGCAAAGCTCCAATCCTACAGAATTAAAGTTTGCATTCTTTTAATTCAGCTTAAAGGGATAGTTCACCCATTCTGTTGTTTAATTACTCACCCTCATGTCGTTCCAAACCCGTAAGATCTTTGTTTATCTTTGGAACGCCAATTAAGATATTTTTGATGAAATCCGAAAGCTTTCTGACCCTGCCTGGACAGCAATGCAACTGACACGTTCAGCCAAAAAAAGTTTATTCTGTGACTTCCGCATAATGATGAACAATCTGGAGTTGAATTCTTTTCTCAAAGGTTCAGTGCTGTTTCTTTCGGTAAACCTTCTGGTTTCACGCCTTACATCACATGGACCTGTAACCACAGGGAAGACATATTCTGAATTTTAAGTGGACGTCTCAATCACATACACCTAGGAAGGAACAAAGCATCAGGCAGCAGATAAAATTCTGTCCAAGGCTGCTATCATATGAAGGCTGTCTGTATTTTCGGTTCACTCGCAGATGCACTCTCAGGGATGGTTTCCACTACCAAGTCCTTGGACAAAAGTAAAAGGTCAGCTATCTTCCAGTGGATCCAGTCCACATCCCACAAGCTGTCACAGACTCCAGCTTGTTCTGATCGTAGCAGAACTGCCAACATACAAGCACTGCTCCATCGCAAACAAATGGTGGAACACACATGAAAACAGTGAGGAAAAGTTTCTGAAAAGATCAATACACTGTTCAAAACACAAGTTTGATTTTAGCTTCAGGAAAAATCCAAACACGTACCTGTACATACAGTTCACTGCAGTTTCCAGCTGAAATAAACACTAGCAGCAAAAAAAACATGAATTTTTATTCCTGTTCACACAAGAAGATTACAGGAGTAGATTATCAATAAAATAAAGGGGTCATAAACTACGTTTTTTTTTTATTATTATTATTTTGTACTGTTCTCTGAGATCCCCTTATAATATTATCAACATTTTTACATTAAAACAACATAATTTAGAAGTAATAGGCTATTTTCTGTCCTTTTTTTTAAAGGGATGGTTCCTCCAAAATTGAAAATTAGCCATTATTTACTCACTCACCAAGCATCCTAGGTGTATATGACTTCCTTCTTTTAGACAAATCCAGTCAGAGTTATATAAAAAAATTTATCCTGGCCCTTCCAAGCTTTGGAATGGCATGGGCAGATGTTTCTCTTCATCAGCCCACGAATTGAGTGGTTCGACATTATATAGCCGGCACAGCATCGTCGTTCAGTTTCAATCTTTCTGAAAATCCTGCATCAAATTGTTCCTTGTTTGTAAACAAATCTACGGGAAATTAAGCGAACAAAGGACCAAGTTCTTATTGACATGGTCTTATCAAAGCACCTGATTTGTAAAGTAATTTGTAAAGTACATTTTGACATTTACATCACATAACTGGCTTTAAGGCTTTTCAGAATTGGTAAACTTGCTCGGTAGCTCACCTGGTACTGAATTGCACTCACAAAAACACATGAAACATGGATCCAAGACTTGACAAAGAGTGTTCAAATGGCATGGTTACTTCAACAAATGTGTTTTTAGGTCACATTTGCTTTTAACATTGTTGGTTAGATTTAGGGTAGGGTTTAGTGTGGATGGTATGTTATTTTTAAAGGGGTGCTATTATGCTTTTTCGCTTTTTGAACTTTAGTCAGTGTGTGGTGTGTATCTTTGGGCATAAAAAAGATTTACAAAGTTACAAATCTCAAAGTCCACTCCAAAAGGAGATATTTTGTTTTTAAAAAATCCCTTCTTAAGAACTACAATGAACGGCTCCTTTGGACTACAAACGTTTGTTTCAGCATGCAATGATGTCACAACGCGGTCCATTAGAATATCATTAAAATAAATCCCGCCCACAGAAATTCGAATTGTTGGAGGGAGGGTAGGGACGAGGTGGGGGATTAGCCTAACTTTAGTGATGCAGCGCAGAGAACAGCTTCAACGAACCGCAGCCGCAACCGTATAAACACAAGCATTGACTAGAGTGGCCACTTTAGAGCTGTAATGCATCGCAGACGTGTGCAGTACAGGGGGTCAAAATGCATGCCGAAGCCGCAATCTACTCCGGTTGCACATTGGAGCCGTAACGCGCCACAGATGTGTGCAGTGTGTGGTAAGATATTTATTCATCATACATGTACTCACCCTCCATGCATCCTAGATGTATATGACTTCCTTCTTTCAGACGAATGCAATCGGAGATATACTGAAATTTATCCTGGCACTCCCAAGCTTTATTAACCCCCTTCCTGTAGCGAATCGATGCGTTTTTGTAAGAAAAATATCCATATTTAAAATGTAAGAATCACTTTAACTTAGCTTGCGCTAACAGTTGTACACGGAACTTGCTTCTTTGACAAGGGGCGTGGCAGTACTGAAACAATGTCTCAGCTGTTTGCCAATCGCAATGCAGTGGGACAGCTAACCAATCACAACACATTTTGTTTTTCAGAAGGCAGGCCTTCATTAAACCTGGAACTAATTGAGCCTTCTGTGCCAGGCTGGGAGAAATGTATTGTAATATTTGTAAATTATGTTAAAAATAATGCGTTTTTCGAACCACCAAACATGAAAGCATGTTCTAGTACACCCCCAAAACAAAATCAAGACTTTGTAAAAGAGCATAATAGGACCCCTTTAAGTGCAACAAAGCATTAACCATTTAGAGCCACTCAATAGATGTTTTTTTATTTCTGAACTGGGACAATATGTATAACAGTCATAAAACACTTTAGTGGCACTCATTGGACATTTCACTGTAAACTTGTCTCAAAATTTGCAAGGAACACAGTAATATAATTTTGCAGAAATGACGACATGGGCACTTTTTCCAGACAATTATGAAAAGTGCCATTAAAAATAAGGAAGAAAGTATATTAAATTAAGTTATTTTGGAAGCTAAGGATTAGTCCAATTCTTTGAAAAGATTTGACTAAAAATGTTTCACATATTCACTTTTGAATTAGTGAAATAAATGGCCAGGAGCCTTTTGGGGGGGTTAACTGCTGCCTAAAGCTATTGGAAAATAAATGAAAATTGAACATCTACGAAAATAAATAACTAATAGAATTACATTTTTGCACATGATGCAATAATTAATTAAAACTAAAATATATACATGTTGATTGATCTAATGCATAACTCTCATGCATGAAACCAACCTTACGTAACTTTTGTACTTCCTAGTTAGACTGACCTGCAGTACAGGGCATTATGTAAGCTTGTTTTCCCAAATCCCTCTGCTGGACATCAATATTTTTCTACCCACACCAGAGCCAAAGGGCACATGCCTCTGGGCTTTGGATTGCCTCATGTGTTTGTAGCATTAATCATGCCCTTCAATGTAATATGCAGAGTCTTTTAACAACCACTTCTTCAAACGCCTGCATGCAAGGGTCCTCTATATTATTTGAAAAGTCCCAAATGTTATTGAACTAAGCTCAGTGCTACTTCTGAGCCCTAATAGGCATGTTTTAAGTTCTGTCATATTAAGTTTTCTTTCATCTCCATGGTTGCCGCTTTGTAGTCATTTAATGAAAAAGTTACAAGAGACTTCTTAGTGAATAAATAAAGTGCCTCTGTGAATGTATCACCAAACCAGTGTGATTCTTGCAATTGGTGACAAATAGGACCTCTCTGTGATTACAATAGATAGAAGAGCAGAATGAATTTGAATTGAATTATATCTGAATTGATTGCTGCGTGCATGAGAGGACACAAGAGCAGTAATCTGCATTTTTGGGGCCACAGTGAAAGTCATGACAGTAATTGCTTTTGCTTCATTCCTTTAAGGTTTCAGCTGGTTATTTGCATTTTAATTCCTGTGATATCGCATCTGATCTGCTGCTGATATTTTAATTAAAGGGCAGTTTGACTTTAGGCAATAGATATCTTTCTTGCATCTGGACCATATTGTTCCTTCACTCTGAGTTTGTCTTCTCTTTTAATATCATGGCAGTTATTGCAGCATAAACAAATTTCATAGTTATGCATGAGCCAAAGTATGATAACTTTTTTGTCTTTACAATGTAACTGAAGTAGACTGGAAAGGACTGAAGAGGAATTGACTGATAACAAACAGAAGTTCAAGAAACCACACACACTTTTCTGATGCAAACTGTTGAATTTCAGATATAGTATGTTTTTACTTTAATGTATTATTTGTCTAGACAGCATGCAGAGGTTTTGATAACTGAAATGAAGCTGACAACTCTTGTCAACCTGTCCTTATTTTATAGAGAACAATGTGAAAGTACAGTTGCAAATGAAATTATTCAACCCCCTTGACCTGCAAGACGTTTGGCTGAAGAGAACAAAATTTTGTAAAAACAATTCAACAAAAGCATCAGTACACTATTAGAGAAAGTTTATTAATACACATTTGAGTAATTCTGAGAATGTAAGTTGAAGAATAATGAAAAAAAAAAAAAAAAAAAAATGTGAAATTTGGTGCAGAATCTTTTATTCTTTAAAACCACCAATAAATGCTGCTTAGAAGCTTCTGTCACCTCTCTACTGCAATCTTGGCCTGTTCCTCACCTGATAAAGCTTTCAGATCACTGATAATCTTTGGTTTTTACTTTGCCACTGCTTTCTTCAAATTCAACCAAATATTTTCAATGAGAATTAAATCTGGAGACTGAACAGGCCACACAAGTACATTCTATGACTGATCCCTGAGCCAAGCATAAGTAGATTTGATGTATACTTTGAAATGATTGTTCTGCAGGAAAGTCCACTGATCATCAGCTTCAGTCTTTGCACCAAAGGCAACATCTTGCCAAAATGGCCTGATACTTCAAAGAATCCATGATGTCTTTCAATCGGTCATGTTTTGTACTTCCTGCTACAGTAAAACAACCCCATAGCAAAATTGGCCCACCTCCATGTTTGACGATGGAGATGGTGTTCTTCTGCTTATAAGTTTTGCCTTTTTTGTACCAGACATACTGCTGATCCATGGGTCCAAAAAAGTCCAGTTTGGTCACGTCACTCCATAAAACATTCTTTCAGAACTCCACAGGTCTATCCAAATTAATTTTAGCATGTTCAAGTTGACCTTTTTGGTCAAGAGTGGTATTCAGGAAGATGCCCCAACGTGAAGGCCGTACATGTTTAGTGTTCGTTTTTAGAAGTCAACCGATATTGGATTTTACCGATACCGATAACTAGGTTGGACCACACTGGCCGATACGGAATAATCGACGGATAGTTTTTAAAATGGCTACTGAAGACTAAAGATGCTAAACAGTCATGCTAAAGATGGCCATCTTTAAATATCTACACAAAAGCCACAGTATTGAAATTGCATACATATGGATATTGTGTACTTTCACAATTTAAATGCTTCTATTCTAGAACATTTGTGGTTATCTAATCACAATATCAAAATATGTTAGTTACACAACGGGCGGTCTACAAGAGTTTATCACCAAACGGGCAGAAGTATACTGCTGTCCTTTCTCCACTAATGCAGCATCTAGTCAACAAATTCATCACTTAGTAAAGATATGAAAACATGTATTACAGTATACTGTACACACAGTTTTGTTGTCGACGTTTTAAATCCGACTTTAACGTGTCCCGCTCTGTGCAGCGCGCAGTGTCACGCGTCTAAACAAACGGCACGTGCTGTCAGTGATTTCTGCCACTAGAGGCTGCTCTCATGGTGTATAACAAAGACAGTTGGGACTTTGCTGTATAATTGAGGACCTTATCAGCCGCTCCAGCAAAGGACCTAACCCGGAAAAACTATCGGCATTGAGTTTTGTCAATAACCGATAGTTCCGGCAATCAACTGTCCGTGCCGATTAATCAGCAAAACCAATACATTGGTCGACCTCTATTCGTTTTATACACTGCATTGAAATGTTTTTCCTCCTTTCGTTAGGTCATCTTGCAAGTCTTTGACTGTACGTTGTAGGTTTTTCTCAGTTGCTCTGATCAAACATTTTATGATATTGTGCTATTTTTACAAAGTTTTAGAATATAATTCTAGAATAACAACACAAATGCACAAACCAAACAAATCATTATTACAGCTGAAAGGAACAGACTGAGGATCTAAAAAAGCTGCACAGTAGCTGAAATTCCACGCTAATTAATGGGTCTAGACATGATCTATATAAAACTCTGCTTCAGCTTCCACCTACCTGCCATGGCTAACAAATATTTACCTTTGGGGAGAAAGGGAGAGAGCGAGGGAGAGAGTACTCGTCATCTTTCACATGTGGCTTCCTTCTCCTTTGTTCTTGTTTGGCGACTCAGTCGAGTGTGCAGCGAAGGCTCTCTCTGTGCAAACACTTTCCCTTGAATTCCTGTCTGCACTGTCATCTACCATCTCCTCTCATTTGTGTGTCCCTCTAGAGGAAATACTCTTCAAGATGTTCGTCCCTATAGATGTGAAAATCAGACAATGTGAAAAACAACAAGGTGTCCTCTGAGAACAGGGCTCCGAGACCCATCCAGCAGGCGGCATCTATTAGATATGTTTTTTTCCCACTAGTTGTAAACACTGTTGAATATTCAAGCCTCGCCGGGAGGAAGCCGTGTTAAAAAATTCAATTTTATAAGAAACTTCGGCATGACTTTTAACTGGCCTTTTAAAATGACACTGCGAGTTTGATGATGAAAACCAAATCCTGTTTATTATGCTCATAAGAATGAGGCAACAATTTATATGAAGCATAAAGTATCGGCCATTTGTGCCAATATGTTGTGGCACAGTGCGATTAGCAGTGCGAAATATAAACATGTGCTACTTTATATTTCAAGCCATACAATAGCTTTGGCACACATGAAATATAAAATATCACATACTGTACATACTTTCAAGGTGCCTGAATAGGGTGCCCACCTGGTTATTGCTCTTTTACAGGACAGCAGATATAATTCGGGACGCACAGGACAGAGACAAATTTACTACTATATGTAAATATTGTTTTGAACACCTATTTTGTAACCTTAGATGATAACATGCTTTAAATCACCAATAAGCTGTGTTAATTAATTTATGATACACTGTAATTTACCTAGTCAGTCTACTACAGTTGAGGTCAAAAGTTTCCATACACCTTGCAGAATCCGGAAAATGTTAATTATTTTAACAAAATAAGAGGGATCATATGAAAAGCATGTTATTTTTTATTTAGTTGATTTAGCATGTGAGTTGTCCTCAGTGCGAAAAGATGCATCTCAAAATCATTCAGTCATTGTTGGAAATGGTTTAAATACACAAAAATGTTGAAAAACCAAAGAATTTGTGGAACCTGAAGGATTGTTCTGAAGAACAGCGGGTCATTTTTATAAATTCAACTATTTTCTATTGTGGACTATATGTTAACATCTTTTATGTGAAATACTTTATTCAGGTCAGTACTAAATGAAAAATAACATCCATTTTGCATGATTTCTCTTAATTTAGTAAAATAATTAACATTTTGTAGATTCTGCAAGATGTATGTAAACTTTTGCTCTAAATGTAAATATAATGAACAGACTAAAGTCAAATCACATTTTATGCTCGAATAAATGGACTTAATTGGTGACAATGTTCCTTTGTTAGACTTTATTAGATTGCATTTTACTAGATTTAGTGCGTCTTGAACTTGTATTTTTTTTTACTGAATTTGGCAGAACTGGACGTTTGTGAAATACAAAATCAAGATATGAGGTTTTGTTTTCTGGAAATGTGAACGAAATTAAGTGAGTTTATGCATAAAAGAACAAATATCTGTCAGTAAAAGACAATGAAAAGAACAGTAAAAGTTATTTCTATATTGTACTTAAGCTTTCTTGTAAAATAAAAAAAGTAATGAATATCTGTTTGAAGTTGCAAATACAGCTAATTTTCTGCCCCCTTCACTCAGAAATAAAAATACAAATCTATCACTGAGGCTGGACCTTTTCAAAAGGTAGACCTTTGTACATAAAGGCTCCATATTGGTAACTTAAAAGTCCATTAAAGTGCTTTGAAACACGCAAGGTTATTCTATGTGTCGACAACAGCTGCGTCCCAATTCAAAGACTGCAGCCTTCGGAGGACGGATCCTTCGAAGGATGCAGCCGACTTTGGCCTACAAAGGACGTTCCCAGTCTAGCCTTCGCAGGATTTCCTAATTGTGCCACCAGGTGTTCCCGATTGCCGCTTCTGTCGCTTAGCAAAGGTGTGAGAAGAGAGCCACAATAGATGATATTTGTTTCTGAAAATGAAAATAACTGGAGCCTGAATTGTTAGTTTTTGACTTTTAATTACCGTATTAGGTTTAGACTTACTTGAATATTGTAATGACATGAAAAATACAAAATATAAAGTGGTTAATTGTTGACTTCTATCTTACTATAATGTGATTTTATGTTGTTTATTGTATTATTGATTATTACGGACCATGGAGAGACAGGTTTTCAAAAAATTCAACAAGTTTTATGCAGTTGAATATAAAAGTTAATTTACAAATGTTAATATTGCTCATCAATGGCAGCTGTCACAGTTGCTAGGCAACAAGAACACTCTTCCATAGACTGGACCGGTTCGAGTCCTTCGGAAGCAGCCTTCAATATCGCAATGAACTTTGTTCATTTCATTTTGCAAAATAACAAAGTGGTGGAATGTAACGCATTCCTTAAGTATTCACATAGAAATGAGAAGTATGTGGGGTTTTTTTGTTTTGTTTTGTTTTCGTTTCCTCACAGGACAGCAACACTAAAACATGGCCTTTTACAATATGATGCACTGTTAAACATTAAACTTTCCAACAGTAAATTTTAAATGTAACATCCATGGACATATTCAGAAGTAAATGCAACATACAGTATACAGTAGTGCTGCAGTAAATATTAATGCAAGACCATCGTATATAAAAGTTTTTTAGCAGAATACATACATTAAGTATTACAGTATGAAGGATAATACTTTACTTAAGATTTTAATGCATTACATTTACATTTAATGTAATGGATACATTAAATTTGTATATTTTTAATTTTCAAATGTTATTTAGAGGCAAACAAAAATGTATAGAAGAATTTCTGTTATTTACACATTACAACTTGCTTTGCAAAAATAAACAATTTCCAGAACTAATTCCTGTTTTTTATTAACAACTTATAATGCAAAAATAAAACAATGCACAGAAATTACTTTGCTTCATTTACAAATAACTTGTCAACGTCAAAAGTAATGTACAGAACAACTTCATTTCATTTTTAAGTTTCCCAGCAGCTCCAGAAGTGTTCTAAAAGAAGAGAAAAATAAAGACTGATGAAAACTATTAAGAAAGGGCTGCAATCTTGGTTAGAAAACATGACACAGCAAAACTTGCATACAAAATACTAAAGAAATCATATTTCTGGATCATCAAGTTTTCCTAAAACAATTGTGGACTATCTTGCATGATTTGCACTACAAAATAAATCTAAATTTAAAAATAAAATAAAATAGAAATACAAGTGAAAAACTTATCTACTTACTTATGCACTTTTAACTTTTGTTTCACTAGTTATTTGAGTACATTAAAACACAGTACTTACATTTATAAGTGTATTCGTCGGGTGCCAAAGAACCATCACCCATCACATTCTAATCATTTTGTTTGAAAAAAGTCCCATCGTCACCGGCACGCCATGAATTCTGGTATATAGGCTGCGAAGGATCCTTCTGGTGTATTCTTCATTTGCCGGCAAAACGGAGGGTGCATTTGAAGTTGCGTTTGAATTGCGGCAGCGTTTGTCGTGCCACGGTGAAGCAATCGCCTTCGAACACAGCCTTCAGAGGATGCATCATGAATTGGGACGGTCTTCATTGCGCCATTGTGACGCAATCAGCCTTCAAATGCAGCCTTTGTAGGACCCAGCCTCTAAATTGGGACAGCCTTTGTCGCGTCGCCGTGATGCAATCGGCCTTTAAATACGCATTTCGAAAGATGTAGCCTACGAATTGTGACGCAGCTGTAGTTTCAAGTAAAACAGGAAGACAGGGCGGGACATATCCAGCAGTCCTGCCTCCTTTTTTAAACAGCCAATAACGTTTAGTTTATATTACAGCTTGGGCCAGAGCCGGTGGGCTGGGTAAAGACGCATTTGACAACATATGACAGCCACAATCTCATCCATGTCATGTTATTTATATATAAAAATAGCATTCTTTGTAGAATTCAAATGTGTCCGATACGTTTTGTGGTCTGCCCGAAACGCACATATGAACCGCTCCGTGCTAACGTTTCTCTAACTGTGTGTGTGTGTGCGCTGCAGTGGTTTGTGTGACACAAAGCGAAATCAGACTTCATTCGCCCTAATGGAATGTTTACACTGAATCTTTCCCTATCCCCTATATGTCTCCTATGTGCCATTTACCATACAGAAAATAGTAATTGTGTGAACAAGCAACTGATTTCAGACAAAGATTTAATGTGTTTTTATGGCGTAGGGGGCCATAAAAACACAGAGAGCATTTGATTAGACAAAGTTTGATGAGAATCTAAAGTGCAGGGTGATGGCATCAAAATCGTTAATCCATATTGGTGGAAGTTAGAGACTGTAAGTTTTGAATGCTTATATCTTTCTAAATAACCTTAAAACTTTTAAACTGACCTTCATAAAACCTGCAGCAACCCTATTTTCACTTCTATTGAGTGGCCAGTACTTTCTGCAACATTTGACCTGCTGTTATCCACAGAAGAAAGGAAGTCAGTTGGGTTTGGAATTACATTAGAGCGAGTAACTGATCACAGAACTTTCATTCTGAGTGAACTATCCCTATAATAATTACCTGTGCTGACAGACTTGTGCGTGTAATACTGTGAAACATCCTGCATGGCATCCTAAAAACATTTGAAACTCTTCCTACACCATGTAAAAAGTCTTAAAATGTTTGTCTTTGAGTCTGGCACAATGACAACTGCAATTATGCAACACATTCTTGTGCAACTTTGATATAAAATCTGATTGAGACATCAGAGCTTCTGCTGCTGTGCACCTTTGAAAGCTGTACAGTAAATTCTCCTCGAGTTTCAAAGTCATTTGCTTAAAGTGTTAGTCTGCCTGACAAATTCTCATTGAACCTGTACTTTGTGGCAGATCCACCAGAGAGATGCTAAATAATAAAAAGAGGAACCATAAAGAGTTTTTTTTTTTCTTTTTTCTTTTTTTTTTCCTCAACAAATAATGCAAAAGTTCAGATGTGCCATGGCATGTCAGGATAAATTGATTTTCTTTTACATTCCTGCCTCTATTTTTTTCATACAGTGAGCTGGAATTGCTTGTCCAGAGTACTTACATGTTAGAACAAAAAGCATTTTACCAATACCATAAGAGACATGTTTTATATATGGAAAGTGTTTATTTCTGCTATACACTCCTTGTAGGCACACAGAAAACAGCAGAGTCATGAATAATGTGCATCTTATTTTCTACCTCAATAAAACTGTATCCATTGCATTTATGTAAATTTTGCAGCAGAGATATCACTTATTAAATGCTGACACGGAGAGTAATATTTCTGAGCATGAAAACAAAACAAGTCAAAGACAGGACTAGAACTTTTTGTGATCAGCAACAAATAACCAAAAGTAAACATAATTTTTTATGACAAGTGCACACACAGAGACACACAGACATTCTCCACCTATAATTCTGCATGTCTTTAGGCTCCATCTGTTCGGGGTAGAGAAGCGTAAGTGGGCTGGACTTTGTCATTTACCATCTGACTGAATCCATTCATTATATATAATAGGGAGACTACATATGACACACAAACAGGGCAAATGTGCCCCAGCCCTCGGTTTCTATTGATAATATAACACGCTTACAAATTTCAACCCAATCCAAAACAAACAAAAATTTATCTTGTGATCAACAGGTTTTGAATCCTATCAGAGTGTCTCCTCTTCAGCACAATAAAGCCACTGACCATTCATTTATTTCCTTAATCAGAAAAGCTGTGTTATCGTATTAAACCTAACAGACAGTGCATTTTACACTAAAGCTGGTAGCAGAAAGCTCAGCAGCCGTGTCGCCTGCAATAAATGACCAGAATATTTTTGCATTAACCCTCAAGAAGTTTGACATCTAATTCAAATTAAGGCATTTCAGTAGAGCAAACAATAGAGCATTAGTAAGGTCATGGGTTTGATTCCCAGTAAATGCATTAATGCATTCTAAGGTGCTTTGAATAAAAGCATCTGCTAAATATCTGAATATAGTTGTTAATTATGATTTCACTTTTTTAACTTTAGTAGGTTTATAATGTTGCTGTTTGAGCATAAACAACATTGCAAAGTTACAACGCTCCGGCCCGATTTCACAGACAGGGCTTAGACAAAGCCAGGATTAGGCCATAGATCATTTATGACATTTAAGTTATTTTTATAAATGTGCTTAGAAAAAGCATTACTGGTCTTGAGACAAAACAAAGGCACTGGTATATTAAGATCAGTCAATGCAAGTTTCTTCAGTTGAAACAGCTTAGACTTACATTTTAGTCTAGGCCTAGGCTTAAACCTTGTCTCTAAAACTGGGGGTAAAAGTTCAGAATACAGATTTTGCTTTTTAAGGCCTACAACAAAAGGCTGGTAGGGGCTACAACAAGCTTCTTCCTGGGTTTGTAACCTGCCACTTGGAACATGCAACAAAGGGGGAGAGGCCATGCTGAACTGCTTTAGAGAAGAGTTGTTGTAGTAAAGTGTTGTCAGGGCTCTACAACGCATCCATTTCAGTTCCATTTGCAACTGAAAACTACTGCGTGCGACTATGAAAAATATTTAGGAGCACCAGTGCGACCCGATCAGTGGTTGTGTTTGCGCTGAGAGGAGTTTCAAAGGTTTCTACGTGTTTTTGCAATGTTGAGTAATGTATCACAGACATATCTCACAAATCCTTTCATAAACAAAGTGTAGAGAGTGTAAATAAGAGATTCATTGTGCAATGTGGAGAGCTTTGTTGAATATAATGGAACTTTCTGAGATCGCGATGAACTAAGATGAGTGACAGCTTTCGATGATTTTTAATGGAGTTTGTAAACGAGATATTGATTTAATACCACAGTTAAATAAGTGACTTACATTGTCTGACTGTAACACTATTGCCTGGTTTTGCTCTATTTCGTCATCAAAAATAGTTTGAAATGAGTCACAACTGAGCTGCTGTGCATCTCCATTCAAACACAGTGGTGTTTTGTTGTGAATGAACGTGTTTTTTTAAACAAATCTAGTGAGTCAATGATTCAATTTCCCATTCATAAAGACAGTCACTTGCTTTATTCCTGAATGAGTCAGCCATTAATTAAATCAGTGACTTGCCGCCACCTACTGGCAGTTTTAGTTTCATTTTAAAGTATCTTTTCACTTATTTAAATCATTTAATATTTCTATATTCAAAATTTAAAACTTTAATCTCAACATGAATGTATGAATGTGATTGTACTCATGGCACCTCTGATCCTCATTAAACATATAAAAAAATAGACCTACAAGCCACTTTTGTGTTCTTCTGTGCAACCTCTGTAGTACAAAATAATTTTGTTAATACTGATTTTATTTGATTAGTAACTCATTCTAGTTGTTCATATTCTGTTGTTATAATTACAAATTTTAAAAAAGCTTATAAAATTATTATTATTTTATTTTTAATTTGACATGAAAGATGACATAGGCTACTTTTCATAAAGTAAGAACAATGGCATTACAAAAGTAAAAACTAAATTCCCCTGTAAATCAGATATGACCTTGTCAGGACTAGGGCCCTGTTTCGTCTTGTGTTGCCACGTTTTTTCCTGTTTTGCCTTATTTGGTCACATTCCTATCCTTGTTTAGTTTAATTAATAATCCCATGCACCTGTGTTTTGGTATTTGCTTGTTAAGTCTGACGTTAAGAGTCTTACCTCTTCCGTGACTTCTGGGTCCAAACGCTCGATCAGATCACATTACACATCACAAAACAGTACTAATTATACACTTACAATGTGATATAATACTACCAAAGAATTATTATCCTACCCTTTAACTCCATACCCAAATCCCAGATAGCCATACAATGAAATTATAAATGTAAATAAATAAATATAAAAATGTATTTGTGTTTGGGACACTGTGAGCATGGAGACTGCAGTGTACACTGTAAATTTGAAAACGTTTAGCTTAAATGTTTAACATAAATAAACAGTGCTCATAAACAGCTTCTGAGGTAGTATTCTCAAGTGAAATTAGTTGGGGTTTGGACCCAGAAACAGCGTTCGTTGGTGCATTCAATGGACACATTACGTCATTACTTAACAAGCCCATTGCCCCATGTATTTAGTTTGTGTCTGTTCATTTGTGTTTTGTCAGGTCTACTCGTTGTTACGTGTGTCATTTCAAGCCTTGATTGTGGATTATCCCTTGTGTTTCATGATTAAGAGACTATTGACATTTATTCGTGCTCCAGCATGTTTATCCTGACAGCTTTTTGTGACAGAAGACCCGACCCACAACAGTTACCCCTGTCTCTACCCTTTTTTATATGTAGCATTTTCACACATTTTTTTGTTTCCGTCATGTTATGAACCCCTTCAGCCATCCCGAATATCCATCCTCTCGAGGACCATACAAGACTCTTCCTCAAAGTATTTAACTACACCAGCTACCGGGAAGACGCGAACGTCCGTCCCATCATCCGAAGATGGTCCTCGGGAGAGTTTCACTGCCTTTGTGGAATGGTTAATGGCAAGAAACGGATCTCCCTTCACCATCAGACCTGGGGATGGTCTTGCCAGTCCCACTCCGAACCCAGTGGGGACCGCGACTGATGAGTCCAGGTGTGTGAGTCAGCAACAATGCCCGCCACGAGGGAGAAAGCCGTGGCCAGTGATTTTGCGGAGGGGAGCTCCGCCCACTGCAACATGGCTGAGGGTGGTATACCTCGGGGGGTATATGTCCCTGTGACCTTATAGACTTGTGGGCTGACCTACCCCCTCTCCTCCCACCTTCATCGGAATGGACTAAAACTGTCATACTTGAGCTCAGCCCTGAGGGAGCTCCCCTACCTGAGCTCAGCCCTGAGGAGGCTTACAAATGACCACCCTTCCACCTGCTCCTGCCTCCTCTTCTGCTGTCATCTGGCAGCCCCTCCGCTTACCCTCAGTCCTCCATCTGTGCAGTGGGTTCGCCGCTGGTCTGCCAGTCTCCATCGGTGTTATGGCTGGAGGATCCCTCGTCTCCGCCTCCAGCCTCAGAGTGAGTCCAGGACTCCGCCTCGGCCCGTCGACCAGGCAGCTCCACCATTGCTCCAAGCTCCCTCCTCTCTGCCATGGCCCGGCAAGTCCACTGGCTCCACCGGGCTTCCTCATCCTTCCAGCTCCGCCTTGGGCTGTTGTGGTCAATCCAGCGCCTCGGGACTCCACTCCTCTGGCTTCGCCTCCTCCCTTCGCCCTCCGGCTCCATCAGGCTCCTCCATCCCTCCGGCTCCAACTTGGTCCTCTGTCACTCCGGCTCCACCGCGGCCTCCTGAATCCATGCCTCTGCATTAGTCGCCAGAGCCATCTGTTCCACCTTGGCCCTCCGGATCCTCCTCATCACCCTGGCTCATCAGCTCTCTGTCTCCGCCACCTGCTCCACTACCATCGGTTGGCCCTCTGGAGTCGTCATGTCCTCCATGGCTCCTCCCTCTATCGGTTCCACTTTGGGTTATCATCATGGCTGTGGCCTGGGTCCCACCTGGCTCTTCCTGCTCCAAGTCCCTGCTGTCTCCGTCTGGTCCACCCTGGTCCCTCCTATCATTTCCCTGACTCCTTCCTCCGTCTGGTCCACCCTGGTCCCTCCTGTCATCTCCCTGGCTCCTCCCTCTGTCGTCTTCACCCAGAACAGTTCGTCGTCCTCCTCCCGGAGGTCCATCCTCCTCCCAAGCCTTATCCCTTGTGTTTTCTGATTAAATAACTATTGTTGTTTATTCGTGCTCCAGCTTATTTATCCTGACAGCATATTGTGACACATCTCGTAATGGGAAGGCTAGAAGGTGCTCCTAAAAGTTTGACTGTGCTCCTAAATTGTTTAAGTTAAAAGAAGTTAGTCTAAAAGAACAGTAAGAGTAGAGCCCTGATTGTTGCCATGCCATCAAATTGCTGTTAGTTTCACCTCAATTGCAGTAATTCAGTAATATTTTCTAGGTCTGATTCGGGCCAAAATTGATAAGGTAATATTGACGCCATTGTTTACAATACACCAAAGCAAATGCAACTACCCGTAATCACAATGTCACTGTCAGCCACTTTGAAATACAGATTAAAATATACATTTAAATGTCATCTTCCATTGTTTGACCATGTTGGCATGTTCAAAGAAATTAAATAAATATGTATAATGGCTGAACAGGTTGTACTTAATGAGAGTGATTTGTTTGTAGCTGAAAGCAATTCTCTGTGGTTGTGGTTCTTTAGGGAGAACATGACAAAGAGCAGAGATTATGAAGATATTCATCAAAAGAAAGAAATGCTTTAGAACATGGGACCCCTGTTGTTTGATTTAAAAAAAAAAAAGTGCTGAAATATTAGAGCTAAATAAGACTATCCATATTATTAACATTTGTACCCATAATATAGTATACCTTCAAGCAAATATCCCTGACACAAAGGTCATATCTACTCTAAAGCCTCACAGTCATTATGATAAGTGTTGGAAACGGCTTCAGCTACCACCAGTGTCACTTTGGTGCCCTTCACATGATCAGACAAAGCCTGGATGACAATTTGGGCCATTAATAATTAAGCACATGCTTTTAGATGAGTGGAAAATAAAATGCCCAAAGCCTGTGCAGCTGGCCTGTAGAATTTCTCAGATTTTTCATTTTGCAGACATAAATAATTTAGATGTGTCTGCAAACCAAGACTGAATATTTTATAGAGGACTTGTAAAAATTCTGCTCCAAAACTTAGCCAATTAGGTGAGCCTAGCTCTATGGTTTCACAATGTTCTTATTTGTAGAGATTATTCAGGCACTGGGCAAATAATTCTGCATAGTGTGTTACAAACTCTAAATACTTGCACTTGTGCTTTAGTTCCATCTGGTCTGATCAAATTGCCAGTAGCCCAGTTGTTTTTGTATTCATTTTGTGAGAACTTCCACTGTATAAACCACTAGATGACACTACTGGGACTTTTGCTGCATGGTTATTGTTTCAGAAAGTGCTTGTTTGTCATTTGGCTATTGTCTTAACTTGTTCGGCTATTTAGGATAAAGTGGCAAATTAGTTCCATAGTTCTATTGTCAATAGTGTTCGGCACAATTACTCGGAGGCCACTAAACCAAGCTGTTTTAGGACAGGACAGGACAGGATGTGATGTGTGGCTAAGTATGGTGACCCATACTCGGAATTTGTGCTCTGCATTTAACCCATCCAGGTGAACACACACACACACACACACACACACACACACACCGTGAAAACTGAATTTTTCAGCTCACGTGATTCCTCTTAAGATGAGTATATTTCTGTGTATTTTCCTTTCCTTCAGGTAAAATCTCATAGTGACTATCAGCTTGTTCTGATCAATAACTAATGAACCAGAAATGGCAAATGTTTGATCATCTGACCAGTATGTGAACCACAGTATTTAAGTGACAAATAGGGGTGGGTATGTTGCTACCACAATTATTGACTGGCACACAACAAAGTTTTTGATTGCAGTCTTGGGAACTTCCCCTGTTTACTCATAGGGTATGATTTAATTTATGACCAATTCAGAATCCCAGGTACTGCACCTACATTAATCTCAGGTGGCATTTTCTCCATTTGGCTGTCTGTCCAGTCCTTTGCAATTCTTCCAGGACCTTCCAGATGTGCAGCAGATGGCCTTCCCTGCTCTCCAAGCAGATGACTCAGAGTTTGAATTCTTTCCACTTTGGGGTGTATAACCAACAGTTGTTCTTCCTCACCCTGCTCAATCGCCATACAGTAGAGTAAGAGGACCAGGCTGCAATGTTGATTCCTCTTCCTTGGAGTGGTATGCTATATCAACTTTCCAAGGACCCTGGCTCAGATGGATACTGGCACCGTGTGCACAAGTCTAGTGTCCCCATGTATACACATCAAGTGGGGTCTGTTTCTAATGACTGCCAAGCAAGAGAGGATGAAGAGTTGGGACAGATTCACAGCACTAGAGAGGCAACTTGAGGCCCTCGATATACACTTGCACCATTACTTTTTCTGGGGCTGTTACTTGTTTTTCCTCAGGGGAACCTGCCTATCCTTGTTTGGCACCAGTCAGAGACAGACTCCACATGATGTATGTAAATGGGGATGCTAGACTTGTGTGGGCAGTGCCAGTATCCATCTGGCACAATGGCAACAGTGTGTACATGACACAAGTTTGGGATGAGCTTGTTCATCTAATCCAGGGGTCACCAAACTTGATCCTGGAGGGCCGGTGTCCTGCAGAGTTTAGCTCCAACTTGCCTCAACACACCTGCCTGGAAGTTTCAGGTATACCTAGTAAGACCTTGATTAGCTGGTTCCGGTGTGTTTGATTAGGGTTGGAGCTAAACTCTGCAGGACCGAGTGTGGTGACCCCTGATCTAATCCGTTCATATACCTTCCAAGTTTATATAAGCTATAACTTAAACTACCTTCCTCCAGTGACATTTCTCTTGCATCCTGCACTCCTCTACCTTTAGGTCTTCTTTTTCACTCTAGATATTTCTAGAGTGACAAATGGGGGATCTAAGAGCTTTTAGTTATGGACAGCACACCATTATATGATCAAATTAATTGGTGAACTAAAAATATTGGGTACTTAATCTTGATTTAATTCCTAGATCACCACTTGTCTGAGCTTTGATAGTAAGTTGTGGACCATTAAAGGAGAAGTTCACTTACAGAACAAAAATGTACAGACAATGTACACACCCCGTTATCATCGAAGATGTTCATGCCTTTCTTTCTTCAGCTGTAAAGAAATTATGTTTTTTTTTGAAGAAAACATTTCAGGAATTATCTCCATATAGTGGACTTCAATAGTGCCTGCAAGTTTGAATATCCAAAATGCAGTTTAAATGCAGCTTCAAATGGCTCTAAACCATCCCAGCCAAGGAATAAGGGTCTTATCTAGCAAAACGATCAGCCATTTTCTAAAAAAATAAAAATGTACTTTTTAACCTCAAATGCTCATCTTGTCTAGCTCTGCCATGCGCATGCGTACTCTGTGTAATCCAGGTCAAAACATTTAGGGTGTGTCGAAAACTTCCATCTCATTTTCTCCTCCAACTTCAAAATCATCCTGCATCGCTGCAGAAGTACCAACCCAGTGTTTACAAAGTAAACATGCAAAGAAGATCAAAAGCTAAAACAAGGTAAAACAGCGATGTAGGATGATTGTTAAGTAGAGTCTAAACCAGTTCTATAGGAACTACCATTGACACAGTGTATGCTTATGCATGTGGACGCATGTGGAAAAACACTGGCACCCACAATTTTTAAAAACCTGTGTAAACACACACAATAGTTTTTAAAGCGTTACAAGACATAAACATAACGAAAGTTAATGTTAATGTGCTCGATCGTATGTAGAAATACAAGTCACTGTAGGAGATTTTAGGATCTTAGCCCTCTGATTCGGTCTTTCTATCACATAACTTATGCGTCTAACATTCTACCTCTGTTATCACAAAATCCAGTATACACATCAAAAACACAGCTCTGATCAGAGTGTCCTCCATCTTTCTGTTGTTTACGTTGTCGAACGCTGTGCTGAAAAGACGTTGGTGTCGGCCAGGTTACATCACTTCAGAGTTCCTGTTGGCAGTGCAAATACAACCAAGGAAAATGGCCCTGGGGGAAAATTTTGTTCTCAGGAACCATCATGATGAATAGTTCTTAAAATGTAGTTCATTGAACTAAGCGGTGTGGAAGCTCATTTTGTCTGCAAGGGGGCAAATTCAACAAGTAGTTTTGGCCAGCAAAATGCATCAGACGGTCCTAAGCGAAACCCTAACCTTAACCTTAATTTGATCCCTAACTTTGTTCTGTCTGATGCTGAAACTAAAGTCCTTGAGTCTACAAATTCTAGGCTTGAGTAGCATAGTGTTTAGTTGCCAACAAGTCCTGTAAAGACAAGAAGCATCACCCTTGTGCCTTCTCCTCATGCCTTTTTTTTTTCTTAAATTTGTCCTGGGGACCCCCATCCACTGCATATTTTGTTTGTTTCCTTCATTTAACACACCTGGTTCAACTCATCAGCTAATTCATTAATTAATTAATTGCTCACCCTCATGTCGTTCCAAACCCTAAAACCATTTCTTTGTGCTCAAAAAGTATTCTTGTAGCTTCATAAAATTAAGGTTAAACCACTGATGTCACATGGACTATTTTATCAATGTCCTTACTACCTTCTGGGCCTTGAATGTCGTAGTTGCGTTGCTGTCTATGCAGGGTCAGAAAGCTCTCGGATTTCATCAAAAAATCTTAATTTGCATTCCGAAGATGAACAAAGGCCTTACGGGTTTGAAACGACATGATAGTGAGTAATTAATGACAGAATTTTCATTTTTGGGTGAACTATCTCTTTAAACCCTCATCTGGTGTTTTAGTTTTTCTCTCTCCCACTATCTAGGTTCCAAAAAAACAGCAAACCTAATGCAATGCACTATTTTGACAGTTCCTCCACACCTGGATTAGAGCCCAGAACTGTTCATTCTGAGATCAAAATGGTGGCACCCATCCAATGGAAGATTGAAACAACAATCAGGGGAATGCAGGAGCAGGCAGATCCCGCTAATAGTCCTTCAAGCCACTATTTTGTTCCTAACAATATATGCTTTAATGCAGTGACATTCATTGCCACTGGACATCCATGGATGATCTAGTGGTTAGGCACAGAGGAAGATGTGCAATCCTGCATGTGTAAATATGCTGTAATACCTGTGATGTGCTGGATTTGATCGATGGTCTTTGTTCTGTCAGAAAGTTATATAAGGTATCATGTGCATTTGGGCTATGACAAGCCATGGGATATACAGCTCTTTACCTCTTTTCCAGCCAAACACAGAGTTTTTCGTTATTTATGAGACACCACTTCCCTGCCAAACACAGAATTCTTCAGGATACCACGTTTTCACTGTTATACGCTCGGGGGTGCTATTACGCATCTACCGATCAAAAACACAGAAATGCAATCTCATGTATAAGCAGATGCATATGATGGTCATTCCATAAAATCGATGCCTGTTCCACTTGGAAAAAATTAAAAATAAATAAGTTTAATCAATATTTTTTAAATATCTATGAAATGAAGACACCTTAAAATGACAAGAAATTGTATTATGCTATCTCAGGCTGCAGTATGTAATTTTTGACAACCCTGTTACCAACACAAGCATTACAAGATGCTGTAGTTTAATTAGAACTCATATGCTACTGAATGATAGAGGCAATAGCTCAATAATATACCGAGAGTGACCTTCAGAATGTTTGAATTTTACACAGACAATCTTTAAAAACAGGGTCAAACCTAATCAGTGTCATCCCTGTTACTCTAAAAAGGCTGACAGTAACAGGTTTGATTATTTCAAACAAGTTTGTAATTGCTAGCTAATAGTCAAGTTCACAAAAGCACATATTGTACACTTTTAAAGGACTTTACTAGATATTGATTATAATATAAGAAACAATTGTTTATATTTACATTTAAAAAAAAAAAAAAATGGTAACAGGATTGACATTGCATGATCCAATCCCAGGCAAGCATCAAAAATCATCAAAAATATGACTTTAGAGAAGATTGAGAGAAACATTTTTATGTTTTAAGTGTTGAAATCCCGGTTGAGAGATGATGTAACCTTCTAGAAATTATGTCACTTGAATGTACATTTTTTTACAAGAGTTTTTTGATGAGGGTAACAGTGCAGATATGAAATCAGGGGACACCAAAAATGATTTATATTTTATAGAAAAAATGCATACTTATGCCAAAAACATTGCTTATCAGTGAGACTATATTTAGGACAATATGCTTCATTTTGCAAATTAAAAGTCCTGCTGAAAAAGAACAATCATAGTGAGGGACAGGCCCAAAACCTTACCCTTACCAGCATAAATGCTATTTAAATAGTTTAAAATAACATTTAATTGACTTTTTTATGTAATATTGATGAAAGCGTACATAGTGTGGTTATGTTTTTAAATTGCACATTTATTTGTTGTTATATTAAATCTATGTTTGATTATTTCTTAGGGGCACAAAAGGCACTGATTTTGTGGAATGACCCATGAAAAAAATGCGATCATCAACAATAAACAGCATATAAATGAATACTGCCTTATGTTACTAGGTGAAATGTCGATCCAGGAAGCTTTGGGGGTGCTGATGGAAGTGATCTACTGCATCTTTGCTTTTATTATCCTACTGAATATGATCCAGATGTAGTATTTGATTAAAAACTATTTTCTCAGCTTTTTAGTCAAATGTTGCTTTTTATGAAACTTTCCTACATTCAGGTGTTGATTAAAAAATGCTTGAAGCTAAAACAAAACAGATTTTTTTGTTGTTGTTGAAAAGTAGAGGTATTGTTCTTTATTTTGGTGTAGTGCATGTCCAGATATTCAAACAACAAAAATACTCTGGGGTCCATGAAATTTTAGTGAAAATGATCAAAAATCCTGCCAGTGACTGGCAACCCTAATCAAACTCACCTAAACCTTCAGAGTTACTTGACAATTACAGGCAGGTGTGTAAAGGCAGGACTGGAAGTGGCACATGGCTCTCAAGGAACATAATGGAATAGCCCTTTACCAGTCTGAAGAGTGCAAAAGATACTGACCACCGGAGATCAACTCCTTAGAGGTAAATAATGATAAGACCACTCAAGCAAATAATTTCAACTCACTGAGCACCAGTGTGCACTGATGGGAATTAAACTCATCACTCAAGCCTTCTGTGAACTATACAGAGAGAAATAAGCAGGCTGGGGTTTTTAGCACCTGCTACTTCATGCATGTAGCCTACTGGCTGGAAATTTTAATGTGATGGGAGTTTATCTCTATGCTGAGTTTTGTAAAGCAGCCTACTATAAATAAAAAGTACTTGACTAGTTGAAATGTTTTGTTTTGTGCTACAAATGCACGAATAAGCAATGATTTAATGGTTGATGTCTTTCTTGTGGTGCACAAGCCAATACTATTAAAGTTGCAATCCTCAGTTCTCAAAGTTATTTCAGACCACAGCAGTTTTGGAATTAAAAGCCATACATTTTGAGGAAAACAGCTTGCAGATGACTTTACTTTCTATAGTCTGTTATATCAAGTAACATAAAGTGGTTTATTTGGCGTTTTGATCTTCCGTCATAAATGGTCTGCTTGAATGGTCAGATCTTCCATCCAAATCACAGTATTAATTTAAGACTGACAGTTTTAGATTTTGTATTGGCTTACTTTTATCTCATGAACCTCTCACTTTGTCTACTTTGATTTTAGTGTTTGCTGAGCTTAATACGTAAGCGTTTTATGTGATAACCATATTGCAAATAGACTAACTACACACTGTGACTGGCAAGAGGAACACTTGCACAAGCCAACCACCAGAAAGCCACCAGATGGTTAAAATAATTGTTCTTGAGAGCATTAACTCGCATCCAAACAGCAGCACTTGGTACTAAATACCTAATCAGATCCAGAAATTATAGCAAAACTCAGCAGTCCTCAAGTCTGCTGTTGTTATGGGATTTCAGCGAATTACGATTACCCATATGTTTCATACTGCGAGCATGATTGAAACTCCCCTCCTCCTCTCCTTGCATACCTGAATGAAACTTTCCTTGAATGTCTCTCCAGTAACTTTGAAACATTAAGTGTTTCTGACAACTTTTTCTCACATAAACATCTCGATGAGTAGGTAAGCGGTGCATGTGGCGTTCTCAGAGGTATTGTCATCATCATGGGCCTGTCTGCTTGGCTGATCTGTCAAAGTGATTGGTATGGGAACATTCATATAGTCACAAAGGCGACAGACCATATGTTAAATCCATAGACAAACACAGATGCTCATGATAATAATAACAGTCCCTGCATGAGATTCTCTTATGCTGAAAAAGCTTTCACTGGGGAGGTCATGAACCCAATAGACGAGAAATATTTCCATTAAGCTCCATCAGACATAAACTTGTGAAATATTTTAAAGGAGTCTGATTTCCTTTTTATCTTTTTAAGTTCTTTTGATAAAAATAATTTAAAGTAAAATGAAAATGCTAGACTTTTCAGAACTTTATATTTCATCCTCAATGAAAAAGCTAAGCAGCAAAAACCTTGTTCTTAGTAGATGCTCTGCATGTCCTTCTGAAGAATTACAGTGTTAGAAACAACTGACTTTACTGTATTTTAACAAGATCCCTGATCATTTCAGTCCAGTTTGTGCATCACATTTCAGCTTTAATTGTTTTGAGAACAAATTAAGTTTTATAGTGCAATAATGCAGATTTTCCAAGCTGTTGGACTCGACAATAAACTTCAGCATTGATGTGTACAGCATAGCATTGTACCTTAATTAGCTGCCCCTTAGTTGAAGGCTCAAAGAAATTGTGGAAATAAATGTTATCAGCAAAGCGTAACTTTCTGTGTCTGTTTTGATATAAATATCAAGATTAATCTCAAAAGTCAGAATTAGTTAAATGTTCAACATAGACTAGGAGTCAAAAGTTTTGTCAGTAAGTAAGTCAAAAGTAAAAGTCAGTAAGAGTTTTGATGTTTTTGAAAGAAGTCTTCTCTGCACACCAAGCCTGCATTTATTTGATCCAAAAATACAGCAAAAGCAGTAATATTGTGAAATAATTTTACTATTTAAAACAGCTGCTTTCTATTTGAATATATTTTTAAATGTAATTTATTCTTTTGATCAAAGCTAAATTTTCAGCATCACTGCTCCAGTCTTAAGTGTCACACGATCCTTCAGAAATCATTGTAATGTGCTGATTTGCTGTTTAAGAAACTTTTATTACTATTATTATCGTCCATTTTTAAAACATTTGATTACTTTATATTTATATATTTGTATTTAGCAAGGATTCTTTAAATTGATCAAAAGTGATGATAAAGACATTTGTAATGTTACACTGTGTTTTTTTTTTCAACATATATATATATTACGCGTTGTGCTGGACGAACGAGACGTGAAACGAGATACGATACAAACAAAAAAAAAATTGATATAAATCTTCGTAGGAACAGGCAGGAACACAACGATACATCCGAACACATCCAAATAACGTTAAGGACCGACAGCAAACTCAAAACACAAGCAGACTTATAAAGGGAGAGACTAATTACAAACACAGGTGTAGGGGATGATGGTAATGAGGGTAAAACCAAAACAGACAGATCGACAGGGGGAGACAATGGGAGAAACCAAAAGACATAAACAGACATAAATGTGACATTACGCCGCCCCCCTCCGAATAGCCGCGTCTTGCGCCGTACAACATACAAAAGAAAACAAGAGCGTAGGTGGGCGGTTCAGGAGGCCATGGCCGGACAGACAGTTCAAATAAACATAACATGGTCCAGGGGGGTGACGAAGGTGGAAGGAGCCAAGGAGGAAACAGGAGGGACCCGGAGCAGGAGAAGCAGAGGGAGACCCAGACCGCAGCCATGATGACGACCCACGGTGGAGCCGACGGAGGGAGGAGCCATGGTGGAGGAAAGGCTGACGACTCCAGGGGGCCAACCGACGGAGGCGGAGCCGCTGGCAGAGGAGCCCGAGGCGGTGACGGAGAGCCGAAGATCCAGGGCGACACCGAGGATCCGGAGGGCCAAGGCGGAGCCCTAGGCTCTGGCGACCAAGGTGTAGGTGGAGATCCGGAGGTCCGCGGCGGAGCCGGAGCGACAGAGGATGGAGGCTGTGCCGGAGGGAGGGAGGAGTCCTTAGGAGCCGGTGGGACGGAGTGACGAGGCGCAGCCAGAGGAACAGAGTCCTGAGGTGACGGAGGGACGACGACCGATCAGGGTGGAGCCGAAGAGACGAGGGAGCCCGGTGGAGCTGGTGGACCGATGGGCGACGATGGAGACGAGGGCGCTAAGAGCCGTGGTGGAGCCGCAGGGTCGGAGGGCCGAGGCGGAGTTCTGGACTCTGAGGCTGGAGGCGGAGATGAGGGATCCTCCAGCCCTGGCGCCGATGGAAGCTGGCAGACCCGCGGCGAGCCCACTGCACAGGTGGAAGACTGAGGGTGAGCAGAGGGGCTGTCAGGGGACAGCGGTGAGCAGACAGACGTTGACGTAGGCAGAAGAGGGAAGGTGGGTGGGGATTCCATACAGGCAGGCATAACGTGACAGGTAGATATTTCTGTAAAGAAGTCTATTAAATCCCCAGAGTCATTTTCTAGAACTTCCGTAGAAAAATCAGTTAAGTCCCCAGAGTTATCCTCCAGCTCACCCCCAGCAGTGGTGCAGTGGGCAGGGCTCTCCATGGCCCTCACTTGCTCCATGTTGCAATCCCCCGTCACGGTAGATGTAGCCGGCTCTCACACCTGATCGGACGTGTAGGGCTCTGGCTCTGTGGCGATCTTTAGCTCTGTCGCTCGTGGCTCTGGCTCGTCATCCGCGGTGGGCTCGGGCTCAAACTCCGCATATCGGGGTGCTGGTTGGCTGGGCTCTGGGTCTAGAGTGGGGCTGGTGTCTTCCTCCGCGGTTAACAAAGATCTACAGGACACCAGCACCTACTCCATGTAGTCGGCGAAGCTCTCTCGTGGACCATCCCCGGACAGCTGCGCTTTCGTGGCGTTGTTAAGTCCTGCACGGTAGAAAGTGCAAAGGCTGCTGTCCGGGTAGTGTGTGAGTGGTACGAGGTGGACGAAATCTCTAGTGTGGTCCACGAGAGAGCGATTCCCCTGCTCCAGGAGAAGGAGGAGGACGGCGGGGTTATCCATTACAAAAAACCAAAAACAAACACAGAAAAAACCGGGAAAAAAAAATAAAGCAGGGAAATGCCGGGGATAAACTGTTTCGGTCGGTCCTTCTGTTACGTGTCGTGCTGGACTGACAAGACGAGAAACGAGATACAATACAAACAAATAACAATTTAATATAAATCTTCGTAGGAACAGGCAGGAACAAGCAGGAACACAACGATACATCCAAACACATCCAAATAACGTTAAGGACCGACAGCAAACTCAAAACACAAGCAGACTTCTAAAGGGAGAGACTAATTACAAACACAGGTGTAGGGGATGATGGTAATGAGGGTAAAACCAAAACAGACAGATCGACAGGGGGAGACAATGGGAGAAACCAAAAGACATAGATGTGACTATATATATATATATATATATTGTGACGAGTCGACTGCCTCCCCCCCTTATTGTCAGCTGCACCCCGTCGGTAATCGCCGCCCTTCACCAGGCTCCCGACGGGAGTGGGCGTGTGGGAGGAGGAGGGGCGCTGAAACATCCAGGTCTGGCGGCGTGTGATGGGGCACACCTGATGTGAATGAAGCCTCATCACCGCCGCTGTTAAAATGCCGAGCGCGCCTCTCCTCAGGAGACCGGTCTCTTCCCCGTGCATGCACGCTGGTGTCCTCGTGGGTCCAGGAAGGGGTGAAGAGGGAACCAGCGCCGCAGGACGAGTTGCCGGACCCCGCGGGTCCGGATGAGGACCGCACCCGTAACGGCTGACGGGCCAGGATGCCGGGCCGTGTTATCCCCCAGAAGCGCCGCGTAGGTGGAGGAGGACGATGCCGCTAGAGAAGCCGCCGCCCCTCGCACCCCGGACCTGAGCGGGGAGCGCGTGCGGCCGCCGGACTCCGCCCCTTACCTGGACCCTTCCCTTTTGGAACACTACCCCTCCTTCACGGAACCCCGTCACTTCGAGGACACCAGATCCCCCTTTTGTTTTGGACACTTTTTCCCCCCTTTTTTGGACACTTTGTTTTATTGTTTAATAAAAGCCTCTCCGAGGCCTGACGTCACGCCCACTGTGTCTGTCGCTTTGCTCCGCCCCCGTGACAAGTGGTGGAGAATGCGGGCATGGGCGGAGCTTAGACAGCGCAGTGGGAATCACCTGATGACGTCATCCCCTCTCGCTCGCAAAAGTCAAGGAAGAGTCGGACCCGGAGGGACGGAGAAACAACGGTGACAGCCTCCCAGCCGCTAAAGGGGTAAGTGACTTCTCATTTAGTAACACTTACCCTGCGGTTGGTTGAGGCTGTCGACTAAATCCCCGGTTTCTCTGTCCCCGGTCCGGTGGCGTTGCGAGAGGGAGTCGCCCGGAGAGGAATCCCCGCCCACTCCGACCGCTGGAGCCTGGTTGAGGAAGGTAGCACTCCTGCGTGGGCGGCGACCGGATGACGGGGATGTCGCTTGGGGGGGGGAATGTGACGAGTCGACTGCCTCCCCCCTTATTGTCAGCTGCACCCCGTCGGTAATCGCCGCCCTTCACCAGGCTCCCGACGGGAGTGGGCGTGTGGGAGGAGGAGGGGCGCTGAAACATCCAGGTCTGGCGGCGTGTGATGGGGCACACCTGATGTGAATGAAGCCTCATCACCGCCGCTGTTAAAATGCCGCGCGCCTCTCCTCAGGAGACCGGTCTCTTCCCGTGCATGCACGCTGGTGTCCTCGTGGGTCCAGGAAGGGGTGAAGAGGGAACCAGCGCCGCAGGACGAGTTGCCGGACCCCGCGGGTCCCGGATGAGGACCGCACCCGTAACGGCTGACGGGCCAGGATGCCGGGCCGTGTTATCCCCCAGAAGCGCCGCGTAGGTGGAGGAGGACGATGCCGCTAGAGAAGCCGCCGCCCCTCGCACCCCGGACCTGAGCGGGGAGCGCGTGCGGCCGCCGGACTCCGCCCCTTACCTGGACCCTTCCCTTTTGGAACACTACCCCTCCTTCACGGAACCCCGTCACTTCGAGGACACCAGATCCCCCTTTTGTTTTGGACACTTTTTCCCCCTTTTTTGGACACTTTGTTTTATTGTTTAATAAAAGCCTCTCCGAGGCCTGACGTCACGCCCACTGTGTCTGTCGCTTTGCTCCGCCCCCGTGACAATATATATATATGAAGAGTGCTAAAAGCCATCTTGGTCAAAAATGAGATAATGATACTGAGTGAATGCTCCTGACACACATTATACATCCATCAAATACTTTTACTTCAAATTCGCTAAATTCCAGCCTCAGCCCAATCAGAAGTACCACTACTTACATAGAAACCTATACAAAGTAGCCAGAAAGAAATGCTCATTTTAAAGAAAAACATCGGATGGATTTAGCTGGTTTTGCATCTGAACTCTTCATATATATATATATATATATATATATATATAAGTTTTTTTTAGCAGCAAATCAGAATATTAGAATTATTTCTGAAGGCTCATGCGACTGGAGTATGATGATAAAAATTCAGCTTTGAAATCACAGAAGAAAATTACATTTTAAAATATATTCAAATAGAAACCAGCTATTTTAAATGGTAAAAATATTTCAAAATGTAACTGTTTTTGCTGTACTTTGCATCAAATAAATGCAGGCTTGGTGAGCAGAAAAGACTTCTTTAAAACATATTACAAATCTTACTGTTCAAAAACTTTTGACTGATAGTGTATTTATTGAACATTTCACAAAAATCCAAAATTCTGTCATGAAGCTCTGATTCGGTAGGTTCAATCAACTCAACTCAATCTGACATAATGACATCATTATCACATGGTGTAGGTGATTGGTTTCTTTTCGCATCAGTAGCCAATGAGCTTGTTGCTCAACATTCAAATACTCGGCTAGTGCTTGCTGTGGCAGTTGCAGCGTGCTTCAGAAACCCTCCACCTCCCCAGCTCCACCTGTATAGATCTACTGTGGGGTGATTTCATGTATGTTATATGTAAGGGATAATCAATGGCTTGCCATGCATTAAAGTATTTTAAATGCACGACAGGCATTTATAATCCTTTAATGCACGGCAAGCCGTTGATTATTTAGCTTATTTCATGGTCATTTGCCAAGTTAAAACTACCGAATGGGTAAAAATGACGTTATTTTCATCAGTTACAGCACGTTAGCTCTAGCATTCTGCCCTGCTTCAAGACAGACACAGAGATGAAATAATGCAGTAAGATCACATTTATTTGAATTAATTATAGCATTTATTCAATTAATTAACAATCGAGAGAAAGAGAGAGATGTCAGCTGTGTATGGGTTACCTGCATGCTGTCTGCGCATCTCGCTCTACAATTAATTACTTCAAAAACAGTGGTTTTACCACTTCGTTGCTGAGGAATATAATGTAGCAATCTAGTATCTAGACTATTTTATTAATAAAAATCGTGGGGAAGCATTGATGACAAGTACCTGCAGCCAGTCAGAATCCAGTATTCAGACAGACCATGGAGTAAATGGAGGTTTTGTGTTACCCAGCTTCTGTGTCAAATGTAACAACCCAGTGTTTGGGTAATTTTTTAGCGTTACCCAGCTCCTGGGTCAGACATAACAACCCAACGTTTGGGTAGGTTTTTTATTACTCAGATCCTGAGTCATGCGTAACCCAGAAGTTGAGTTATTTATCGTGGGGATTTTGTGTCAAGAGAGCAGTTGTAAGTGCCATCAAACTGATACATTTCTTCTGTAAAAACAGGCTTGTGTACATTTTATTTTATATATAAAATAATTACTGTGCTGTATATCGTTCAATTTTATGTAGATCAACATGGTGGCGTGCAGTGTGAATATGTATTATATACGTGTTTAGCACAATTATTTTAAAACATGTTTATTGAAATAGAAAAAACAAGAAGAATTTCAGTATTAGAAACAAAAGCCTTTAGTGTAACGTTGACTTGTTGTACTTGTCTACTGCAATAATGCAGTGTCTTAAAATCATCTTAATTTGGGGGCATTTCTCTGGAATTATAAATATGTTATCATTTGGGATTAAGTATGTTTATTGATTGACAGTCCTGCTATGATTCAATTTCTCAAAGCCTGTACCTCCTGTTCTTTTACCGGGCAGGATGGGCCAAGCTGTTTTCAGTTTTGCACATCTGGCACCAGGTTCCCTCTCCCACTTGATTTAAATTTCCATATGCAGAGACATATCCTGTTTTTATTCAAACATCATCATAATTTTGCATATCGAGGCCAAGTGAATTATTATGACAGAAACGGAACCCACTTGAGCATAGTGGTGGTTAGCAGGTATGTGTATGATAAATGGCCACTCTCTAATGAATGACCTGCAGAGTGGTGCCATCTGGGTGGCATGTGCTGGACACATCTGTGTTAGCAGGATCTGGCCAAAAAACAGCAGTTGGTTTGTTGTTGTAAATATGTATGTTTATGCATATTTGTTTTGAGAACATATTTTAAAACACAAATCAACTTGTAATAAATATATGGATAGCATATGGATAGCCTCAAGAAATACAGACAATGAATGAATATAATGGATGAAATTAAATCTTTGCATTAGATGATGAAAAGTACAAAAATAATTTTAATAATAAATTTAATGTAATTTAATTAAATTTCCAATTATTAAGTCATCCTATATCGCTGTTTTACCTTTTTTTGTAAAGGACGTTTGACCTTCTTTGCATGTCCACTTTGTAAATACGGTGAGTCTGTGCTTCTGCAGCAATGTAGGACAATTTTGAAGTTGGAGGAGAAATTGAGATGGGATTTTTCAACATCCCTTACGGAAAAGAAGTTTATTCGAGTGCGCTATTAGTATACTTCTTTTAAACTAAAAATAGGAAAGTATACTTTCAGTATAATTTATGTACTTTTCAGATATGTACTTTATATACTTCTCAGAAATATACTTAAACTTACATTTAAGTATACTTGATTTATACTTAGAAAAAGTATATTTCAGCTGTATATTTCAGCTGTACTTGTGCTCTGAGAATCTGTGTTTTCATTGTTATACGCTAGGGGTGCTATTTCACATCTTCTGTACAGAATTTCCAAAACACGAGTGAAGAAGAATCCACTTCCATGTGTAATCTAACACAGTGGTTTTCGAACCGGTCCTGCGAGCACCCCAACACTGCATGTTTTCTGTGTATCCCTCATCTATCACACCTTATTCAACTCATCAGCTCATCAGCAAGACCTAAAATGGGTGTGTCAGATATGAGAGACCTACAAAATGTGCAGTGTTGGGGGTGCTCACAGGACTGGTTTCAAAACCACTTATCTAACACAATCGTCAGACAATGATATTACGCAATGCCTGAAAGCACTAAGTTTGTGTAGATGCAGAGTTGCAGCCGGCAAAGTTGACAGCTGTGTAATATCATTGCGCCTCCTGCACCCGTGGTATGGCAGCAAAGTTCCTTGATTATTACGCTGAAATGAGAGTATAGTTCCTAGCCATATCAGCCTAGAAAACTGCATCTTTTCATTTTTCATCTGTCTTTGTACACGGTGTAACTACAGAAGAGTCAAGTTTTAAATAGGAAAAATATCGAAACTCTTTGGTCATTTTTGAGCGAGATGCTAATGGTCTAATGATCTATGCTAAGCTATGCTAAAAGTGCTACCGCCAGACCCGGAGATTGGCTCAATGGTTTCGAAAATGGTAAAACTTCACTGTTTAATTCTAGGGGGAGTTGGAAAATTAGCCTATTTTCAAAAAAAGTAGAGTGTTCCTTTAAACTAGTAGTATACTGAGACTATATTTCAAAGTGTACTAAAAGTATTTAATTAGTAAACTATCAGTATACCTATGAGTTCACTTTTAGTATACTTGCAGTACAAACTAAAAACAAAGATGTAAACTAGCTGTGTACTCAAAGTTTACTTCTGGTATACTTTTATATACTAGAAAGTGGGCCAGGTTATTGAAATTGTACCTTTAAAAGTATACTACTAGTACACTGATATTTGTATACTTACCACATAAAGAATACTTAAAATATACTTGAACTTTACTTAAGTATACTTAATAAAATTAACTTGAAGTATACTTCTTTTTGGTAAAGGACCCTAACTGTCATGAACCAGAATACACAGAGCTAGACAAGACGAGTGTTTGAGGTTAAAAAGTTTGTAAATCATACATTTTTTAGAAAATATCCAATCGTTTCACTAAATAAGACCCTTCTTCCTTGGCTTCTTCCTTGGTTTAGAGCCCTTTGAAGCTGCATTTAAACTGCGTTTTGGAAGTTCAAACTCAGGGGCACCACAGAAGTCCATTATATAGAGAGAAATGTTTTTTTCTCAAAAAAACACAATTTCTTTACGACTGAAGAAAGAAAGACATTAACATCTTGGGTGACAAGGGAGTGAGTACATTATCTGTACATTTTTGTTCTGGAAGTGAACAGCTCCTTTAACTCCTATCCTATTAGGAGACATAACATGAACATCATGCATTCATGAAAGCCTTGCTTCACCTATCCTGCTTTTTAAAGACAGTTATTCAGTTCAAATCCCACCAAGTGGCAACAAACCACCTTTAGTTCTTGAGCCTTGAGGTCACTTCTTATAATGGAAAGTTTTATCCCGCCAAATTGAGCTTCATGGTGCAGTATTCGCTCCCTGTCCTTTCCGGAGTTTGTCCATTCACACATAAGTAACCAGCTCAGCTATAAAAAGATTTATTGCTCTGTACCCCGAGGTATTTCATCATTGGCAGGACCACGTAATTATCTCCATCGGTAAACATTGTTCAGCTCATCTCGAGTTTCTATGCCCAATCCACATCCAAACAGTGAAGCTTGCAGTCTCCAGCAAGGCTACACGGCCACTTCATTTAAAAAAGCGCCTGACCTCTGAATCCCGTGAGCTCACCGGCTGGAGCTCACATCCCTCATGGGGCAGACTAAACCACTTTTGAATCTCTGTCTCACTGTTTCTTTCACAATGCTCAAGGCTGGAATTTGAAGTTGGTTCTAGGTCATTGAAAAAGGGAATGCATTTTACCAGAAGTCCAATTTCCTGGTCCAGTGTTTTGGTATGAACATTGTTTCCTTCATGTGCTTCAGAGAGCTTTCAGCATCAAGAGCTGATTGTGCTTTAGGCGCACATGTATAATGAGCGGGTGAACGGCAGCATCCCAGGTCAAAGCTGCGGGAGGGCTGTGTTTTGTGTTTTTTGTTTTCTCCTGATTTCTCAGATCTCACTAAGATTCCTTTTGCACAATGATGTTTTTTATTGTTATCTGGTGCATGCCAATTCTTTTGTCACACACAATCAGCTTAATTTTCTATAAAAAATGGAAACGCGCAGAGATAAAAAGACACAATCAAGCTGATGTGTTTTTGTAAAAACACATGAATTACCACTCAAGTGCTTAGTTGTTTCTCATCAAACCTTTTATATGTTCATAAAGAAATTTCAGCCTGGGCTTTTTATTGTTTGGCATTCAAAATTTCTAACTACATGGTCAATAGTGTGCATTTACATAACGGAATGATGATTGTCGACATAAAACATTTTTTTTGAATATGCACCATTACGACTGAGTTTGATTCTTCCAAATACTCTTTAACTTGCTCATAATCCTCTACCACCCCCTACCTTTCTCTCAGAAGGCACATCATTTTGATAAATTGATCATACCAGTGTCGGTCCTCCTTATAAGCAAAGTGCACATGTTAAGTAGGGCCCACAAACCACCAGGGGGACCCTTGCTTTCAAAGAGGATTTAAAGAGTTAGTTTACCCAATTAAAATTCTTAGTCACTTTAATTATTAGTCACTCTCATGTTGTTCCAAACCCGTAAGACCTTCGTTCATCTTCAGAACACAAATTAAGATATTTTTTATGAACTCCGAGAGCTTATATGTGCTTATATGAACTATCACGTTCAAGGCCCAGAAAGGTAGTAAGGACATTGTTAAAAAAATTTAATGAAGCAACGAGAATACTTTTTGTGTGTAAAGACAACATAAATAATGACTTTATTCAATGTGTGTAATGAAACAGTCTTGTTTGTCAAAGTTTGAATGAATTTATCAAAAGTAGGTTATTACACTTAAACCGAAATATGGACTAGTATCTGTAAATACTACACCACAAAAATACCATTTAAATGTGAATCCTGCATGTTCTGCATGTCTCTGTTTTAATGAATGGAGCAAACAAGCAGTTTTGTTTACTACACACTGAAGGGCGCATGACGCTCGCAGTAATTTCAGCATCTGTCCGTTCCATTTTAGGAAAACTATTGTTATATCATATACACACAGAAATGTAAAGGGAGACCCGTCAAAATAAAAGTCTGGTTTAACTTGTGCCAGATATATAGTAGTCAACATTTGAAGTGGATCAAAACATTTCAAGTTTTCCTAAAACCAAAACAATCCCTGTTTTTGTCTTACAACTTTGATTTGCTTTTTTGATCCACTTCAAATGTTGACTACTGTATATTACTACTATTACTACTACTACTAAAATGAAACAAACATTATTTTTTAGGGTATAATCACACAACATTTCTTCAACATTTAATTTTAATAGTAAATTCCCCTTTGTTTGCCAAAACAAAGTTTGCTTAATTTTCAATAATTAAAAGATAAATGAAATTAATCTTTTATGCCTTCATTTGATAACCAGAACATTTCAAATACACAACACGGAATTTATGAGGGTGAAAAAACCTTTCATAAGGCTATTTTAAGAATAAATTAAGTATGCATTCAAATAATTAGACATGCTAAAACACAGAATTTGATTTGAAAACATAGCTTAAAAATAAAACTATCACAGGGCCCTAAACATGTCATTTTTGTTAAACCTTTATTAAATTGATGTGAAATTGTAGAAGTTTCATGATTTTAATTAATAAGACATGGTCTTTGATTAATAAAATTTAATTTAACCATTAAAAAGGAGTTGAGAAAAATTAAAATGGGAAGGAACGGAATCCATAAAAATTAAAACAGAAAAACGGAATTTGTAAAAAAAAAATATATATATATATATATTAAATCATTACATTTAATAAATGATTTCAAAGGGCGCTGCTATCTGAGGTTTGTTCCCCAGAAGCATTGTTAGCTTTGAACAACTATTGTTCCATAGTACCAACATAGTTCAAACATTTGGTGTTTCCCAAAACCATAGTTTCAGTGATCATTCACAAACAGCTTCGCAAACTTGTATGGATGGAACCACAGCTCTTAACCTCTGGTTAAAAGCATAGTGTTGTTCTAGTAGTATGCTTGACATTTTACACCTACAGATATCACAGGATCCCTTGCTTTTCCTGCTATTGCGCAATTCTGCACTCCAGCTAAATTTTAAATGCTTTGCTTTAAAGCAAAGGACAGGATTATTCAAAAATTGCTGAGGTGATGTTGGACAAACTATTGCCTGATCTTGCTTATTTGACCTATCTGACAACATTTATTTTAAGGTGGACTGTTTTAACGTAATTAGTTTGTACATAGGTCATGTGATTTGTGGCTTTGGGTCTATGTTGTATATTCTGAAATTCTGAAATAATGAAAACTTCTGTTAAACGACATACTCTTAACAACCCAGGTTGCCACTCCAGCGTAGTTGTTGTGGTATTGCACCTAAATGCTGGTGGCAACCATCACAAAACTGAAAAAGGAAGCTGGCACAGTGTGTAGCTATTGCCAAATAAAATCATGTCAGAGATGACGGGTTAAAGCAAAACACTGTACCTGCACATGAGCAAGTTTGCTAGGTGGCGGAAATGTATAACAAGACGGTGTAAGACTTTCCAGTCTGTTGTAAGTTGTTGTTTAAGTTAATAATACCGATGCTCAAAAAAAAAAAAAAGAACATTAAACATTAACAGCATAAAATAACACTTAACACATAACATTTTCTCTGTTAGGCTACTTTCAAAACAATAAGAAATAATTAAGAGTAACTAGGCCTATTTCAAGTCTGTTTAACATGATGCTATGGTGTTTGAGTGTTTTTGGTCTAATATATAAATAACTTCAAACAGATGCATGAATCTTGCCAAACTGGGTTTGAGCAGTCAGAACTTGTGTCTGCAGCTTTTGATGTGCATCACTAGACTGTAGACCCACTGAAAATCCCACTGTGAATAACTCTATGATCTTCCTTTCTAATGTGGCAGAGATAGAATGCAAAGGGAAAACAGTGATAATTATCAGCAAAACACTCCACTGAACTACAAGCCCGCAGAGGAAATTGACTCGGTGCATTGTCTTCTCCAATAAGCATAGAGCCATAGAGTTAGTCACTGCAGTCCTGGATCAATTGCTCTTCAATTAAAACGCTCAATTAAATAGACTTTGAAGAAAAATAATCGTGAAAGTAGGACGATGCTCTGACTAATGTTGGACAATGAATCTGTAGTGTGAAGACATCTTGTCATTGGATTAATTCTGGCCCTATAGAGAACCTTTAGCAAGAGAAAGTTTAGCCACATGCTTATACCTTCCCAAACTTAACTGAAAGGAAATTAAAATTAAAATATTGTCATTAAGTACTCGCCCTCATGTCGTTCTAAACCTGCAAGACCTTTGTTTATCTTAGAACTTAGAACCTGGATACGCTGTGCCTTGTTTGCAAGCAGAGAAATGCATACGCATACGTTGTAGTAGGGTAGAACGGGGGCTAAAGGCGCCCCGGGGTAAAAGGCGCCTTTGATATTATTTTCCTCTAAACCACTAGATGGCATAAAAATGGGCGTAGCACTTTCCAAAGCATCCGCTTTTCAAGATATACGTGCAAAATTGTCTGATTCTTGATGTGATCACTGGCAGCAGCGCAAAGTCGATCCTGTGCTTGCTTGATCTAATATTTGATGTTTTTAAAAATGTTGTAGATTTAAGTAGCAAATGGGAATCGCTAAAATTATTCAATATATCTTGAGAAAAATGTCTTCTTAATGATTTTCAGTTTTGTTTAAAGAAGTCCACTTCCAAAACAAAGATTTACATATAATGTACTCACCCCCTTGTCATCCAAGATTTTCATGTCTTTCTTTCTTCAGTCATAAAGAAATTGTTTTTTGAGGAAAACATTTCAGCATTTTTCTCCATATAATGGACTGATATGGTGCCCTGATTTTGAACTTCCAAAAGAGAGTTTAAATGTGCCTTCAAACAATCCCAAATGCGGTTATAAACGATCTCAGCCGAGGAAGAAGAGTCTTATCTAGTGAAACGATCAGTTATTTTTTATTTAAAAAATACAATTTAAATACTTTTTTAATCTCAAACACTCATCTTGCCTTTCTGTCCCTGAACTCTGTGTATTTTGGCTCAAGACAGTTAGGGTATGTTGAAAAACTCCAATCGTATTTTCTCCCTTAACTTCAAAAATCATTTCAAAATTGTCCTACGTCGCTGCAGAAGTACCGACCCAGTCTTTGCAAAGTGAACACTTTTAACAAAAAAAAGGTAAAACAGTGATATGGGATGATTTTGAAGTTGAGGGAGAACATGAGATGGGAGTTTTTCAACATACCCTAACTGTCATGAACCGGAACAAAAACAGTCCAGGCAGAGTAAGACAAGACGAGCATTTGGCATTAAAAGTATATAAATTGTATTATTTTGATTAAAATAACTGATCGTTACGCTAGATAAGACGCTTCTTTCTTGGCTGATCGTTTACAACCGCATTTAGGATCGTTTGAAGCCGCATTTAAACTGCATTTTGGAAATTCAAAATTGGGGCTTCATATCAGTCCATTATATGGACAAAAACTCTGAAATGTTTTCCTCAAAAAAAACAAAATTTCTTTAGCCCCATTGTACCCTACTCTTGTGACATGGAAGAGAAGAAATTGTTGAATAAAGCCATTACTTTTGTTTTCTTTGTGCACAAAAAGTATTCTCATAGCTTCATAAAATTATGGTTGAACAATTGATGTCACATGGACTATTTTAACAATGTCTTTACTACCCTTCTAGGCCTTGAACAAAGGTCTTATGGGTTTGGAACGAAATGAGGGTGAGTAATTAATGACAGATTTTTTTCTTTTTGGGTGAACTATCCCTTAAACACAACTTTGCTTTAGAAACCATTTAAATATCAAATGTGTGCATAATACTGAGAGTTATAGGAACATAATTTAGTAATTTAGTGTATGAACTTACAAAAACAATCTAACAATGTTTTGTTAGAAAATATTATTGTCTTGTTGAAGACTGCAACTATTTACATCTACCTCTTTTTTGTGTATTATTACAGTATCTCTAAGTGGAGTCAGAGAATAGATCCGCACACCGTTATCAGTTATTAGAGTCCTGGACAGCATGATCTTCCACAACCAATTCCAATTATCGCTCTTTACATGCTTTTCAAGCTTTGTAATCAAGTAGTGACTTTGTACCGACCCCTCACTCTTGATAAGTACCCATCTGTGCCTTGTGCATCTCCCTGAGTAGAAGGCAGATTTTCTGCTTCCATGCATGAGCGGACGGCAGTGAAGCAGTGTATCCAAGATTCAACCTGCACATTGAATCAATAGAGACTGATAGGAAAAGAAGGCTATTGATTATTTTGTCCCCTCCCCTCCCCATCTGCTTGTGGAATAACGTAAATCAGTGAATTAGGAGATAAATCTGCTGACCGTAGGGTCTCCAATCCCTCATCTAGATATATATGTGATGAGATAATACCTGGATGAAATGTTTTCAGACCTCCAAATTTATATTACGTGCACCTTTCAGTCTGAATTTATCTGAGAGAAATTGAATCGTGTTGAAATTTTTCATGGCTCCCTCACTTTTACTTTGGGGACTGTTAAAGGTCAAAATTAATGCTGAAGAAACTTTCAAATGTCAGACTTTTTCACTTCATCCCATTGTGCCGTTCCTAAGTGATGCAGATATTTTCCAAATGTACCTATTCATCAAATGCATGTCCTGAGTTCCTGCTGTCTCAAAGTTCTCACACAATCTGTTGTTCAGAATGACAGGAAATGAAATTCATGGTCAAACTTCAGAGGGGGCCTATTTTACCCCATGTGGGCTCTTCATCATGATAAAAGAATGTGAGCGAAAAAGTAGAAAGAGAAAGGAAGAATGGTAGAGAATGATAAAGAGAGAGATAAAGAAGGAGAGAATTATTATAAGGGGAAAATGAGAACCCTGCAGTTCTCGCATTTGCAGGCTCAGCCAGCCATACAAAACTTTAGAGAGATAAGTGTAAATAAACAGACAGAGATCAAGCATCATCTCTTGGTATATTTAAATCACACTTGTATAAATATATCTACTCAAAGAGAAGGATCACCCCAAAATCACAATTCTGTCATCATTTACTCAACCCTGAAGTTGTTCCAAACCTGTATAGGTTTCTTTCTTCTGTTGAGCATAAAAGAAGATATTTTGATGAATATGGGTAACTGGACAACTAGTGGTGGGGGCGTTATGTTACCTGCATATCTGCTTAGGATGGATGGATGAACAGATAAATAGGTAGATCTGTCATTATTCTTCACATTTAATATTAAATGTAGATAGATACATAAATTGATTGATGGATGAAAGGACGGATAGATTCATATTCTTTTGGTCTCATTCACATTTAGCATAAGGTGTGGGTGGATGGATGGATCGATCTGCTGTTATTCTTCAAATTTAACATTGGATGAAGATCGGTACATACATTAATGGATGGACGAAAGGACACTGAGAGATTTTTTATTCACATTCACATATAACATTGGGGATGGATGGATGGATAAAGATTTTATAGCTATTCTTTACACTTCCATAATGAATATTTTGTTATTCATCCCATTTATTAGTGGGGATGGATGGATAGATCTGTTGATGTTCTTTACATTTAACTAGATGGATTGATCTGTGATAGATATTCTTCACATTTCTCACTGGATCTTGATGGATAGATGGATGGATTGACCGTTAGATGTTAATCTTCACATTTAACATTGGATACGGATGGATGGATGGATGGATTTACTGACTTAACACTAGGGATGGATGGATGGACAGGTTAATGGGTGGGTGGTTGGTGAGTGGGTGGATAGACTGAACGTTAAATCTGTTGTTATTATTTACATTTAACACTAGGGATGGATGGATGGATTGGCTGATAGATATGTTGTTATTCTTCACATTTCACATCGAATGTGGATGGATAACTGGGCAGACTGACTGGTAGATGTTGTTATTCTTTACATTTAACATTGGGTTTGGCTGAATGGATGGATGGATGGATTTACTGACTAATAGATCTGTTGTTATTTTCACATTTAACACTTCATGCCCTAGTTTTGTACTTAATATGCTAAAAAATTATTCTTTAGTACTTCTTAAGATAATCTAAAGAACATCTAAGTGGACTCAACTATGCTATTTTGGGACACCATGAATATGAACTAAAATGTGCTTTTAACATACTGTATTTAAATTTTGTATTTAAAATTACCACTTGTAGTACACTTGAGTGTACTAGTGTATAAAAGATGGGTTCAAGTGTACTACAAGTGGTAACTAAATTAACTAAATACGTTTTAAATACAGAGATAGTATGTCAAAAGCACATTTTAGTTCATATTTATGGTGTTTCACAATAGCACAGTTTAGTACACTTAGATGTTTTTAAGATTATCTGCACTTTAGGTACATTATGGAAGTGCACTTTTTTCGACTTGGGATGGATAGATCTGTTGCTATTCTTCACATTTAACACTGGATGGATGGATGGATGGATGGACGGACGGACGGACGGACGGATGGATGGGTTGGTGGATAAACTGACTGATAGATCTGTTGTTGTTCTTCACTTTACACTTTGGGTATGGCTGGATGGATGGAAAGACTGACCGATAGATCAGTTGTTATTCTTCACATTTAATATTATGGATGGATGGATGGATGGATGGATGAATTGATGGATGAATTGATGGATGAATGAATAGACTGACCATTAGATGTTGTTATTCCTCACATTTAACACTAGGGATGGGTGGATGGATGGATGGATGGATGGATTGACCACCAGATCTGTTGTTATTCTTCACATTTAACACTAGGGATGAATGGTTGGATGGATGGATAGGTGGGTTGGTGGATAGACTGACTGGTAGATCTGTTATTATTCTCTTTACATTTAACACTAGGGATGGATGGATGGATGGACGGATTGGCTGATAGGTCTGCTGTTATTCTTCACTTTTCACAGTTGGTATGGCTGGATGGATGGATAGACTGACCGATAGATCAGTTGTTATTCTTCACAGTTAACACAATGGATGGATGGATGGACGGCCTGATAGATCTGTTGTTATTCTTCACATGTAACACTAAGGATGTGTGGACTGACGGATACATCTGTTATGAACATATAATATTTGGTGTGGATGGATGAATATGTAGATAGATAGATAGACGTATGATGTTGTTCTTCCCATTTAACACTGGGTATCTACTTTTTCTGCCTTCTCCCTTTGATTTTTTTTTTTTTTTTTTTTTTTACAATGATCTCACTGATCTATATGATATTAAAAAGTTGCATCCCTCCCTTTAACACACAGAGGAAATGAGAACAAAAAGAACAGGCTCTAGTGGGCAGATAAAGCATACCACACAAACACTGAACTAGATGCAATTAAATGATAGGGGACTGGTCTCCAAAGCCTTAAACTGCCACTCCTTCCCACATGGCAGGAGATGGATTCTTATCTGCGACTCTCAAAAGAGCAATGACATCTGAAATGCAGATTCACACTGGACTATTATCATCACCTCACAATATCCTGCCACAGTTTATGCTTTGAGAAACGCACGGGAATGTCCTCTGGGGCTGAGAAAATATAGCATTTTGTCAGTGGCTAGGAAAACAAACTTGTAGAAATGCATTTGGGTCGAATGACCTGGTGTTTGTCTTCACGGAATGGTGATTCTGGGGCTAAATCTATTCTTTGTTCAAACCACTGAGGCACAGCGAACAGGAAAGGTCAGAAATCGCAGGATTAATACACGTTTACTGGGCTACGGATAATGTAAGTATAAATATATACAGGTTATATATGTTTTACATAATGAGGGTGCATCTTTTACTTTTAAAGCCATAAAGTGTCCTGTCTTTTGTCAAATTAAAGGCATAGTTCACCCAGAAATGAAAATTCTCTCATTAATTACTCACCCTCAAGTTGTTCCAGACCCGCAAGACCTTCGTTCATCTTCAGAATGCAAATTAAGATATTTTTGATGAAATCCGAAACTTTCTGACCCTGCATAAACAGCTATGGGACTACCAACGATGTCTTTTAATGATATCCTAACTACCTTTCTGGGCCTTGAACGTGGTAGTTGTGTTGCTGTTTATGGAGGGTCAGAAAGCTTTTGGATTTCATCAAGAATATCTTAATTTTCATTCCAATGACAAATGAAGATCTTACGGCTTTGGATCCACATGATGGTGAGTAATTAATGACAGAATTTTCATTTGTGGGTGAACTATCCCTTTAAGCTTATATTCTCTCAGTTAAATACAGAGAACAGAACAAAACAACAGGAACCAACCAGAGCAGGAGCAGATGGCAGAGGCATGCATGGAGATGTGGATAATAACACACACAGTGGATCACACTCCCTTTTAATCGGCCCAAAGGGGCCACATGTTTACCAAACAAAACAAATCTTCAAGACTAGAGTAATCTCTTGTTTTGGCTGCTACCATATGGAGCAAGCAGTGAGACTACTAGGCTTCAGTATTCCCTTTAACAAGAGTAACTACTACTCAAGTGGATAACCAGATTTGTCACATCTTTATGTATTTGTTGTAGATTCCCAAAGCCCTGCACAGATGGATAGATAGATAGATAGATAGATAGATAGATAGATAGATAGATAGATAGATAGATAGATAGATAGATAGATAGATAGATTTTTTATGTTGCCTCTTTATTCTGTAGAATTTACATAAAAATATACAGAACTACACTGACCAAAATTATAAACGCAACACTTTTGTTTTTGCCCCTATTTTTCATGAGCTGAACTCAAAGATCTAAGACTTTTTCTATCTAAGCCTTTTATTGTGGCCAGCCTAAGGCACACCTGTGCAATAATCATGCTGTCTAATCCTCATCTTGATATGCCACACCTGTGAGGTGGATGGATTATCTCGGCAAAGGAGAAGTGATCACTAACACACATTTAGACAGATTTGTGAACAATATTTGAGAGAAATAGGCCTTTTGTGTACATAGAAAAAGTCTTAGATCTTTGAGTTCAGTTTATGAAAAATGGGGGCAAAAACAAAAGTGTTGCGTTTACAATTTTGGTCAGTGTATATGTATCTTCTGAAGAAAATGTAACTGGTTCTGTCGACACACATTGTTGGAATGTGCACAGCCTCAGATCTCAGATTTTGATATTGTTCTTCAAAATGGTTCTTCTAGGAACTGTTCACTGAAAGGTTCTTTGGGGAACCAGAAATGGTTCTTCTATGGCATCATTGCAAAAGCACCCTTTTGGAAACTTTATTTTTAATAGTGTAGTGTTAGAACTGGTACATCATTGTTGCTTGCGAAAACAAAATGGCAGTGCCATGGGTGGAAACGTGCAGATTAAGGTGTGTTAATATTATAATAAGATCCCCTTCCTACGTCACAGGGGAGCGAAATATGAGCAACTAGTTTTTTCACATGCTTGCAAAGACTTACCAAATTATGGTACTGGTTGTCTTTTTCAAGTTCTCTGTGTTGGTATATGTACTGTGGACCCGATCATAGAACTTAAACATGGAAAAAGTCAGATTTTTCAGAAATCTGATTTTTTACAGAAGTCATGTAGCTTTGTAGACGCTATAGGGTACTCTGGAAGGTTGCTACGATGTGGCTTGGTGGTTATGTTGTTACTAAATGGTTTCTTTCTGTTCTAAGTCATGCTGGATATCGAAGACCTCGACCCAAATCTCTGTGATCACGCTGATCACTTTTCAGTCTTTTTCATTTAATGATTAGTTTAATAGGATTTTTTATATGTGTGTTGATGTCTACATTAACACACATTTTAAAAAAAAGCTGGCCTAGCTATTCATAATTTGCAAAGATCAGAAATGGTACAACAGTACCAATTGTAGAACAGTAGTTCCCAACAAGGGAGGCAGGGCCCAGCCTTAGGCCTTTTGTTTCACAATTTCTCCATCCAGCTAGGGGCATCAACCATAACAACCACTGCACGATTTATAATAGTCCTTTACGTTTGTTGCTTGTCAGACTGTACGAACATCATGATCATGTCACACGGTGGGATCTCAGTTGTCATTAATGTCAGACTGTATGACAGTCAGGTGTGCACAAAAAAACTTGTCCAAAGTTTTATATTATCAGCCCTTACACATTCAGTGACTAAGATGCATTGCATGCGGGCCTGAAATGTTGGCTATCATGAAAATCTATGAACGGTGGCAATACTGACATATTTAAGAAGATGGAAATGTAAGCAGCACATACCCACATAAAAGCAGCAGCACAACCGGTGTTTATTGTAGCAAAGGCAACATATCATATGAATTCCGTGAGTGGCAGCCAAGAGTGCCAGAGTTTATGAAATCTCTACCATTAATTCTGATCATGGCTTATCTTGAAAAAGGAAGCCAATTTGCCATTCATCGTAGGAGAAGTCACACTGCAGGACTGTGTGCCAAAACTTCTGACACTGCCAGAATTTTGTCTGAGGTAAAATTTGATCGCAAAGGTCATCAATCGGCTGTTGGCGAAAATGACAAGATAGCAATCAAAGACTACAGATTTAAGCCTAGGATCTGAGAATATTTTAGGATTTGCAAAGTTTGTTTCAGACGACCAAATCATGGCAAAAATCGTACAGTGTGAACATAGCTTTAGAGGTGTGATTGACTGATCATCTGAATTTCACAGACCACATTGTTCAGCTACCCGGTTCTGCATATTTCCCTTATACAACATATGGAAAATCAGGCCCTTTCTATCGGAACATGCTACACAGCTCCTTGTTCAAGCTTTTTTCTGTCCGGGCCGGACATTTGCAACACTCTATTGGCAGGTCTTCCTGACAGTTCTACTGTATCAAACCTCTACAACTAGTCCAGAATGCCCTAAAGAGCACAGGTCACACCTCTGTTCATCAGTTTGCACTAGCTACCAGTAGCTGATTGCATAAAATTCAAGGCATTGATGTTTGATACAACAAACCACTGGCTCTGCACAACTTTACCTAAATTCACTACTTCAGACTTATGTGCCCTCTGTATTTTGTTCTGCAGCTGAACGAGGTATTATAGTGCCATCCCAAAGAGGCACAAAATCACTTTCACTGACTTTTACCTTAACTGTTCTCTCCTGGTGGAATGACCTGCCCAAATCGATCTGAGCGGCTGAGTCCTTAGTTGTTTTCAAGATAAGGCTAAAGACACATCTCTTCCATCTACACTTGACCCTCAAAGACTAGCACTCTGTGTTCTATTCATTTTCTATTCTATCTACTTGTTTTCTTTTATTTATTATAAAAAAACTTGAGCCTCCAACTCCAGTACTCTCTATTTCTATTCTATTTATTATATATATAAAAAAAAAACTTGACCATCCAACACTAGCACTCTCTATTCTATTTCTATTCTATCTGCTTGTTTTCTTTTATTTATTATTATTTTTTAAAAAACCTTGACCCATAACACTGGCACTGTCTATTCTATTTCTATTATATCTACTTGTTTTCTTTTAATTATTATATTTAAAAAATAAAATAAAATAAAAAACTATTCTCTTTCTATTCTATCTGTTTGTTTTTTTATTATTATTATTTATTATTAAAAAAAAAAAAAAAAAGACCATCAACTCTGGCACTCTCTATTCTATATCTATATTTTATCTGCTTGTTTTCTTTTAATTATTATAGAAAACTCCAATACTAGTACGCTCTATTCTATTTCTGTTGTATTTTTTAATATAAAAAAAAACTTGACCCTCCCAACACTAACACTTTCTATTCTATTTCTATTCTACTAGTTTTCTTTTATTTATTATAAAAAACTTGATGCTCTAACACTAGTACTTTCTATTCTAATTCTATTCTGTCTGCTTGTTTTCTTTTATTTATTTATTTTAAAATAAACTGACCCTCCAACACTGGCATTCTCTATTCTGTTTCTATTCTATCTACTTTTACTTTTACTATTATGTTTTCTTTTATTTATTAAAAAAAACCTTCACCCTCTAACATTAGCATTCTCTATTATTTTTCTATCTACTTTGAATTATTATAAAATATCAGCTCTAGCTCTATCTATTCTATTTCTTTTCTATCTACTTTTTATTTCTTCTATTTATTATTAAAAAAAATAATAAAATTACTATGTGTACTGCATTAAACTAACCAGGACTTGTAATAGCCCTTATATACTGTTGCTGTTTTGTTGGTTTGATTTGCTGATTATGTTGATTTGTATGTTGCTTTGGATAAAAGCATCTGCTAAATGATTAAATGTACATTTAAATCTTAAAATTATTTATATTTATGGATTATTTTGAATTATTACTTATGGAGCCCCAGACATGAGATGCGGGAACAAAAAAATGAAAAAAAAAATTTATATTGTAGCCACAAATTAACAAGTTGTTCCTACTACTTACTAATATGTCAGCACAATTTACTATTATTGTCTATTATTATTATCTATTACATCGCTTTATGCAAAGCTATTTTGTTCATTAAATGATTTGTGAAAAGCCTATTGCACCCTCTTTGTGAACAGGCTGCATAAACAGGATGATGGGTTTATGAAATTGCGAACAGTAAAACATACTCATGATTTTACTAAAATGAGGGACACCATAGCAAATTCAGTGCACAGGGCCCAGAATTCTTAGCTCTGCCCCTGTATATGAGGCCATTAGAATAGTTAGGGCTCTTGAAATCCAAAAGGTTAAGAACCACTCTTGTACAAGGACCCATGCCTGTTTCAACCAAATTGTGAATATTTTCAGTTAGCTTAACTCTCAAACAGTACAATATAATCTCAGCAGCAGACATTGATCCAGATCAGGTGCAAAAAGGCTGGGTGTAATTAACGCCACCAATTAACGAGACTGCCCCATGGACTAGACACATAGTCATGTTGCTAACATCTGAACAGTCACCAGTTCTCCTGCTATGTTACCACCTGACACGGGCAGATGATGAGCAACGTGGCTTCTTATTTTACTGCCAGCTAGACAAGACCTGTCTCTTCTGCCAGCTGTAAGCCTGTATGAGGTGATATCTCACACACAGAGCTATGATGAATATGGAGACACTACAAGTTTTATTTCATTTAGACAGCAGTGCTTGTTTTTTATATATATATATTTATATTCACTCAGTAAGTCAGCTGTCATTTTGGATTGTACTGTATTAGAGTCTTTTCGAGAGACAATGATGTGCCGATATTAAATATATACCCCAATAAAAAAGGCACTGTAACTTTGTCATACCTAGATCAGTTCATTTATGTCAAGAAGTGTTGCATTCAGGGGATTCGGGTTGCTTTGAGGCTGCCTTAGGCTTATATTCATGTACTGACACTACTGAGGTAGCTGTTTAGATCATGTAAAATCAGATTATGTCCCTGTGACTTTTCACAATACAAGAAAACTGGAGAGCAAGGACATTCATAACTACTGATTTGTAGTGGTGTTTGCTAAGGTAAGCATTTCTATTGCTCATACTTAGAGTTATGGATTTGTTCAAAACCTTTGGCCCTAAATATTAATCTTCAGCCTGCACTGTTTGTGCTTTACAGAGGTGTTTTATCAAGTAATTCATTATTTTCATCCGGTGGATGATAATATTGGGCAAAAGAAATCGCATAGATATTGAAAAGAAGCATCATAGCAATGAGATTATTTAAAAATACTACCTCTAAAGCCATATCTACAGCCATATCAGCCTGTAGCTGAGTTGCCCACTAAAGCTAAGCAGGGTTGATCCAGGTCAGTACCTGGATGGGAGACCTCCTAGGAAAACTAGGCTGCTGCTGGAAGATGTGTCAAGTCAAGTCACCTTTATTTATAAAGCGGTTTTAATAATACAGATTGTGTCAAAGCAGCTTTGCAGTATTAAATAGAAAGATAGTGTGTTGATAATGCAAAAGGACAATAGTAAACACTATCAGTTTAAGTCAGTTCATCATTGATTCAGTGATGTCATCATCCAGCTTAGTTCAGTTCAGATAGTATCTGTGCATTTAAGTTGATAATATTGCTGGAAATTAAGTCCAACTAAGCAACCCAGAGGAACTAAAACTCCATTGGTGACAAAAACGAAGGGGAAAAAAAAAAACCTTGAGAGAACCCAGGCTCAGTCAGGGGGCCAGTTTTTCTCTAGCTAGACAAAACCAGCAGTTTAATCCCAGGCTGCAGCAAATTCAAATTGTGCAGAGGACTCATCTGGTTTCCTTGGTCTTGCGTCTATGGCCATCTAGGTGATGCGGTCTTTGCTGGGGATGTCTGGTTAGTGTTAGTCAGGCCAGCAGAGGGTGCTCACCCTGTGGTCTGTGTGGGTCCAAATCCCCCAGTATAGTGATGGGGACACTGCAGTAAAAAAGCACCACCCTTCAGATGAGACTTTAAACCGAGGTCCTGATTCTCTGTAGTCATTAAAAACCCCATGGCAATTCTCATTAAGAGTACGGGTGTATCCCCAGTGTCCTGGCCAAATTCCCTCTACTGTACCATTCACAGAATTGGCTCTTTCACGCTCTCTCCTCTCCGCCTGTAGCTAGTGTGCAGTGAGTGCACTGGCACTGTTGTACTGTGGCTGCCGTCACATCAAACAGGTGGATGCTGCACACTGGTGGTGGGTGAGGAGAGACCACCTCATATGATTGTAAACCGCTTTGGGTGTACAATAATACATAGTACAAGCGCTACATAAATGCCTTATGCACTCATTCATTCATTCAAAACACACTAGCAACTTCCTAGTAACACCTTGAAAACTTTATCTAATTAAACACACCTGATCCATCTAATCATGTTCTTCAGGTTTATTTGAAAACTACATGGTTTGTGTGTTGGAACTTACCTCTGCAGGGCTGCAGCCCTCCCAGAATTGAGTTGGACTACACAGAACACCTTAGCAGCTGCTTAACAATGCCCTATCCACAAGTTTCTGGGGGCTACTGTAAAAAAGAACGTGGGTACAACTTCCAGTGAGGCGGTGGACATAGTATACCAGTGGTATTTTGTGTGCTAATTAGCGAAGAGGCTAAGTGTTTTTTAGACCACTGTTTACTTTGTAAAGATGCACACCTTTATGAGAGATGGTCATGTTGCTGGTCAAGGACCAGCATAAACCAGCAAAGGACCAGCTTAAACCAGCATCAAAACATACCTAACCAGCATCCCAGCATCAAAACACACCTACCAGCATATGCTGTTTTTTTCCACCAGGGTAGCAAGCTAGCAAATGCCTAGCAATGCCCTAGCGTCTTTCTATAACATTCTAGCGACCACCCAATCACACTAGCATGCAAGTAGCCATCTAGCAATGCCCTGGCAACCTCCCAAAACAAGCAACCACCCGAATGCACTAGCAAGCTATAGCAGCTGCCTGGCAATGCTTTAGCAACCTCCAAGAACATTCTGTAAACTATCCAAACACATTATCAAGCAACTGACTAGCAATGCTCTAGAGCAGGGGTGCCCAAATCCGGTCCTGGAGGGCCGATGTCCTGCAGAGTTTAGCTCTAACTTGCCACAACACACCTGCCTGGAAGTTTCTAGCATGCCTAGTAAGAGCTTGATTAGCTGGCTCAGATGTGACTAATTAGGGTTGGAGCTAAACTCTTCAGGACACCGGCCCTCCAGAACCGACTTTGGGCACTACTGCTCTAGAAACCCCCCAGAACACCATAATAAATGGCTTGTTACACCCTAGCAACTACCCAGACACTCTAGAAACCACACAGAACATTCTTACAACCACTTAAACACGCTAACAGAAGACCCTAGAAACTGTCTAGCAATATCCTACCAGCCACCCATAAATCTACACAACAGCAGCACACTAGTGACTACCCAACCACACTCAAAATGTTATATCTGAAGTTTGATAATTGTGATGCAATCCCTATACTGTACCTAAATAATCATGATGCTAAAAAGACTTTTGTCTCTAACAGTGGAGTTGAGAGCACATCATTCAGATTGTGAGTGGATATAACATTATCCCTGTCATAACAGTGTCATTGACATTGCACAAGTGTAGAACGCCTCACAATAGAGCCTGGGTAATTAACTTTCATAACAATTCCAGTTCACAGTTTGTATTATGGAATTGTTTCGCGAAAAGCACAACAAGAGAGAAGATAAAAGAGCCCTACAACAATTGTCCTTTCAAAAATAATCCTTTGTTTTGTATTTGTGTCCAGCATTGATTAATTTCATAAAGTAAATGAGACTGGGCAGTTGTGCGTTATGTGAAGGTGGACTGGAAGCCATTGACTACAGCCACCCCACTGTCTAAATTATCACTTCATACTGCAGAGTGTCGTCCGCTGGTTGATCTAATGGAGTGTTGAGAGCTTAATTAAAACTGAAGATTTATTGGAGTGGACTTCATGTGCATATAAAATATTTGTACTTTCACACGTTCAGATTCAAACGAGAGCTTTCAGGCGATTTCCAACTAGATTGAATTTCAATGGTTCTGAATGATGCTTCAGTGTGTATGTATTTTTGTAGACCAGTCTGGATTCTTTGACAAAAAGCCAGTAGGATTTTGTTTTTTTGTTTTTTTGGCTATTGGATTATTGCAGAAAATAAACTCTGAGACCCCCATGTCATCCAAGATGTTCATTCCAGGATTTTTCTCCATATAGTGGACTTCAATGGGGACCAATGGGTTGAAGGTCCAAATTGTGATTTCAGTGCAGCTTCAAAGGGCTCTACACCCTAGAAATAAGGCTCTAGAAATAAGGGTCTTATCTAGCGAAACAACCAGTCATTTTCTAAAAAAAAAAAAAAAAAAAAAAAAAAAAAAAAAAAAAATTTATATACTTTTTAACCACAATTTTTTTTTAATATTTAATGATATCTGTTATGAAACTTTCATTAGATCATTATACTTATAAACCAAAGGCCAGGTCAATGGAGCCGTGGCCTAGTGTTTCATCTATCTGTGGTGCTCACATGGGAAATTTAGGTTTAAATCTAGCTTGTGTCACATGCTTATTTCATTCCTCCTTCTCGCCCTCAACATTTCCAGGCTTTTCTCTACTGTCCCTGTACTAAACCACCAAAAAAGGTCAAAAAATGAAAGGCCAGTTGAGTGAGAGTTTCTAGTGGTGGCAGCAGCCGGGAGTCTGAGACAGTCTGATTTGGATGGCAGAGTGGGAGGCTTCAAAGGTGGCAGGAGTGCTAGTGGACCCACTCATCCAAGCAGGATCCCTGTCAGCTCTTTAATTACTACTCACCATTTCTTTCACTTACATCTTTTTTTTCTGTATAGAACTCAAATGAGCATACCATGAATTTAATGAGATGAAGGTTTTCAAAATGGGAGAGTGAGCTACATTGGCTGATTATTGAAAGGACGATTTGCCACCTAATGAACCCTGGAGTCTTTACAGAAAGAGCAGAGGAGGGGTGGAGTGCTACTTGATGTTCCAGACCCTCACTTAAAACACAACAGCACAGTGAAGTATAAATGAGAGAGAATGAGTGAGGATGTGTTTTTTTATTACACATGCTCTCTGTGACTGTAGAGGGCACTGGCTCTCATAGGAGGAGGGAAAAAGGAAAGATTTGTTTTTTGTTTTGTACGTGAAATGGTCGTAACCAAAAGTAATTTTAGTGAACTGAGGGTTTCTACCATTTAAAAAACAGCTGGGGACAAAGTACAAAGCATTCAACAAATGCAAGGGCACGGCTTTGGTTTTAACAAAGGGACATTTTAAACTCAACATTTAAATTTAACATGTTAAATTCTGTTATACTCACCCTCATGCCGTTCCAAACCCGCAAGTCCTTTGTTCATCTTTAGAACACAAATTAAAGGTAAACTTCATTTCCAGAACAAAAATTTACAGATAATTTGCTCACCCCCTTGTCATCCAAGATGTTCATGTTTTTCTTTCTTCAGTTGTAAAGAAATTATGTTTTTGATTTCAGGATTTTTCTCCATATAGTGGACTTCTATGGTGCACCCGAGTTTGAACATCCAAATTACAGTTTAAATGCAGCTTCAAAGGGCTATAAACAATTCCAGCCAAGAAAGAAGTGTCTTATCTAGCAAACGGCTGTTTTCTAAAAAAAAAAAAAAAGAAAGAAATGACAATTTATATACTTTTTATCCTTAAATGTTCGTGCATGAACTCCAACTTCAAAATCATTCTACGTTGCTGCAAGAGTATCGACCTAGTGTTTACAAAGTGAACATGCAAAGATCAAACTGCCTTTACAAAAAAAGGTAAAACAGCAATGTAGGACAATTCTGAAGTTGGAGAAGAAAATGAGATTCTTTTTCAACCTACCCTAAATGTCATGAACCAGAATACACAGAGTTCACGCTAAGATAGTCAAGACAAGCATTTGAGGTTAAGAGTATATAAACTGTAATTTTATTTTTATAAAATAACCAATCATTTCTCTAGATAAGACCATTTTTTCTCAGCTGGGATTGTGTAGAACCTTTCGAAGCTGCATTTAAACTGCATTTTGGAAGTTTAAACTCGGGGGCACCATAGAAGTCCATTATATGGAGAAAAACCCTGAAATGTTTTCCTCAAAAAACATAATTTTTTTTATGACTGAAGAGAGAAAGACATGAACATTTTGGATGACAAGGGGGTGAGTAAATTATCTGTAAATTTTTGTTCTGGAAGTGAACTTCTCCTTGAAGATATTTCTTTAAAGAAATCTAAGAGCTTTCTGACCCTGCAAAGACAGCAACGCAACTGACACGTTCAAGGCCCAGAAAGGTAGCAAGGGCATTGTTAAAATAGTCCATGTGACATTAGTGGTTCCACCTTAATTTTATGGAGCTACGGGAATTCTTTTTAAGTGTGAAGAAAACAAAAATAACAACTTTATTCAACAATTTCTTTTCTTCCGTGTCTGTCTCTGGTGCTGTTTTAAGGTTTAAGGTTCATTGCACATTGATATTTAATTTCAATTAATGAAAATTTGTATGCTTTATTTTTAGATAACAATAACAACAGCATAGCATTGAATATATCATCAGAGCTTTGTTACTGAAGCACAAAAGACCATAAAAATAAAAAAGAACGTGCTCGCTCACAGCACTGAAAATGTAATCTTTAATGAGTTAATCCCAATTGTCTCTAGATCAAGCACAAAAGGGAATAATAAATAAAAATTCGCAAAAAGCCTTTAGAAGATGAACTGGTTTGTATAATTGGGCTCCGAGCCTGCTGAACAAGGTGTTAGGTGAGATGCGCACAAAGACAGCGCAGCAGGTGGCACCATAAAAGACACGTCAGTGTACTTGGCAGCTGAGATCTGCTCCTCATCTCCTGTTGGCTTGTGAAACAACTGACAAATGAAGCACGACACTATTGTGTGTTTGTTGGATTTGTATTGTGTTTTTTCTAGCTGTTGATACCGTAGAGATTAGGATTAACATCTGAACAAGATTACACATCAAATGGGGTTTTGGGGGACAGAACAACTGGGATTAAACCACAATCACCAAAGGGACAACATTCATTCAGTAGTGACATAAATATAGAAAATGGCTTGGCACAAATGTGTAGAACACACACACACACACACAAGTCACGTTCAGCACATAATCAAACGATTCTTTGGCGGAAACCAATTTAATGGGTGGATGATTCTTAACGTACCATTTTTTCGCTCAGCACAGGAAATGGTTTCTCTCTTGGGGGTCGATTTTCAGAAAGAAGTAAAAAGCCCGGCTCGAAGAGGTGTGATTTTTACTGCTGCGCTGTTTAGGTTGTGCGTTTTTTTTTTTGTTTTGTTTTTTTATCCAGCTGTGAGAAAACGTGTAGAGCATTACGCATTGGCAGAAAATGTCCGTACTCTCAGATATTCACCCTGGCTGTTGGTCTTTCCAAAAGCTGTGCCTGTTTAATAGAATAATGTGCAAAGAAGAAATAAAAACTTCAACACCATGCTTCATTTGGGAGCTGATAACATTGGTTTTCAGAATGGAGAACTCCCCTATGTTCATGGTGGATTTGATAGATGCATAATGTGTGCCCTCAGGGACTGACTTATCTGCTCGTGTGGCATTGAAGCTGATGGGCTGTGGCTGACTTCACATCACACATAATAGCAGCTCACCCCTGTCATTCAATATGTTTATGTCTGCTGCTCACAATTTCACGAGTCGATCTCAGATCAGAATTGTGTCTTATGTAGTATAGTGATGGCAGCTGCTTCATGAAGCTTTGGAACCTTGAAGTTGTAAAATGGCAGTGAAAGGGGTTTAGGATTTTGAAGCCCAAAAACTACTCCACATAGCTCCGGGGGGTTAATAAAGGCATTCTGAAGTGAATCGATGCATTTGTGTAAGAAAAATATTAATATTTAAAACTTTATAAACCGTAATCTCTAGCTTCAGCTAACTGTCGTACGCATGTTCACGAGAGAGTGGTGTTCCAGCGGATGACGTAGGTGTAGCGTAAGCTCCAGTTAGAAATATGCTAGTCTCACGAGGACTAAGTTTTGTTTACAACAAAGGAAACTAGTCTTCTCTTGGCTTATATCGAAATCCTCCATAGTTTTTCTTCACAAATTCTCATTTTGTACATCTAATTCGTGACCGGTGTTTTGTTTTGCTCTCTGAGTTTCTGCATTTGTCACTTCTCACCGGAATTTGCACTACACCTATTATGTCATTTGCTGGAACGCTACTCTCTCATGAACATGAGTGCAACAGTTAGGAAAGCTAGAGATTGTTTATAGAAAGTAAAATAAAAAAAAAAAAAAGGATATTTTTTTATAGGGCTGTTAAACGGTACCGGGTTCGGTACTTTCGGTACTGAAATTTTAAAAACGTCCGTGTCTGTCAGCGGATCCATCTATATGCAGATGTATTAGGGATCCGCTGACACACCTGGCTTTCAAACACTCCCGTTGTGCTTATTTGTGAGCGCTCGATGAGGAGCGTGAAGCGCTTATCATTGTAGCCAATCACAGTCGTGTCTGTCTGTTGAGCGCGTGAACACTATGGCCAATCAGCGATGTTCAAAAATTGGCTCAACAACGCTCAAATGTGAGCGGGAAATGGACATTTTTTAAAAATTTCAGCACCGAAAGTACCGAACCCGGTACCGTTTGACAGCCCTATTTTTTTACATAAATGCATCGATTCACCTCAGAAGGCCTTTAATAACCCTGTGGAGCACTTTTTATGATGGATGGATGCACTTTTTGGGCTTCAAAATCCAGACCCCCATTCACTGCCATTAAAATGCACTGGAAGAGCCAGAACATTTTTTTTAGTATAACTCTGATTTTATTTATCTGAAAGAAGAAAGTTGTATACACCTAGGATGGCTAGAGGCTGAGTAAATCATGAGGTAATTTTCATTTTTGGGTAAACTATCTCTTTAACTCATGAAAGAGGAATGAATTGAGTGCATAAATGAAGCTACTACATACAAAAATATACCGGTGTTCAAGTGCTTTAAGGCGTTTAAATACATATAGAAAAAAATACTTTATTTAGCAAGCCTGTAATCACCTCAATCAATGATTTAAAAAAGCATTTTTTTTGCAAATCCAGGTAATTTACCCTAGAAATCTTATGTTTTTTCTTATGCTTGTTTAGAATCACCTGTTGCATGTGCTCACCAGGTTTTAAGTTTTGGAGTTTTCCTTTAGGTTTTATAGGATTTTGGGTAAATATGGACAGGCCCCTTTTCTAAACGTCCATTATAGCTTCCCAATGGGTAAATTTCAGCATTTTTTGATAATTATTGACCTAGAGAGTCCAGGTAATTGTACTGCAATGTTTTTTTTCCAGATTGAGCGAAAAACCTATCACTAGTCTGCAAAAGTAGGTTTTTACATCTTTTCAATCATTGAACAAATGATTTGATTGACAGCAGTGGTTCTAGAGGCAAAGTTGTTCGGAATGAGGAGTTCTGTCATATGATACAAATATTGTGTATATAAAAAAAAAACGTAATGGACAATCATTTACTCCTTTAAAAATATTTCTTTCAAATTTCTCACAGACCTTTGGGGCCATGAGTGAAACATGCCCACCGAGTTTCTTTCCGATCGTCCTCCTTCAACCTTGTCTAACAGGTGCTCAGACTTTATCTTTTTGAGATACACAGGTGTCTGTGCACAGCGATTTTCATGTTGACAGGACAAATGGTTACGTAGTTATGGCCATTTTTATGTTTTTTTTCCCTTTTATAGCACCACCAAGTGGCCAAGCTACACAATTTTTTCCTGTGACCTCAGATTGAGCTCTTACATACAGTGGGTACGGAAAGTATTCAGACCCCCTTAAATTTTTCACTCTTTGTTATATTGCAGCCATTTGCTAAAATCATTAAAGTTCATTTTTTTTCCTCATTAATGTACACACAGTACCCCATATTGACAGAAAAACACAGAATTGTTGACATTTTTGCAGATTTATTAAAAAAGAAAAACTGAAATATCACATGGTCCTAAGTATTCAGACCTTTTGCTGTGACACTCATATATTTAACTCAGGTGCTGTCCATTTCTTCTGATCATCCTTGAGATGGTTCTACACCTTCATTTGAGTCCAGCTGTGTTTGATTATACTGACTGGACTTGATTAAGAAAGCCACACACCTGTCTATATAAGACCTTACAGCTTAACTTAATTTTAGCAAATGGCTGCAATATAACAAAGAGTGAAAAATTTAAGGGGGTCTGAATACTTTCCGTACCCACTGTAAGTGTTCTGAGTTTGGTGAAGATACCTCATTCCGTTCAGGAGTTGTAGGCCCTGCCCCTTTTAAACGTTTTGGCGTCCCTTTGCGACGGGGAGTTGAAAGTTAAACTTTTTTTTATAATTATTGATATTCGCTCTAGAGAATCTTTCTGCCCTGTTTTGGTTGTGATCAGCCGAAAAACCTAGGAGTAGTTAGAAAAAAGTAGGTTTTTCAAAAAATCCAAAATACCCGAAAATTTCCCCAAGCTCATGATCAAATCTGCATTTTGTGTGGCATGAGCCAAGGATTTCAACAACATAAGACACTTGAGCCTGCGACTGACAGTTTAGGAGTTATGAGCGATTTCATACTTTTGATTGCTTTAGTGCCCCTGTCAGGCTGATTAGGGTGAGCCTTGGTGACGTTGACGGTGGTGTGAATACTATCCCTCCAAGTTTCAGGTCTCTACGACTTACGGTTTGATCTACGTGTTTTTACAGTTTTTCATGGAGATGGCTGATCATCTGTAGCTACTGTTCATAGCTCTTGTGGCAGAAAATGAGAAAAGCAACTAGCTCAATTGATTCAAAAGCTTCGTTTCTCATACTGTAGCATTTCCTAATCTCTAATACAGCATTTATACAGTAGGTTACGTGCTAAAATTGTACTATGAATGCTAACGATGGCGTAAGTGTAATTCAAAGCGAGCTTTTTTCCCAAGCGTTGCGCGATTCCTCAGATGTGCTGGCTGAAACGCATGTGGCTGCTCACTAAATCTTTTTGTGCATAGCCAAGCTACGACTCCTTTCAACCACACAGCAGTTGTTTTCCTTATTTTCAGGCCCTCCATCACAGCATGTAAAATCTGTCCTGATTACTCTGTCCACAGGCTGAGTGAACGTCCCCACGAATGGTCCCCAAGTGAATGAGGTTGTGCAATACAGAAGGGCTTTCACTCTGCTGCTGAGTGCACTCTGACAAGATTGCTGTCAAATCCTAGGGATGGACAAGAGTTATTGAGTGTCACGTGACAGTAATGGGAAGGCGGGGTGTGGAATATAGGGGTGAAGAGAATTGTTGGTTCATACCGAACCCAACCATGACTGAAGTAATGATGTGATATTCTCTCTTAGTGTTGGGTTGGAGTCGTTACAATGTCTTTTTCAAATTACAGGATCCAAATGTTCCTACTTCAGTTTTGCATTATTTAAAAATAATGCATTGTCACACAGAGACCCTGAACTGCAAAGTGAAAAATGCATGCTTCCTAAGTCTAAAAATCTTTATTAATGTTTTTTTGGTAGCACTTTAGTATATAGGGAACAATTCTCACTATTAACTAGTTGCTTAGTAGCATGTCTGTTATTAACATATTGGCTGTTTATTAGAAAGCACACATTCTGCATGACCGTATTCCACATCCATAATCCTTCCCAATATCTACTTAACAATAAGCAGAAAATTAGGAGTTTATTAAGGCAAACGTTATAGTTAATGATTTGTTCGTGGTGAGAACTGGACCTTAAAATAAAGTGTGACCGTTTTTTTTCCTGTATAAAAAATGTCTAATTTTCTTTCCAAGAATTCATTGCATTGTTTTGTTTTAATCTGTAGGCCTTTTTTTTTTTTTTTTTTTTTTTAATTGTAGTATTCATTTATAAATCAGCTGATGAAGTAACATTGTGTAAGCATTAGATTTCATGCTTAATGTTAGTGGCATCTGGTGGTTTAGTTTGGTACCACATGCTACAGTTGGCTAGCCAAAAAATTTACAAATAATTTCAGAGAAAAAAAAAAAAAAAGTTTGAAAAAAGAAATGTAGAGACAAAACAATTTAGAATGTATTTTTATTCATGCATTTTGATATTATTTTACCTTCTGATTTTTTTTGCAGTCCAGGGTTTCCATTGAGCGTGAAATAAAATTTAAAAATTAATTTTATTTGTTTTTCTCTCCTTTTCTTTAACGACAGCAGCATTTTGTGCGGACTGAAACCTGATGATCCATGTACATATTTAAAATAATCACTTTGCTAAATGGGGTATTATTTTATCATTTCATCTGAAATATACAAAAAAAAAGTATTATTATTAGTATTATTCACCTTTTAACAAATGAACAGCAAACATCTTTGAGATAAAATGCTACAGGCAATATTTCACAAATTAATGATCCAAAGAGCATCTTGTGCTTCAATGGAGGCGAGAAAATTTGACCTTGTGTGCAAATGAGTTTACATGCTCAATATCACAAATGTGTTAAATATTTCTTATTCACTTTATGTCATAATATATCTTTGTATGAAATGTTTCAAAAACCCAAACATCTGTTTATTTCCAGGTTTAATTTAAAAATTTGATACACGTTGTTAAGCTGTTTCCATCCTCTCTGCATATGGAGTCGGATGTGATCATTCCACAGGAATTGAGTGCTCTCTTGTGGTATTAACAGAAACTGACCCCGCTCAGCATGCAACAGTGTTTCTGGCAGCCTTTTGTCATATTGTCATAATGAAAGGACCAGTGTTTTGTAAAGAAATCAGGGGGAGACATTAGATGAATATATTTACACCGTATACCACAGGCAACATTCAGAAAGCTAAAAGAGTTGAGAACAAAAGCACAGAGACCAGTACAAAAAAAACAATCTCTCTAGGTGCCAATCAAGTGCTTTCTCTCAGCATGTCCAATTCTAGAGCTGCCCGTTCTCTCGCCTGTATCATGAGACCTGGCTTTCTTCTCTTTCTTCTCCAAGCTGACACAGCAGCTCTCACAATTTGAGCAATAATCAAGTGTTTTCGTGCTCCGCACGGAGCCGTCTCATCCTGGTCCACCTTAACATGAGTTTTCTCTCTCTCAGTGACATCTATTCTTATCTGTTCTTTTCTCATTACCTGCTTCTGTTTTTCCACAGTAATCTCAGCCTATCTGCGTATCATGTGTCGTTGCTATCACGCAATCTCCTTTCAGCGCTCTCCCTATTTTGCCTCTCTTTAGCAGTCGTGGCCCGACTTGCTCAATTTCACCCACGTACACTTTCTCTCTCTCACAGACGCGCCCGCTAATCTTATTTTCATCTCCAATCATTAACACGCTCTACAGTCTTTCTCGCCTCTGCACACCCTCATTTATCTCTCTCCATTTTATTGTTTTTCTCCATCCAGCGCCACCTTTGCTTTCCATCACGGCGAAGTAAGTTTAGCAGGTAAATCAGCCGTCACCGTTGAGTAGGCCTGGCGATTGCCCATGAGTGCTTTCTGTGAAATGATTCCCGCCCCTGACCTGAAGGACTGCTGTTCGGCTCTTGGGGGGGTTGTGTAAATTACAAATGTGAACTAAGGACAAACTGTGCAGCACCATAAACAGATCATTAAATACTTAACTGATTTAAATATTTTATTTGAAGGAGTAGAACCCTCCTGCTGGGGCAACTGTGATTGTAATCAGCCTGAGCAGCCATAAAACATTCAGATGAAGCACAATAGCAAGGAACTGTAAATACGGTACCTAAAGGCTGTGATGCACTACGCCGACCTTCGGCTGAAGTCGGTCATTGTTGATTGGCTGTTCAGTCTTACGCTGTGTTTCCCAATGCTGTTCCTATAGGCACACCAACACTACCACTTTGTCCCAATTCATAGGCCACACATAGGCCTTCAAAGACCAATTGCATCATCATTCAAATTTGGCCTTGATAAGTGTTTTTCATTTCTTGGGCAATGAATGGATACTACTAATGGATTCTTTGCAGTCTAGACTATCCTGAGATACATTATGCACCAATGACAACAGGATTTTTTAAGGCTACATCTATGCTCTCTGTCCACATTAGCACTTTCAAGCATTTTCCAAAAGTTTCTCATTGACACTGAAATGTTTCAAACTGTTAAATTCTCCTTACTGTGCATGTGTAAAACCTCGTAAAAGCTCACCCTGATAGCACACATACTTTACAGAAACATCTTTTTGACATCTGCATTTACATCTGAAAGACATTTTTTAGTGTTTGCTCATCTGCAATATGTCTATAGGACATTTCCTATCAGATGTCAAATAGACGTTTATTACATGTCTTTAAGATGTTTATGATTTAGAATGTGTGTAAACTGACATCTTTCAGATGTTTGTACACAGCAGATGCTTTCCAGATTAAGTGATCTTTAACATAACTTGCAGACATGTCCTATCGGGGCGGAACAGACATTTTAAGTTTTCATGCAATTCTTTTGGCAGAAATATCTCATAATTCACTGAGGCATCCAGGTCGCACTCATTTACCATCATATGTTTGATGTAAAACGCAGTTGCCCTCATGTTTTGCCGCAGGACAGAAATTGAGAGAAAATGTTCTGTCATCTTTGCAGGACTGTAATATTAAGAATGTGCAAAGAACTTATCTGTAGCAACAGTGAAAGTGAAGAGCACATAACAGGCACAAAACCGGTATAAACACAGATATCTATTGCTACAATAGAGGGTATGCATGTGACATCACCGTCAGCTGGAGTGAATGCGGTTCCGCCCACTGAGTGGCAAAAAGACTGAATGGCTGCTCTGGTTTACAGCGTGAATGCTGTGACAACACAAAACACATCTAAAACGAGAAAGAGCTTTGCTTTTGACTGTACTGAGGTAAAATTTTTACAAACTGCTGAAAGCTACAGACAAGAGAAGCAAATGGATCTCTGCAATTAAAAGAAACAAATGGACTCCAGGCAGCGAAACACAAATTTGCAGTTATCATTCTATGTTAATATGTTGAATTTTGCAGTAAAATTATGTCACCTATACTCTTATATATCGTATTGACAACTCATCAGTTGAATATTTTCCCTCTTCTGCATAACTGGATGTTTTTAAATATTAACACTCAAAAAACTAATATGGACAATATGGCGATATACAGTGCCCCTTAATTTTTTTTATGTTTTTTGTTGCTGCCGTATGTTAAACTTCTTTAAATTCTTTTTTTTCCACATCAAACTTTACTCCATATATCATAATGACAAAGCAAAAAAAAAAAAAAAAAGAAAGAAAATAGGTTTTTAACATCTTTGCAAATTAAAAAAAATAAACGTAAATGATTCTATTGCATAAGTATTCATAATTAATAATACAAATATACAATTGTAAGAAAAACCATTTAAGTTGACATATCTTACTAAGATGTGCTTTTTACACATAGTTTATACTATTTATTATGTGCATAAATGGACCAAGGTGTGCATATTTAGGGTACATTTACACAACAAAAATTGTACTACAAACAGAAGGGAGGGAGGAGGTGAGCAGGTGAATCTCATTATCATTTCTCCGTATCTCATTATCATTTAAAGGGACATGCACATAAACGGGTCGCTGTAAACAGAGCTGTTTTTGCCAAGGTAAAAAGGGTGTTATTTTACACAACCATTGAGGAATTTTAACTAAAGAATGTTGCAGACATTTTATGAAGACCCTAAAGAAACATACCAACTTGTGGAAAATGGGCATCACCTTTAATGGCAGCTGTCATAGTTGCTAGGAGACAAGGTCGGTCTTCCATAGGCTAGACCGTCACATTTAACAACATTCTGTTCAATCTTTGCAGTCTCTGAAGGTGTGGCATTTGAAGTCTCCATCCTTGAAAGCTCTGGTCTGAATTGGGATACAGCTTACACATTTTCAACCTTTTCTTAATCAATACATACTTGAATCAACTCTACGGCTCATTAGTAGAGACTCCAAAACATGATTTAGATGGGTTAAACAGAAGAGACATCCAAAATATGCACTGGTGGTGTAAATCATTCACCCAACCAATTAATTCAACAAAATTTAGTTGATTCTCCTTTGGGTTTGTTCATTTGGAACCATTTTATTTGATGGAGCACAATATACTATTTGCAATATTGTATTTAAAATGTAAATTATTTAATATTAACTAGTTGTCTATTGAACTGTTGCCTAAAAGCAAAATCATACTCACAAATGCTGTGGCTGTAGAAATTACACCTGTCAGTTAAAAGACCCAAAAGCCTTTGACACTACGTCCAAAATGCATAGCACTTATGGTGTAAAATGGCCAAAAAAAAAAAAAAAAAAGAAGATGCGACACAGTAGCCTAAGAAGGCCATCTGGTGCATATGGCCAATTAAAAAGCAGCTCAGGCAGAATGCAAAAACGGGTCCCGTTTGAGCAACCCTTAAGGTTTCATTTACACTGCATATAAATGCAACTTGGTTTTCCAATATCTATGCCATTTTGGAAAGTGATGCAATCAGACCCATTTGTTCAGACAGCATAGTCAATATCTATTGTATCTACTTTGGTTGCTATAGTGATGATGTAATCATCAGCAGGATGTCAAGAGACTTTCTCATGCAACAACTGAGAGTAGCTGTCAGAGACGACAGATAACTGGAAATTTTGCTTCTGCTCACGCCTGTCAGGACATCTCGCTGTTCAGCCCACAGTGCTAAACTCACAATGTTCTCACAGAATTCGGGACATTTAGATAGTAATTCACAAAAAATACATTTTTATGTTATTGTAACATTTATATAGTTTAATATAGTAACTATATAATTCACTATATTAATATAGTTTAATTGTAATATTTATGTTGTATTATATTATATAATTAATATATTATGTTAAATTAATACTTTAAAATTGTGCATATTTTTTTCAGTGAGTTCATGGCAATTTTTAAAACCTTAAAAAAAATAAATTACACTTGAGGTATTGTCTTTAGGGTGTTCTCAAACGTACACAAACAAAACCAAATTAAACCCTGTGACTCGTGATGATACACTGATGTCCTAAGACACGAAACGATCGGTTTGTGCGAGAAACTAAACAGTATTTATATCATTTTTTACCTCTGATTCACCGCTATGTTCTCAAATTCATTTTTTTATGGATTCCTTTTTTCAGTTTTAATTTTTCTAGACTCTGTTTTAATGGTTAAATTAAATAGCATTAATCAAAAATGTGTGTGTGTTTAAATAATACTTTTATTACAATAAGTTATGTATTTCTGTCACAATTTCTTCAAGTTATACCCAAACTTTTATTTTGGCGAGTTGCTGTAAAGACCTTTAAGTTTCTGATTGTATATGATATAACTAGTTTTTCTCAACAGAAACGGTAAAATGCTCATATAGTGACTCTCAGAGCAGTTCTAGAAATTATGTTTATGTGTTTATGTACTCAGCAGCAGAGGCTGAAAACACAGCAAGCGTCACATGCGCTTCAGTATGTGCCATTCATTCACACAGAGACACGCAGAATTTATGTTTAAAAAGTATTTTTGCAGCTTAAATGGATAGTTCAAAAGCCCAAAAATGAAAGAAACTGAACAGTATTTATATCATTTTTTACCTATGAATCATCGCTATGTCCTACTGTCCTGAGCACATGCAGCATCTGGCGTGTGATGTGTACACGCTCTGGCGTAGTTTTTGCAAGCGCCGGAAGCGATTTCTGTGCAAAGTATAAAACAATGAGTGACGTATAAGCACAGATTGCTTCCGGCGCTTGCAATAGGACATAGCGGTGAATCAGAGGTACAAAATGATATAAATACTGTTCAGTTTCTCGCACAAAGGATCATTTCGCGTCCTAGGACGTCAGTATATCATCACAAGTCGCAGGGTTTAATTTGGTTTTGTTTGTGTATGTTTTTTTTTTACTCTCAAAGATTTGGTAGCCATTGACTGCCATTATATGACGGATAGACTGCAACAGTTTGAGTTCAAAATCTTTGTTTGTGTTCTACTGAAGAAACAAAGTCACCTACATCTTTGATGCCCTGGGGGTCAGCAGATAAACATCATATTTTCATTTTCCTTTAATATTCACAGACGTGAGTTTTAATTTAAGTGTACCCTGCTGAGAAAATGGTTATGGTTAAGTATATTTTGAAGAATGGCAGTTGGTTTGAGCTGGTTTAAGCTGGTCCTTAACTGGTCCTGAGCTGGTTATAATCTGGATATGAGCCGGTCCCCCCCAGCAAATGACCATCTTATAACCAGCTCAGGACATGCTTAAACCAGCTCAAACCAGCTAGCATCCTTCAAAACATGCTGTTTTTTAATAGGGTACAGATCTAGTTTTGATTTATTCCAAAATTTGGCAAATGCTGTGTATTTCGCGTTATATTTTCCACATTGCGGAAACCATAGGGCCCTGTTGGCTCAGCACTTGACTATTTAATGCTTTTTCTGCCACATTAATGTAATGTCTTTGAATTATCTTCATTTTGTGAATTTTCTCAGAAAATATTTCAAGAGTTCAGATGCAAAAGCCTCTAAATCCATCTGACGTATTTCTTTAAAATGAGCATTTCTTTCTGGCTACTTTGTATAGGTTTCTATGTAAGTGCTGGTACTTCTTATTGGACTGAGGCTGGAATTTAGCAAGTTTGAAGTAAAAGTATTTGATGGACATATACTATGTGTCAGGAGCATTCACTCAGTATCATTATCTCATTTTTGACCGAGATGGCTTTTAGCTGGTTTTGCATCTGAACTTTTCATTTATTTTTGAGATTGAAAGATTTTTAATTAATTAGAAGCCCTAGTAATTATAGCATCTTGCGCCTTACATGTCATAATTGTTATACTCATCCTTAACACCACATTACTGTCTGCAGCTTCTCAGAAACACTTGTGACATCCAGCAGCTTTGACGGCAATCACATAAAAGGGCCCTCATCAGTGACAGCCCTTCTATATCCCACAACCACTCTTCACTTTTGTTCCCAGGGACATTTAATCACTTTGCGGATATGAAGGGCCAATGAATATCACACTCCAAACAAGAGAAATGGAGTTTAATCTATAGACAATGATTGTGACTTCGCAAGCTGTTCGTGGAGCTCTGACTTACCGTGGCTTGCGGCTTGTTTCAACCAGATGAGGTCTTTATTTCCCATCGTCGTTCAAGGACAACTGGATGGAGAGGGGTCAAAATCCATTATCATCCCTTGTATTATTGCTCATGCTTTGGGTTACAGATTTTACCAAACACCTCAGTATTAAACTTTGACATGCAACTCATCATTTACACTACAGGAATGAAGGATACCTCAAATCCTAGCTGGGTCAGTAGGAGGTGTGCTTTTCATCTCCTTGAAGATAAAATGGGCAAAATATCTCACAGGCTTAGACTGAAGGAGAGACCTGAGGACTTCTATAGAAACTCCTTTAACAGCAACCACTCTGGCAATGTCTTATTTCACCACTTTAACATTACACAGGCAAGCATCACTCCCATTTTCTTCTGAAAATATTGCAAACCTAGAGTGATCATAGTATTTTATATCTATCACCCAGAGAAAGCATTTCACAAACACCTGACATCTTGACCTGAATTTGAGGCTATTCTCTCCCCGTCTAGATTTTGCTGTTGCTGGAAGGAGTTTGACATATTAACAATGAGCAGTTCAGTGATGCCGTCAGAGTCGTTCTTGAGCTGATGCAGATGCTCCAATATCGTCAAGCATGTTTCAAAAATGATCGGGTGCTGCACTGACAACAGTATATACACTACTGTGCAAAAGTCTTAGGCCATTAGTATTTTCACTGAGAAAAAAATGGTTTTAAGTCGGTTATTTCTATCATTTGCTGTAGTGTGTCAGTTGGAAATACCAGTTTACATTTCCAAACATTCCTTTGCCATTACTTAATCCAGTGAGATTATTGTATGTACAAGGAGTCTGACAATCTGACAATCCACACAGAGATCTGATCTCACCATCATTCAGTCTGTCTGGAACCACAAGAAGAAACAGAAAAAACTGAGACTGGCTAAATCCAGAAGTACTGTGGCAAGATGCTTAAAAAATATCCCTGCAAAGGCACAGTACAGTGTAAAACTTCTAATAACTAAATCAAATCAACATTTAGTGTGATCACCCTTTTAAAACAGTTTAAAACAGCTTTTGTCCTTGGTACACTTGCGCATAGTTTTTTCAGGCAGCTTTTGAGGTAGGTTTCATTAAGCAGCTTTGAGACATTACCACAGCTGCCAAGAAGAACATGCTGAACAGCAAGAGATCTGTGCCAGGTCTGTGTAACAGAACCAACCCAAAGGCCATTCAGAAATTTCCCAAAACAATCCCAGTGACCTTTTCCAAATCAAAACTCACATATGCCATTTTCATACCTAAAATACACATTTTGCAGTCACTGTTAAGCGTTATATGCAGTTTCAGCTAGCAGTAATCATAAACAGTCTGTTTTCATAAAAGAGCTCTAAAGGCACTCGATCCTAAAAAAAAACATAATCGACCGCAGTTTAATCATTGGTAGAATGTAAAATATTTTCATAGGCATTTCAGTGAATTACAATTTATTCAATGTCAAATCTTCAACTGCAGAGAGAAAAAAAATCAACCCACGGCAACAGTTTACAAGTAGCCAAATTCTGCAGGAAAACTGTGAACTTGGCAGCATTGGGAAGAAAATGTATAAAAGTAGTGGTGAAAGATAAACAATTGCCTTACGAATTGGATCTTTCAAAATCAGAATAAACAAAATATTGGATTGATGATTCCAGTGACAGGTGCAAAGAGAGAGTAGCGATGCTTAGTGATGGAACCTGTGAGGATGCTAACATGCTTTATAGCCTTTCCGGCCATATAAAGAATGCAATTAGTCCAGATAGTGTATATAAGAGTAGTTAAAACTGCGGCACTGTGGTGATAAGTTTGTGTGCTTAGTACACCTTAAAAAATGATGGGTTAAAAACAACCCAACTTGGGTTAATTGGCAACCAAGTGCTGGGAAAACATTGGACAGAACACATGCTGGGTTTTTGCCTTTATTACAACAGGACGGATCAGAACAGACAGGAACTGAAGTGGCAGAGAGATAGGGGTGTGATTGGGAAAGGTCCTCGAGTCAGGATTCGAACACGGGGCGCCCATAGCAGAATGGCGCTGTATGTCAGCACCAGTGTTGGACAAGTTACTGATTACTCCTTTTCAAAGTAATCAAATTACTGTTCTGATTACTTTATTTCAAAAGTAATTAGTTACATTAATAGTTACATTACTTTTTTTCTGTACATCCACGAAATTTACGTAAAATATTAAGTTTGTGTGTTGCCTAACATCCCACCATAAAGGCTCCCGATAAAATATTTGTTATTAAAGCATCAACATTCACTGTTATTTTTACTAAAAGTAATAGGCTGCGGTGTGTGTGGTTGCAGAATGCTCGGCATTTCGAGCGGTGGATTCTCTGATTGCCCAATGCATTCCAGAAATCAACATTGTTTAACGCTGCAAACACGTGTTATAAATAGAAACTCTGCCTATGCTTGCGCCTGTTAATCATTTTTGTTTTATTGTTTTATGTTTAGATATTTCTATTTTGCGGGAGTCCCGCGCCACTCTGTTGCGTCGAGTCCAGTGCCAGTGGATTAGAGACCCGCACTCCCGCTGGACTCGACGCAACAGAGAGCAGCGCAAAACTTGGGGACAAAACTTGATGGGCGAATGCGGGTGCAGGCGCGGGCGCGGGCGGGCAGAGAAACATGTGAAGGCAATAGAAGTTGATGCGTTGCCCTCCGTACCTGGTACATTCTCAAGAAGTTTTAATGTGCCGTGCTGCCTTTTCAGGTGTTTTAAATTGGATATGGAGTTTTTCACGGTTGAAAAGGTTTTCTTCCCCTCTAATTGACAACGCACGATAATGTTCTTGCCTTTGACAGAAATAAACTCAAAGTAATGACTGCATTTCCAGCCACAGAACGCGTACTTTCCACTCTCCATGCTGTTTTTTTTTCATTGGTAGAATCCACCTCACAGGCGCTTACCAGTCAAAGTAGGTCTCAGGTAGAGGATGTCGTGTGTGCTATCCAACACCCTTTTTACGATCTGGATGATAAAACACATTCTGTCGGCAATGATGTAACGCAGCGGTAACGAATTATATCAACTTGTGGATAATGGGCATCCGATGACACCTTTAAAATGACTTCTTCATAAGGTGGCAGTGGCACATTCCACAACCTGTCGTTTTGGCAGACTGGCTTTGTTATAAGCTGTTTTTAGACTAACGAGAAAGTTTTGAGTTCTGAAACTGTATGTTTATATAGTACAATGACCTCTTACATGTCAAAAGATCAAGGGAATTTAGGTTTCTCAGTTCATGACCTCTTTAAAGAGTTTACTTTAAAGAGTATACTTTGACACAGCATATAATAGCCAGTTGTTAGTAGCAATGAATCTGTTGTCTCTAAACAAAATAGATGTTCTTATATTTTCTTGTCTCCAAAATCTCCAGTCAAAAGAAAGAAAGAAAGACAGAAAGAAAGAAAGAAAATCTGAATGAAGGTGGCCCATATTCTTGTCTTGTATAGCTCTTCACTGCACACCTGGATGTTCATACTGGCAAAGAATCATTCTTGGCGAGACCTTGTCATTTCAAGAGACAGCTTAACCATCTCACCCACACAGAAAGCCAAGAACCATAGTGTCACATTTGACAGCAACCTGTCATTTGCACCCTACATAGGCTAATAACCACAGTCAAAATATGCAAAACAGCCCATTTCTTACCAGATACACTACTGGTCTGCCTTCACCTTGACTACTGCATTTCAGGTCTTTGCAGCTCATCTTGAATTCTGCAGCCCACCTGATTTTCAACCTCCTCCAGCACTCCTACCTCACACCTCTGCTATGCTCCCTCCGTGGCCTTCCTATTTCTGCTAGAATCAACTTCACAACACCTCTTCCTATCATACAAGGCAATCAGCAGTCAAGAAATCTCCTAAATTCTATCCATGCTGACGCCTACGACTTCTCCACTCCAACTGACCAACATGGCAACTCCTTTTCACACTCTCACTTTGTAGTACCAAAGGCACCATTAGGTTGTATTATATATGTATTATCCTAGTGAAAAAAAGAATTATGCTTAATTATATTCAGGGTTATTATAAACTACCAAAAGCTAGTTGCAAAAGCAAACAAAATTTTTACTTAGTTTAACACTGTTTTAGATATTTTAAAGTTTCTAGTTTTGCATAATCTTGACTTGAAATGATTGCAATTTGTACACCTTGTCAAACTATTACTGTTGACAAGAAAATGTTGTGTAATATGAGCAGTATGGCATTTGTGGCACTATGACATTTGTGTAGTGAATCTCATATATTTTTTCTTTATTAGTAAGAAATGTGCCCTAATGTGACCTTTTATTCAGTTGCATTAACCCGCATTAAACTGAAATGCAGTTGCATGCATTCTGCTGGAAAAACATCCATCACAAACTTTCAGAGAAGAGATGTTTATTGTGCTTCAGCCCGTGTCCTTCAGCACTGAAGCCGCTAAAGGTCACGCAGAAGTCATGCCTGGAGACAGCTTAATTGGAAATCAAACACAGACCGTGAGAAAGGCAGAAAGAAAGAAGGCAACAGATGTTAAAGGAGGGAAAGGGGACATGAGTCAAAGAAACAGGTATAAGGAAAAAGCAGAGAGTGAAAACTCTCAAGACCAATATTGATTTACGCTGAAAAGAGAAATGAGGCCAGCAATGGGTGTGGTGGCGAGAGAGAGCGTGATAAATAAAAGATTAAATGTCCTGACATTGGGTTGGACAGAAATCAATGGAAATAATAATGTTACAATGCACATTTTCATTAGTCTGGGGAGAGACTGAAGGCGGTCCGCATGTCTAATGTATCAGTCAAAGCGAGCAGGTCTGCGCTTACTCGCTTATTTGTTTTATGAATATGATTTTCGGCACACTTCAGTGCAGATTATATCACAGGGAAGATTTTAGGTTTTCGCTCTGGCATACTGTCTACTTAAGCCAATGCATTGTAAATAAATAATCATGCATCCTGTTTTAACATTCAGAGTTGGATTATGGGTCAGGACAGTGCACCTCGAACTGTCAGGGGCCTCTAAAGCTGGCCTAGATAAAGATGTGTATGTGCATTTGAAGTGTACTTCAAATCTTAGTATATTTAAAAAAATATATACAAGTCTGTATTTGCAGATAATATCATCATAATGAAATGAAAGGTCACTCAGTGAAGAAAGTACTCTTAACACACTTAAAGTGATAGTTTGCACAAAAAATAAGACATTTTGTCATCATTTTTTATTCACCCTCAAGTTGTTCCAAAACTATGAATTTCTTTCCTATGCTTAAAGCAGAAAAAATATAGTTTGAAGAATGTTGGTAACCAAACAGCTGCTGGTAACCATTGACTTCCATAGGATGGAAAAAAAAAAAATGGTATTGAGTCAGTCCGCTTGTTAAATCTGACGTCACGCTTTCGTGTCCAAACGTTCTATCAGATACCACGAGAAAACAGCAAAAGGTGCTAATATAGACTCACAATGTGATATAATACTACCAAAAAAAATGTTAATCTTAACCAATAACTCCATACCGAAATCCCAGGTAGACAATGAAAAATATCTAAAAATGATTTGTGTTTGGGATGCTGTGAGCATGCAGACTGTAGTGTACACCGTAAGCTTGACAACATTTAGCTTAAAGTTTTATATGAATAAACAATGCTCATAAATGGCTGCTGAGATAGTATTCTCAAGTGAAACAAGTTGAAGCTTGGACCCGGAAACAGCATTTCTTACATCACCACTTAACAAGCGGATGGCTACCATCTTTTTGGTTACCAACATTATTCATAATATTGTCTTTTGCATTCAACAGAAGAAAGAAACTGCTAACTGTTTTGAATAGCTTGAGGGTGACTAAATGATGACAAAAACTGACTTTTTTCTCAGGATTGCGTGAAATAAACTCACAATTGCGAGTTATATAGTAAGAACAACATATAACATATAAACATATAAACATATAAAGTCGCAATTCTGAGAAATAAAGTCGCAATTCTAAAAAATAAAGTCAGAATTGTGAGATATTAACACCGTTTTTTTCTCAGAATTCAATTTATATCTCTTTGAGTTCTTATAGACTCACAATTGCAAGAAAAAAGTCAGACTTGCACAAAACAGACTCGCAAATGCAAGAAAAAAAGCAATTCTAACTTTATGTGTTGCAGTTGTAAGTTTATATCACGCATTTCTGACTTTATTTCTTAGAACTGCAGACCTGTTTCTCAGAATTGTGAGTTTGTATCACAATTCTGAGGAAAAAAGCAATTCTAACTTTATTTGTTGCAATTGTAAATTTATATCAGGCAATTCTGAGAAAAGTCAGAAGTGCGTGATGCAAACTTGCAACTGCAGGAAAAAAAGCAATTTTAACTTTACTTGTCACAACTGTGAGTTTATTTCACGCAATTCTAAGAAGAAAGTCAGAATTGTGACTTTGTATCTCGCAATTCTAACTTTTTTTTTCCTCAGAACTGCGTAAAATAAACTTGCAATTGCAAGTTATAAAATAAGAATAGCAAGATATAAAGTCACAATTCTGAGAAATAAAGTCAGAATTGCGAATCATTAACTTACTTTTTTCCTCAGAACTGCGAATTTATATCTCTGAGTTCTTAAGTCATAACTGTGAGATAAACTCACAATTGTGAGAAAAGATACAAATTTGCAACTGCAAGAAAAAAAACAGTTTTAACTTTGTCACAATTGTGACTTTATATCTCGCAATTCTGACTTTATTTCTTAGAACTGCAGACCTGTTTCTCAGAATTGTGAGTTTGTATCACACAATTCTCAGGAATAAATCAATTCTAACTTTATTTGTTGCAGTTGTAAGTTTATATCATGCAATTCTGAGAAAAGTCAGAAGTGCGTGATGCAAACTTGCAACTGCAAGAAAAAAAGCAATTTTAACTTTACTTGTCACAACTGTGAGTTTATTTCACGCAATTCTAAGAAGAAAGTCAGAATTGTGAGAAGGTCTGCAGAAGGTCTGCAGTTCTTTTGATACAAATCATTCAGTTCTTTTGATACAAATCATTATCTTTTTTTATTTTTTATTCAGTGGCGGAAATGGGCTTCCATAACACACTACTGTAATGTTAATATATTTTGAATGTAATAAATTGCAACTTAATCTTTACAAATGTGAAATACAGATGTATTTAAATACATGAAATATAAGTTAAAAAAATAGCATTAAAGAATATTTTAGTTTAGCGTAAAATCTAGTCAGTAACTTCAGCAGTATTTCAAAGACAATGTTAGTAATTATGAAATTACATATAAAGCTGCACTCAAGTCTTGCTTCATTAGGTCAAAAAGCACTCTTCAACTAAATGCATTAAGTATAAATAAAACAATAATATGTAATTCATTGCAATTAACAGACAATTAAATTAAAAACAATTAAAAAACAAAAAATTGTGAACTGTTCCTTTAAGTGTCCAAAAACATCGTACTGTCTTGTTGAATGTTCAGGGCTGGATTATGGGCTGGCACAGTGACCTTCAGATAGTCAGGGACACCAGAGGCCCTTGGGACATTTATCAGATCGCCTGAGTCCTTTGCCCTTTGTTTTATAGAGTGCAAGCATAAAACAAGGGCCTCTTACAGTATGAGGGCTCACGGGTTTCTCTGTGTAAAAATATATATATTCAGGGGCCTCTTGCGACCATGGTCAGGCCCTGTTAATCTTCGATTGAGCAATGAAAAAATGTGCTCCCTCGTTTTTGGTCTATATTGTTAAAAGACCATTTTCTTTCTTGAATCATTCCGCTTCACTGTCATTTAATTTGTTTTTAATTGTGAACAAGCCATCACTGCCTGATGAATCATTCAATTAGTTTCCCTTCAGTCTGTCCTTTGGGACCCATGTTTTACTCCCTAATTGAGTTGAAGAAATGTACTGCAGACATCTCACCTCATCCCAGCACGCAAGTGAACCGAGACTGCTTAAAACCCAATCAATAATTCCCTCTTGAAGCTTTCTTTCCTCATCTTTTATTTCCTTCTCATCATTTTTGTATAAAGAAGTCACACATATAGAGAGGATTCACTGGAGTGGTACTTTTTCTGGAGAAAAAAAATGATTATAGTCATAAGATATCTCATCCAGACTAATATTATTCTGAAGAAGCTGTCATTCCTTAGTGAATCAACCTTAATTTTTCTTAATTTATTTTCACATGGAAATATGTTTAAAAGATATTCCCTTAAGGAGACAATTGTGACTGAAGTGGATGAACCCAGTGACACTGATTCAACATGCTGAGTTAGTTTGTTAGCATAACCACTGATGCAATATTAACATGGTATGGTCTAGATATGGATAGCAACTCATATTTACAGATGCTACATGATCTTAGTCCCTGATCTCTGTAATGGTATGTTAATAGAGCACATTTAATTCTGCTCTAGGCAAGATTTGGCACATAAAGATGTGGTCTGGTGAATCATAAGTGCATTTATATTTGTGTTTAGTAAACACAGGGGAGTGGTTTGTGTAGAAATCTTGAAATGCCTTCTAGTACTTATTCTGCCTGGACTGATGCGATTATAGTAGCTTTGAGCTTTGCTCAGCTCAGCATCACTGGTTAATATTTCAGAATCTGCTGAATCTTACATACTAGGAATTTAAATTCACTTTGCTGGAAAAGAACATTAATGCTGCTCATTTGCACATGAACTAAAATTAGTTTTTGCTGGAATACATTTGTTATGTGACACAAACTTATAATTGTCTTGCAGATTACTTTTTATGAATGTTTCACATCTCACTATCCCACACAGGATTTTAATAACAATTTTAAATAAGGGTAAATGTCAACATTAGCATAGAGTTACACTGCCGTTCAGAACTTTGTGATCAGTAAGATTTTTTATGTTTTTAAAAGAAGATTCTCATGCTCATTAAGGCTGCATTTATTTGATCAAGAATCCAGAAAAAAAACCTTAATATTGTGAAATATTATTTCAATGTAAAATAACTTTTTTTACGTGAATATATTTTGAAATCTAATTTATTCATTTAGTCTTCAGTATCACATGATCCTTTAGAGATCATTTAATATGCTGATTTATTATCAATGTTAAAAGCAGTTGTGCTGCTTAATATTTTGTTATATTATATATTTATATATATATATATATATTAATAAATTAACAAAGTGTGTGTTAAACTGATAAAAAGTTATAGCAAAGACTTATATTGTTAGAAAATATTTTGAATAAATGCCGTTCTTTTTTTTTTTTTTTTTTTACTTTTTATTCATCAAAAATGTTTCCAACATTAATAATAAAAGTAATAATAAATAATAAAATAATAATTGAAATAGAATACCATTATTTTAAATGGTATTTCACAATTTTACTGTTTTTTTTTTTCTGTAAGCTGAATGAGCATAAGAGAATTAAAAAAAAATAATAATAAAATCTTACTGACTTTTGAATGGCAGAGTACATCTCAGTACAACGCAAATATGTAGATTGTGCTGGTATTACTGCCATCGCTTGGTATTAAGAAGATGTGTATCCAGAAAAAAAATATATATTGTGAAATATTATTTCAATGTAAAATAACTTTTTTTTTTTTTATGTGAATATATTTTAAAATCTAATTCATTCATTTAGTCTTCAGTATCACATGATCCTTTAGAGATCATTTAATATGCTGATTTATTATCAATGTTAAAAGCAGTTGTGCTGCTTAATATTTTGTTGGAACCTGTGAAACTTTTTTTCAAGTTTCTTTTATAAATAAAATGAACAGCATTTATTCAAAAAATAGATATCTTTTGTCAGATATGTATATATATATATATACTAATAAATTAATACTTTTATTCACAAAGTGTGTGTTAAATTGATAAAAAGTTTTAGCAAAGACTTATTTTGTTAGAAAATATTTCTATTTTGAATAAATGCCGTTCTTTTTTTTTTTTTTTTTACTTTTTATTCATCAAATAATCCTGAAAAAAGAATTACAGGTTCCAAAAATGTTTCCAACATTAATAATAAAAGTAATAATAAATAATAAAATAATAATCTAAATAGAAAACCATTATTTTAAATGGTATTTCACAATTTTACTGTTTTTTTTTTCTGTAAGGTAAATGAGCATAAGAGAATAATAAAAAAAAAAAAAAAAAAAAAAATCGTACTGACTTTTGAATGGCAGAGTACATCTCAGTACAATGCAAATATGTAGATTGTACTGGTATTACTGCCATCACTTGGTATTAAGAAGATGTGTATCCAGAAAAAAAATATATATTGTGAAATATTATTTCAATGTAAAATAACTTTTTTTTTATGTGAATATATTTTAAAATCTAATTTATTCATTTAGTCTTCAGTATCACATGATCCTTTAGAGATCATTTAATATGCTGATTTATTATCAATGTTGAAAGTATTTGTGCTGCTTAATATTTTGTTGGAACCTGTGAAACTTTTTTCAGGATTCTTTGATAAATAAAATGTTATAAAAGAACAGCATTTATTCAAAATAGAAATCTTTTGTAACAATATAAACTACAGTTTAAAAGTTTGTGGTCAGTACATTTTTATTCTTTCTTTTTTTAAACAAATTAACACTTTTATTCACTCTGTGTTAAATTGATAAAAAAGCTATAGCAAATACTTATATTGTTAGAAGATATTTCTATTTTGAATAAATGCTGTTTTTTTTTTTTAACTTTTTATTCATCAAATAATCCTGAAAAAAGAATCACAGGTTCCAAAAAATATTAAGCATCACAATGTTTCCAACATTAATAATAAAAGTAATAGTAAAATAATAAATAATAAATAATAAAATGAATAATTAAAATAGAAAAGCATTATTTAAAACTGTAATAGTATTTAAATATGTAGATTGTGGTGGAATTACTGCCATCTCTTGGTATGAAGAATATGTGTAGTCTTGCTGTGTTTTCTGTAAAAATATTTCTCAAATCCACAAAAGGAATAAATAGGCTAACAGATTTGATTGTACTTTTGAAACAAACACTGCAATACTGTTTATGCATTCAACCTCATTTGCTAATACCAAAGTATAATAACGTACTAACTGCAATAAACAACATTTAGCATTTTTAATGTATTTATAACTTTTAAATATTGAATATCTATCTTATAGTTTGTATACATTGCAAAATGCTGGA